>NW_024070189.1:51162500-51592117 GCF_014754425.2 Oryx dammah
ATACACATATGCACACATATACACAATATATATGCATATGTGTATATGTGTGCATATGTATATATATACACATATACACAATATACACATATGCACATATACACATATGCACATATATATGCATATACACATATGCATAATGGAATACTGCTCAACCATAAAAAATTAAATAATGCCATTTGCAGCAACATGAGTGGACCTAGAGATTACCATACTAAGTGAAGTAAACCATATAAAGACAAATATCATATGATATTACTTACATATGGAATCTAAAATATAATATAAATGAATTTCTTTATAAAACAGAAACATACTTACAGATTAAAAACTAGTGGTTACCAGTGGAGAGAGGGAAGAGGGGGAGCAAGATAGGGTAGGGGATTAAGACGTATAAACTACTATGTATTAAATAAATAATATATTGTACACACAGGGAAATATAGCCATTATTTTGTAATAACTTGGAGTCTATAAAAATACTGAATCACTATGTTGTACACCTGAAATTAATATTATTTTGTAATGCAACTATAATTTTAAAAAAGAGTTCTGAGTGTTAATACTGAACATCAGCTTGGTATGATTCTAAACTTGATCATGAATACTCATCTTTAGTCTAAATTTGAGAATGAGGGGAGAAAATTCTTCTGGCCCTGTATCTAAGAATGGTCACCTAGTAAAACAAATTGACTTGCTTGCATATACTGTTTTATTCTGTTAGGCCTTCAAGTTAGCCTCTGTTGTAGAACCATAAACAAACACAACCTTTGTCATAATTCGATAAGCTCTGAGTCACATATTCATGTATTATTCTTGTCAGAAGGCCAAAAGGACGTAAAACTTGACTTCTGTGCCTGTCAAAAGAGTTTAGTTCTCTATATTTTATTTTCTTTCATGTATCAGTTGGTTCCATCTTTACTGTATTTTTTCAAAGTTGAACTCTGACTCTCAGCAACAAAGAAGGATGAATCTGAACAATTTCTAAGAGATAAGAAAGGCTTGAGAAAGATGCAGTCTCAAAAGGAGATGTAACATGAAGGCACATTCAGGGAGGCAGGAGAGACTAAATCACACGTCAGACTGCAAAAGCTGCAGATGGAAATCATCAGCCACAAAGAGGGAGGGGGGAGAATGACAAACAGTGGCTCTGACAAGCATAGCTTATCCATTTTCTAGACAGTGGTGAGATCTGTAGGAATCTTGTTGAGCTGGCTCATTTTCCTGTGTGGTCTCACCTTCTCTCAGGAACTTCTGGCCTGAGGTAATGACTGCTTGTGATGTAGGCAGCCTACCAAGGAGTTGTTTCTATTTCAGTTGCCCATAATCTGAATGTGATCCCCAAATTAACCACAAAGTCAAGATAGGAAGCACCCTAAAAGAAAGCAAGCTGCTGGCATCTCTCTCAAATGAACTTAATCTTCTCTAGCCAAAATAGAACTTTAAAGGAATTTTTTAAAGCTCAGTATTTTTCCAGTATAGTTTTAGCAACTGCCAGCAGACAACTCAACATTAAATCTGAGATCAAATGAGAGTGATCCTAATTTGACACCAAGAGAAAAGCTAAGTTCTAATGTGGCTATTCTGATTATCAGTTTAAATATATTAATTAATTGGCCATAAAATTCTTTAATAAACTAGTTATTGAAAATGTTGTTAGAAGTCAGTATTTCTTTGAGAAGGAGCGAACAGCACAGATATGCTTGATGGACTTGATTTTGTACTGAAATCTGATTTGTGTGAAATTAATTGTAATTCTGAGTCTTTAAACCATTTAAATCATTCTGCTAACCTGAGTTTTTAACAGTCCTTTGAAATTTCCCCCTGACAGGGCTAAGACTGAATTGCAAAAATTTGAACTTAAAAATTACCATCAAAATAAATTAATGTCTTTAAAAGAATGCAAATAGGGCATATTAATTTTAGTTCCATTTCTTTGATATTTTATGTCCCCAACCCCCTCGCCAAAATAAAAAGATGAATTAAGCTTTCAGCGCTTCTTATTACAAAGAAATGTGTTTGCAAAATCTCTTTGCCATCCCTAACCCCACGCATCATTCACCAGTCTGTTTTATTCATTACTTTTTAATTCTGGAAGATGAACAAGGAAAATGATTTATAATTTGTACCTATGACATAAATAGATGAGATTCTTTCAATGACTACTTTCCATGGTCTCATCAACTGTCAGATGTCTAATAGTAATAATAATGCTAAAATGTATTGAGTTTTACTATGTGCCAATTACTATTTTATGGTTTTGCATATATTAGCTTATTTCATCTATGCAACAGCCCTTTGAGACAGAAATTAAAAGCTGGAAAGTAGAGGAGTTACGTAATGTGTCCTAGGTCACCCACTAAGTGGTTAGAGCTGGTTATCAAGCTTGGATTCTAACTGCAGAGTTCTTGCCCTTAACCATTATGCAGCATAATCTTCCTGTACTATTTAAGATGTATGAGTATGTGATGATGTTTATAAATAGCTAACACTAAGGATAGGAAAATATGTATATGACTTCTATTTTCATTAAATAAAAATCATCTACCATTTTCAATTGTATACAAAGTTGATGGTACAAATAATTGTTATTGTACTGTTTAATAAGACAGTGAAAGAAAAGCATCCACTGTCTCTAACTTAAAAGAAATCACTTGTTTTCATTTTTTCACAGTTTTACTGTATTTATCATCAGCCTTGGTGTTGACAGTTTTTCCTGTTATCACAAACTATTTTGTCAGTCTTATCAATCCCCACAGACTTTTAAAAAGACAAATGTTGTGAATCTAACTTGACAAAAGCAAGAAATCAGACCAAGATTGAGAGAGAGAGCAAAATAAGAGAGAGTTAGAGAGAGAGAGCACTTCATTTTGTTTTCAGATGGATGCTTTTTCCATACTCCCAGGCCAAAACTACAAGTTGCCGTTCTCTCTTCTAGCCGACCCTCAATCCATTCAATCTTTCATTTAAAAAATATTCATTGTATACCGTGCTGTTTTTATGCTAGTAACTACTGGCTTTTTTTTTTTTCCTCAGTAGAGATCAAAACCCAACACTATCCATTTTCATAGAGCTTCCATTTTAGTGAGGTATAAATATTGATCAAAAAACAAATAAATATATAACCACAGGCTGTGATACAATTCTGTTTAGAAGAAAATAGCTGAAAACCTGCACTACAGGAGCCTGGCCTGTTCTGGAAAAGCCAAGACTGCTTCTGCTGTAATTTCCTGAGGCAGCCATGATGACCACACACTTGGGGGCAAAGATGACAGACATGCACCCTCCTACAGTTCTAGAGGCCAGCAATCGGAAATCACGTTAGTAGCAGAGTTGGCTCTTTCTGGAGGCTCTGTCTCTTCTAGCTGCGGGGGGTTGCTGCCAATACTTGGTGTTCCTTAGCTTGTAGGGGAGTCCCGCCAGTCTCAGCTTCCACTGTCCAGGCCTTCTCTCCTTTGTGTGCATGTGTGTGTTTGTGGGTAAATTTTTCTTTTCTTGAAAAGGACATTAGTCCTTGAATTGGGCTCACCCTAATCCAGCATGACCTCATTGATTACATCGGCAGTGATGCTATTTCATAAGAAAGGTCATAGTCATAGGTACTGGACATTTGGACTTGACCATATCTTTCTTAGGGAGCACAATTCAACCTACAGCAGCATCCTTGAGTCAGTTACATTTGACTTGATATCATTAGACTCTAAAGAAGAGAGGACCTTAACAGAGGGAATGGAGGTGTAAAGGCCCTGAGGCAGGAAGGGGCATTCTATTTGGGAAAAAAGAATTCTACTTGAGAGAAGGACACAAAACAGATACATGTACACGGGGTTTGAGGGTGACCAGAGCCTCCTTCTGGCCTCTTTTCTCTCCCTCCTATGTCACCATCTTCCAGCCCAGTGCCTCACTTAAGAGGCACAGGTGCACACAGGCTCCCACGTGGAGTCCCCTCCCACAGGTGTGAACAGTACAAGCAGTTCCAGGGCTCCTGCCCCTGCTCCCTCTTGTTCAACCAGTGCCTCCAGTATCCTGAGCATAAAGAGGGAAAACACTCCCCTCTTCTGGGAGAGGATGTAGGAGAGAAACTCTAGGCTTGGGTTGTGATACATGAACACAGACTTTAGAAGAGGACAACTTAGGTTACATCCCAGCTTTGTAGCACCAACTTCATGCTTCCTAGCCTCAGTGTTGTCATCTGTAAAGTGGGGAGGGTAGTATCTATCTCAGAGTCTCATTGTGAAGTTAAATGAAATAAAGCATGTTCAATCACTTTGTAAGCTTATAAACTTGTTTAAAAAAAAGAAGAAGGAGAGAGAGAGAGAAAGAATGCTAGGCAGTGCCAGGAACAAGGACGATTAAAAATCCTTGGTCTTTTAAGCCTAGTGCAGTTCATGCAAATATCTTCCCAGTGACAGAATGAGTGGGGCTGGAGAAGGGGGGGTTATTAATAGCATTTCCTAATGTGTATACCATGGAGGAGGTGAGAAGGTTAATAATAACAGTAACATTTAATCTGTGTACAGTGGAGAAGGTGGAGAGTTTTTTTTTTTTTATTGAAGGATAATTGCTTTACAGAATTTTGTTGTTTTCTGTCAAACCTCAACATGAATCATCCATAGGTATACATATATCCCCTCCCTGTTGAACCTCCCTCCCATCTCCCTCCGCATCCCACCCCTCTAGGTTGATACAGAGCCTTATTTGAGTTTCCTGAGCCATATAGCAAATTCCCATTGGCTCTTTTATATATGGTAATGTAAGTTTCCATGTTACTCTTTCCATACATCTCACCCTCTCCCCATGCATGTCCACGTCTGTCCTCTATGTCTGTTTCTCCACTGCTGCCCTGTCAATAAGTTCTTCAGTACCATTCTTTTCGATTCCATGTATATGTGTTAGAATACGATATTTATCTTTCTCTTTCTGGCTCGCTTCACTCTGTATTATAGGTCCTAGGTTCATCCATCTCATCAGAACAGACCCAATGTGTTCTTTTTTTATGGCTGAGTAATGTTCCATGTGTATATATACCACAACTTCTTTATCTATTCATCTGTTGATGGACATCTAGGTTGCTTCCATGTTCCAGCAATTGTAAATAATGCTGCAATGAACAATGTGATACATGTGTCTTTTTCAATTTTGGTTTCCTCAGGGTATATACCTAGGAGGGGGGTTGCTGGGTCATGCTGCTGCTGCTGCTGCTGCTGCTGCTAAGTCACTTCAGTCGTGTCTGACTCTGTGCAACCCCATAGATGGCAGCCCACAAGGGTATGGTGGTTTTATTCCTAGTTTTTTAAGGAATCTCCATACCATCTTCCATAGTGGCTGTATCAATTTGCATTCCCACCAACAGTGCAAGAATGTTCACTTTTCTCCACATCCTCTCCAGCATTGATTGTAGACTTTTTGATGATGGCCATTCTGACTGGTGTGAGAGGTGATATCTCATTATAGTTTTGACTTGCATTTTTCTAATAATGAGCAATGTTGAGCATCTTTTCATGTGTTCGTTAGCCATCTGTATGTCTTCTTTGGAAAAATGTCTGTTCAGATCTTTTTCCCACTTTCTGATTGGGTTGTTTGTTTTCTTGGCCATGAGTTGTGTGAGCTGCTTGTATATTTTGGAAATTAATCCTTTGTCACTTGTTTCATTTGCTATAATTTTATCCTATTCTGAGGGTTGCCTTTTCACCTTGCTTATAGTTTCCTTTGCTGTGCAAAAGCTTTTAAGTTTAATCAGGCCCCACTTGTTTACTTTTGTTTTTATATCTGTTGCTCCAGGAGGTGGGTTGTAGAGGATCTTACTTTGATTTATGTCATCGAGTGTTCTGCCTGTGTTTTCCTCTAAAAGTTTTATAGTTTCTGGTCCTACCTTTAGGTCTTTGATCCATTTTGAGTTTATATTTGTGTATGGTGTTAGGGGGTGTTCTAGTTTCATTATTTTACATGTAGCTGTTTAGTTTTCCCAATACCATTTATTGAAGAGGCTTTCTTTGCCCCATTGTACATTCTTGCCTCCTTTGTCAAAAATAAGGTACCATAGGTGCATGGGTTTATTTCTGGGCTTTCCAACTTGTTCTACTGGTGTATATTTCTGTTTTGGTACCAGTGCCATACTGTCTTGATGACTGTAGCTTTGAAGTATAATCTGAAATCAGGAAGGTTGATTCCTTCAGCTCTATTCTTCTTTCTCAAGACTGCTTTGGCTGTCGGGGTCTTTTGTGTTTCCATATGAATTGTGAAAACTTTTGTTCCAGTACTATGGAAAATGCCATTGGTAATTTGATAGGGATCACATTGAATCTGCAGATTACGTTTAGTAGTATAGTCGTATTCACAATATTGATTCTTTCTACCCAGGAACATAGAATATCTCTCCATGAGTTTATGTCATCTTTTATTTCTTTCATTCAGTTCAGTTCAGTTCACTTGCTCAGTCGTGTCTGACTCTTTGCAACCCCATGAATTGCAGCAGGCCAGGCCTCTCTGTCCATCACCAACTCCCGGAGTTCACTCAAACTCACGTCCATCGAGTCAGTGATGCCATCCAGCCATCTCATCCTCTGTTGTCCCCTTTTCCTCCTGCCCCCAATCCCTCCCAGCATCAGAGTCTTTTCCAATGAGTCAACTCTTCGCATGAGGTGGCCAAAGTACTGGAGTTTCAGCTTTAGCATTATTCCTTCCAAAGAACACCCAGGGCTGATCTCCCTTAGAATGGACTGGTTGGATCTCCTTGCAGTCCAAGGGACTCTCAAGAGTCTTCTCCAAAACCACAGTTCAAAATTATCAATTTTTTGGCACTCAGCTTTCTTCACAGTCCAACTCTCACATCCATACATGACTACTGGAAAAACCATAGCCTTGACTAGACGGACCTTTGTTGGCAAAGTAATGTCTCTGCTTTTGAATATGCTGTCTAGGTTGGTCATAACTTTCCTTCCAAGGAGTAAGTATCTCTTAATTTCATGGCTGCCGTCACCACCTGCAGTGATTTTGGAGCCCCAAAAATTAAAGTCTGCCACTGTTTCCCCATCTATTTCCCATGAAGTGATGAGACCAGATGCCATGATCTGTGTTTTCTGAATGTTGAGCTTTAAACCAACTTTTTCACTCTCCTCTTTCACTTTCATCAAGAGGCTTTTTAGTTCCTCTTCACTTTCTGCCATAAGGGTGGTGTCATCTGCATATCTGAGGTTATTGATATTTCTCCCAGCAATCTTGATTCCAGCTTGTGTTTCTTCCAGTCTAGCGTTTCTCATGATGTACTCTGCATAGAAGTTAAATAAGCAGGGTGACAATATATAGCCTTGACATACTCCTTTTCCTATATGGAACCAGTCTGTTGTTCCATGTCCAGTTCGAACTGTTGCTTCCTGTCCTGCATCCAGGTTTCTCAAGAGACAGGTCAGGTGGTCTGGTATTCCCATCTCTTTCAGAATTTTCCACAGTTTCTTGTGATCCACACAGTCAAGGCTTTGGCATACTCAATAAAGCAGAAATAGATGTTTTTCTGGAACTCTCTTGCTTTTTCCATGATCCAGCGGATGTTGGCAATTTGATCTCTGGTTCCTCTGCCTTTTCTAAAACCAGCTTGAACATCAGGAAGTTCACGGTTCACATATTGCGGAAGCCTGGCTTGGAGAATTTTGAGCACTTTACTAGCATGTGAGATGAGTGCAATTGTGCAGTAGTTTGAGCATTCTTTGGCATTACCTTTCTTTGCGATTGGAATGAAAACTGACCTTTTCCAGTCCTGTGGCCACTGCTGAGTTTTCCCAATTTGCTGGCATATTGAGTGCAGCGCTTTCACAGCATCATTAGTGTCTTGTAATTTTCTATGTATAGTTCTTTTGTCTCCTTAGGTAGCTTTATTCCTACATATTTAATTCTTTTTGTTGAAATGGTGAATGGGATTGATTCTTTCATTTCTCTTTCTGATTTTTCATTGTTATTGTATAGAAATGCAAGTGATTTCTGTGTATTGATTTTGTATCCTGCAACTTTGCTAAATGCACTGATTAGTTCTAGTAATTTTCTGATACTATCTTTAGAGTTTTCTATGTACAGTATCATGTCATCTGCAAACAGTCAGAGCTTTACTTCGGTTTTTCCATCTGGATTCCTTTTACTTCTTTGTCTTCTCTGAATGCTATAGGTAGGAGTTCCAGAACTATGCTGACTAATAGTGGTGAAAGTGGACACCCTATCTTGTTCCTGATCTTAGGGGGAATGCTTTCAGTTTTTCACTATTGAGAATAGTATTTTCTGTAGGCTTATCATATATGGCCTTTACTATGTTGAGGTAGGTTCCTTCTATGCCCGTTTTTTGAAGAGTTTTAATCATAAATGGCTGCTGAATTTTGTCAAAGGCTTTTTTCTGCATCTATTGAGATCATATGGTTTTTATCTTTCAATTTGTTAATATGGTGTATCACATTGATTGATTTGCATATATTGAAGAATCCTTGCATCCCTGGAATAAACCCAACTTGATCATGGTGTATGAGCTTTTTGATGTGTTGCTGAATTCTGTTTGCTAAAATTTTGTTGAGGATTTTTGCATCGGGTTCATCAGTGATATTGACCTGTAGTTTTCTTTTTGTGTGTTGTCTTTGTCTGGTTTTGGGATCAAGGTGATGGTAGCTTTATAGAATGAATTTGGAAGTGTTGCTTCTTCTGCAGTTTTTTTTAAAAGAGTTTTAGAAGCATAGGCATTAGCTTTTCTCTAGATGTTTGATAGAATTCTCCTGTGACGCTCTTTGGTCCTGGGCTTTTGTTTTTTTGGAGATTCTTGATCACAGCTTCAATTTCAGTACTTGTAACTGGGTTGTTCATAATTTCTATTTCTTCTTGGTTCACTCTTGGAAGATTAAACTTTTCTCAGATTCTGTCCATTTCTTCCAGGTTATCCATTTTATTGCCATTTGATTGTTCATAATAGTCTCTTATAATCCTTTGTATTTCTGCATTGTCTGTTGTAACCTCTCATTTTTCATTTCTAATTTTGTTGATTTGATTCTTCTCTCTTTTTTCTTGACGAGTCTGGCTAAAGGTTTGTCAATTCTGTTTATATTCTCAAAGAACCAGCTTTTAGTTTTATTAATCTTTACTATTGTTTCTTTCATTTCTTTTTCATCTATTTCTTTATGATTTATTTCCTTCTACTAATTTTGGGGGGGTTGTTCTTTCCAGTTGTTTTAGGTGTAAAGTTAGGTTGTCTATTCGATGTTTTTCTTGTTTCTTGAGGTAGGATTGTATTGCTATAAATTTCCCTTTAGAACTGCTTTCGCTGCATCCCATAGGTTTTGGGTTGTCATGTTTTCATTGTCATTTGTTTCTAGAAATGTTTTGATTTCCCTTTTGATTTCTTCAGTAACCTGTTGATTACTTATAAATGTGTTGTTTAATCTCCATGTGTTTGTGTTTTTTACAGTTTTTTTCTTGTAATTGATATCTGGTCTCATGGCGTTGTGGTTGAAGAAGATGCTTAATATGATTTCACTTTTCTTAAATTTACTGAGGTTTGATTTGTGACCCAAGATGTGGTCTATCCTTGGGAATGTTCCATGTGCACTTGAGAAGAAGTTGTATTCTTCTGCATTTGGATGGAATGTCCTGAAGATATCAATGAGATCTGTCTCATCTGATGTATCATTTAAGACTTGTGTTTCCTTATTAATTTTCTGTTTTGATGATCTGTCCATTGGTGTGAGTGGGGTGTTAAAGTCTCCTACTATTATTGTGTTACTGTCAATTTCTCCCTTTATGTCTGTTAGTGTTTGTCTTTGTAGAAGGCAATGGCAACCCTCTCCAGTACTCTTGCCTAGCAAATCCCATGGATGGAGGAGCCTGGTGTGCTGCAGTCCATGGGGTCGCTAGGAGTCCGACACGACTGAGCAACTTCACTTTCACTTTTCACTTTCATGCATTGGAGAAGGCAATGGCAACCCACTCCAGTGTTCTTGCCTGGAGAATCCCAGGGATGGGGGAGCCTGGTGCACTGCCGTCTCTGGGGTCTCACAGAGTCAGACACGACTGAAGCGACTTAGCAGTGTTTGTCTTATGTGTTGAGGTGCTCCTCTGTTGGGTGCATAGATATTTACAATTATTATGTCTTCCTCTTGGATTGATTCCCTTGATCATTATGTAATGTCCTTCCTTATCTCTTGTGATCTTCTTTATTTTAAGATCTATTTTGTCTGATATGAGGATTGCTACTCCAGCTTTCTTTTGCTTCCCATTTGCATGGAATATATTTTTCCATTCTCTCACTTGTAGCCTATATGTGTTGAGGTCTGAGGTGGGTTTCTTGTAGACAGCATATGTATGGGTCTTGTTTTTGTATATATTCAGCCAGTCTGTGTCTTTTGGTTGGAGCATTTAATCCATTTACATTTAAAGTAATTATTGATATATATGTTACTATTGCTATTTTCTTAATTGTTTGGGGTTGATTTTGTAGCTGTTTTTCCTTCTCTTGTATTTCTTGACTATATAATTCCCTTTAACATTTGTTGTAAAGCTGGTTTGGTGGTACTCACTTCTCTTTAACTTTTGCTTTTCTGAAAAGCTTTTGATTTTTCCATCAGTTTTGAATGAGATCCTTGCCAGGTATAATGATCTTAGTTGTAGATTTTCCCCTTTCAGTACTTTAAATATATCCTGCCATTCCCTTCTGGCATGCAGAGTTTCTGCTTAACAATCAGCTCTTATGCATATTAGGTTACCCTTGTATGTTACTTGTTGCTTTTCCCTTGCTGCTTTTAATATTCTTCCTTTGTGTATAGTCTTTGTTAGCTTGATTAGTATGTGTCTTGGTGTGTTTCTCCTTGGGTTTATCCTGTGTGGGACTCTTTGTGCCTCTTGATTGACTATTTCGTTTTCCATGTTGGGGAAATTTTCAACTATTATCTCTTCAAAAATTTTCTTATACCCTTTCTTTTTCTCTTCTTCTTCTGCTGCTGCTAAATCGCTTCAGTCGTATCAGACTCTGTGCGACCCCACAGACGGCAGCCCACCACGCTTCCCCGTCCCTGGGATTCTCCAGGCAAGAACACTGGAGTGGGTTGCCATTTCCTTCTCCAATGCATGAAAGTGAAAAGTGAAAGTGAAGTCGCTCCATCGTGTCCTTCTCTTAGCGACCCCATGGACTGAGATCCCTATAATTTGAATGTTGGTGCATTTGATATTGTCCCAGAGGTCTCTGAGACTATCCTCAGTTCTTTTTATTCTTTCACTTTATTTTGCTCTTCAGAAGTTATTGCCACCATTTTATCTTCCAGCTCACTGATTCGTTCTTCTGCTTCAGATATTCTGCTATTGATTCCTTCTAGAGTACTTTTAATTTCAGTAATCGTGTTTTTCTCTTTATGTTTATTCTTTAATTCTTCTAGGTCTTTGTTAATTGATTCTTGCATTTTCTCCATTCTATTTTCAAGGTTTTTGATCATCTTTACTATCATTATTTTGAATTCTTTTTCAGGTAGTTTGCCTGTTTCCTCTTCATTTATTTGTACTTCTGTTTTTCTAGTTTGTTCCTTCATTTGTGTAGTATTTCTCTGCCTTTTCATTATTCTTTTTGAACTTATGGTGTTTGAGGTCTCCTTTTCCCAAGGTTCAAGGTTGAATTTTTTCTTTCTTTTGCTTTCTGCCCTCCTAAGGTTGGTCCAGTGGTTTGTGTAAGCTTCATATAGGGTGAGATTTGTGCTGAATTTTCGTTTGTTTTTCCTCTGATGAGCAAGGCTGAGTGAGGTGGTAATCCTGTTTGCTGATGATTGGGTTTGTATTCTTGTTTTGTTTGTTGTTTATATGAGGCAACCTGCACAGGGTGCTACTGGTGGTTGGGTGATGCTGGGTCTTCTATTAAAGTGGTTTCCTTTGTGTGAGTTCTCACTATTTGATACCCATAGGGTTAGTTTGGAGAAGGCAATGGCACCCCACTCCAGTACTCTTGCCTGGAGAATCCCATGGGTGGAGGAGCCTGGTAGGCTGCAGTCCAGGGGGTCGCACAGAGTTGGACATGACTGAAGCAACTTAGCAGCAGCAGCAGCAGCAGCAGCAGGGTTAGTTCTCTTACCTTGGATGTGGGGTATCTTTTCGCAGCTGCTCCAGCAATGCGCAGCCTCTGCTCCTTACCTTGGACGAGGGGTGTCCCCTCACCGCCACCCCTCCTGACCTTGAACGTGGAGTAGCTCCTCTAGGTCCTCCTGCGCCGATGCAGCTACCGCTCCTTGGACGTGGGGTAGTTCCTCCTGGCCGCCGCCCCTGACCTCAGACATGGGTAGCTCCTCTCGGCCGTTCCTGCGCCTTCACAGCTCCCCTCGGGCATGGGGTCCTCCCAGCTTCTGCCCCTGACTTTGGACGTGGGGTAGCTCCTCTCGGCCGCGTGCTGGCGCTTGTGCGCTGTCACAGCCGCCCGCGCTTGTGCGCCGTCGCAGCTGACTTTATTTTGGGGGGCTCCGAAATCACTGCAGATGGTGATTGCAGCCAGGAAATTAAAAGACGCTTACTCCTTGGAAGAAAATATTGAAAAGCAGCGACATTACTTTGCCAACAAAGGTCCGTCTAGTCAAGGCTATGGTTTTTCCAGTAGTCATGTATGTCGGATGTGAGAGTTGGACTGTGAAGAAGGCTGAGCAATGAAGAATTGATAATTTTGAACTGTGGTGTTGGAGAAGACTCTTGAGAGTCCCTTGGACTGCAAGGAGATCCAACCAGTCCATTCTGAAGGAGATCAGTCGTGGGTGTTCTTTGGAAGGAATGATGCTAAAGCTGAAACTCCAGTACTTTGACCACCTCATGGGAAGAGTTGACTCATTGGAAAAGACTCTGATGCTGGGAGGGATTGGGGGCAGGAGGAGAAGGGGACGACAGAGGATGAGATGGCTGGATGGCATCACCGAGTCGATGGACATGAGTCTGAGTGAACTCTGGGAGTTGGTGATGGACAGGGAGGCCTGGCATGCTGCGATTCGTGGGGTCGCAAGGAGTCGGACACGACTGAGCAACTGAACTGAACTGAACTGAACTGAGGGTTAGTTCTCTCGTAGTCTAGGTTCTTGGAGTCAGTGCTCCCACTCCAAAGGTTCAAGGCTTGATCTCTAGTCAGGAATGAAGATTCAACAAGTGGTTTGTTATGGCGTTAAGTGACATTAAAAGAAATATCCAAAAATGAGAAACCAAAGATGAAACCCAGACAAATGGCAGCTACATCAGCCAAATAATAATTAAAATAATAGAATGTACACTTACGCATATACACCCATAAGCAAAATCAGAACAGTCCAACAAAAATAAAGTACAGTATATTGACCTGGTGAACAAAGGAAACCAAAAATTATATCTATCAGAACAAAACTAACTGAAGCACAAACTGGAAAACAGAACTAAAGCAAGGTGCCAATTGGGGAATAAAGCAATGAAAATAAAACTAACAAATATGTTAAGGGGAAAGAAAGAATAGATATGCAAAGTTAAGTAAAGATGCTGCTGCTGCTAAGTCGCTTCAGTCGTGTCTGACTCTGCGACCCCATAGACGGCAGCCCACCAGGCTCCCCCATCCCTGGGATTCTCCAGGCAAGAACACTGGAGTGGGTTGCCATTTCCTTCTCCAATGCATGAAAGTGAAAAGTGAAAGTGAAGTCGCTCAAGTCGTGCCCGTCTCTTAGTGACCCCATGGACTGCAGCCTACCAGGCTCCTCTGTCCATGGGGTTTTCCAGGCAAGAGTACTGGAGTGGGGTGCCATTGCCTTCTCCAATATAGAGACTAGCTATAGATAAAGGAAATACTGAAGTGTTGACAACAGTTACTTCTGGGGGATAGCATGGGAAGAAAGAACATTTTTTCACTCATTCTTCACAAACTTCTGAATCATCTGAAATTTTCATGAGCATTATTACTCTTGAATTATGGAATTACAAAGGATTAAAACGCAAACCAAAATGGTATTCAGAGCTCATTCTGCTTCAATACTTAAAGTATGCCCTTTTGCATTTTAATAATTACATATGTTCTATTTGTGTGTGTGTGTTGTTTAGTCGTGTCTGACTCTTTGCAACCCCATATACTGCAGCCCCACCAGGCTCCTCTGTCCATGGGATTCTCCACTGGACACTGGAGTGGGTTGCCATTTCCTTCTCCAAAAGGAACTATAGAAAGAAAGAAAGTGAAGTCGCTCAGTCTCCCATTAAAGATTAACTGCAAGGGGGAGAGAACAGTAGGAAAAGCAAACAAAGGAATAAACAAGAGTTAATATTCATCATTTTGATAACTGAGTTTATGTACAGTGGTTTATGGGTAACACTAGTTTTCTCCTATAAAGTCCCCCTCAATACTTACATCTCCTAAACCCCTTTTCATTTTTTTTAACTTTTTATTTTATATTGGAGTATAGTCTATTAACAATCCTGTGATAAGCTCAGGTGTTCAGCAGAGGGATTCAGCCATACACATACATGTATCCATTCTCCCCCAAACTGCCCTCCCATCCAGGTTGCCACATAACATGGAGCAGAGTTCCCTATGCAGTATAGTAAGACCTTGTTGGTTATCCATTTTAAATATAGCAGAGCATCACGTTCTTAAAAGTGTGCAAAGAGAGGCGAATGAAGAGTTCAAAGTAGGCTCTGCAGATCATAAGAAATAATCAGCATGGACATCTGTCTGCCCAGAAACATCCCTTACTTATTCTGGGGACTATTGTTTACACTCTTTAAAAGGCTTCCTGAGGGAGCCACCAAGTTCCCTTTTCAAAATAAAACTCATGTATCCGGGGGATGGGAGCATCTGTAAACACAAACTATCTGCTAGCATGTTGGCAGGAGTGGTTTATCATGTTTACGCTTCTTTGGAAGGCTGAGTGGAGTGAAGCACTGGGCCAGACGATGGTGACAAAGGAGTATGAGAAAAGAGGCCAGAAGGAGGCTTCAGTCACCCTCAACCCCCCAGGAAAATCCTAGGAGACAGGAAAGAAACAGAAGAGATTTTTTTTTTTTCACCCAGGATTGACCTGTCCACTCTGAGGGTCTCAGCTTTCCCAGAGACAGATTAAAGCATGTCATTGTCTGAGCTGTCGTCACGGTGGGGCTTATCACACAGAGGATGACACAGTGTTTCTTGCAGTGGCCACACTGCCACACAGCTCTGGAGAATGGCCTGCAGACTAACCCACATTTGAGAAGGGAGGGGTTGAGTGATCTTCCCCCAAGGGTTTGGAGTAAATGATAGGAAATATGTAGGACACATTTTTGTTTTTGTTTGTTGTTTTCGTGGGAGTTGGCCAGACCACTGTGGCTTGTGGGATTTTGGTTCCCCAACCAGGGATTAAACCCAGGCTCTCAGCAGTGAGAGCACACAATCCTGAACATTGGATTGCCAAGGAATTCCGTAGGAAGCCATCTTGATTCCTGAACAAGGTGGAACCCTTCCGCCATATCTTTCCAAAATGTACTGTGATTTCATATATATACCTGTGCACATAGAAGTGTATGTGTGTGTTTATTAAAAATTACACTTTGTGTTTCATTCATCTTGCTTTTTTGACTCCATGATACATCTTGAAGTGCAACTAGTCTCGTTAGTCATTATATCTAGGTATGTATAACTATTGCATACTAGCTTATAGACTGGATATGTTGTGGTTGTTTAGTCGCTGAGTTATGTCTGTCTCTTGTGACCCCATAGACTGCAGCACGCCAGTCTCCTCTGTCCTTCACTATCTCCCAGAGTTTGCTCAAATTCATATCCATTGAGTTGGTGATGCTGTCTACCATTTCACACTCTGCCACCCTCTTCTCCTTTTGCCTGCAATCTTTCCCAGCATCAGGGTCTTTTCCAATGAGTCAGCTCTTCCCATCAGGTGGCCAAAGTATTGGAGCTTCAATTTAAGCACCAGTCCTTCCAATGAACATTCAGGGTTGATTTTCTTTAGGATTGACTGGTTTGATCTACTTGCAATCCAAGGACTCTCAAGAGTCTGTTCCAGCACCACAATTCGAAAACATTAATTCTTCGGCACTCAGCCTTCTTTGTGATCCAATTCTTACATCTGTACATAACTACTGGAAGAACCATAGCTTTGACTATACGGACCTTTGTCAGCCAAGTGATATCTCTGCTTTTTATTATGCTATCTAGGTTTGTCATAACTTCCTTTCCAAAGAGCAAGCATCTTTTAATTTCATGGCTGCAGTCACTGTCCACAGTGATTTTGGAGCTCAAGAAAATAAAATCTGCCCTTGCTTGCACTTTATAGTTGTGGTGTACTGTCCTCTTAATAGATTTAAGCTCTCCAAGTGGTGGGGATAGCTGCAGTGCCTAGCAAAATGCCTTTCTTAGGGTGTTCACTCAGAAATTTCAGATTCCTTGCAACCCCATGGACTATAGCTCACCAGGCTCCTCTGTCCATGGAATTTTCCAGGCAAGAACACTGGAGTGAGTTACCATTTCCTTCTCCAGGGGATCTTCTCAGTCCAGTGGGAGCTTAATAAATTTCACAGACAAATGATATAGTGCACTCTTTAATACTTGAGTTAACCCTATGTGACTTTGCATCTCAGCTTAGTAACTGATTGGTTGTAATTTTGACCAAACACCAATTTAGAAAGGATTAACAGCAGTTTACATCTGGTCCCTTTTACTAACTCTACAGCTCCCACCCTGACCTAAATCACCACCATCTTTATGCTGGATTTTTGCAGAGGCTTCCGAGGCAATCTCCTTACTTCTACTCTTATGCAAATTCTTCTACTCTAACCACTGGAGTCAGTGAGATGCTAAAACTGAAGTCAGATGAAGGCACCCCTCCTGTCAAATACTACAGTGGGACCTCGCTCTGAGTAAAGGCCCAAGTCGATATAAAATGGCCTAAAAAGTACAGTGTGGTTTGCACACACTGCCCTCCCATTAATGCCTGCCCTCAACTTGGCTGCTGTCCTAGTTTGCTCATTCCCTCCAGCCTGGCTGTCCTCCTGCAGTTCCTGGAACTTGGATGTCTGTGCCCACTGCAGAGCTCCTGTACTTGCCCTGCACTCCTGGAACACTTCTGCCCAGGCGTCTGAGTGGCTCACCCCATCCAATCTTCAGCCAGATAGCACATGCTTGTCTAGGCTTTCTGTTATCTAAAATCAGAACCTACCTGAACACTTCCCATCACCTTCCATGCTTTTATTGTTTCCCATAAAACTTTGTCATAATCTAGAAGAGTACTTACTTATTATCTTTATTGTGTGCCTCTCCAAACTAATACATTACCTCCATGAGCTGGAGACATATGTCTGTTTTCATTTATTTACTCAATGCCAAGACCAGTGTTCAGCAGCTATTACATGTTCAATAGACATTTGTTGAATAAACCAACTTTTTAAAAAAGCTCTTACTTGATGCATACGTTGCTAAATACTTCACCTGCATTATTCGGTGGAATTTTCACTACCACCTTCCATTCAGGCCAAGGGAGGCCTGAAAGACAGAGTGAAGACATGGGCTCTACAGTCAAACATCTTGGAATAAATCTTGCCCTGTCAGTACTTGCCAGCTCAGAGCCGATGAAGGTCAGTCATTCATCTTCACGAAGTCACCGACAGTCCATCTGAATGAATACAAGGGAAATATTACTGATTACTGCCATTGGTTGTTTTTTGTCAGACTCTGTCTGAAGCAGTCAGATCAACATTATAAGAAGTTTTTCAACCACAGCCCTAGATTCAGGCTTCTAATACCATCTTATTTAATTATCTATCTCAGGTGATCATTTAAGACTTAATAGCTATTTTGTGTGCACTGTTATTTCACACAGGAAAAATGTTAATTGCTAGGATATAAGCACCCTGAAAAATGAGATTTATCTGTGAAATGCCTTAAGTGACTACTTCAGTCAGGGCTCAGTGCATTGCTACAATAATGATACACAACCTTGTGTTAAATCTTTTAAATGCTCTGGATAAGAAATGTGTTTGCAACTTTATGCTTTGATTTCTATAGAGCAGGACTTGTTTTTGATTCATATGAGAATTTTAAAGCTAATAATAGTTATAGAAAAGGAAAAAAAAAGATATTCCCTTTCTGATTCTAAGGGAAAGACAAATGCTGTGTATTAGTTAAAATGAATGTTGTTGAGTCAGGCTGACCTGATTTTAAATTCTGTCAGACACATTGTAGGTTCTAGAGAAACAACTGAGTCAAAGAATGGTATAGACATACAAACTTTGTACAGTTGTGCAAATTTTCAGTTTTTAATTTCTTGTGCAATGGGAAAATCATATCAACATCATGAGTGTGTTTTAGAGAGAGACTGTATGTGCAGTGGTTCATACTGTGCTTGACCTATAGAAAGATTTCAATAGAATTATTGTTAAACAGGTTTTCAGTCTATAGCTTAGCATGTGGAACACTTCTCCCCAAAATTTAATGTTTTAATGAGATGTAAGAATAGAGACAAGCTCAGTAAAGATACAAAAATGAGCCCTTTCAAAATTCTCTCTTTCCCTTCCATCCTCCCCCTAACTCCAGTTAAGCAATATTCTTGGCATATCTAATTCTTACTAAACCTTCTCATATGACATTTATTCAGCTCATCCTCATTTCTTCAACCACATGACAAATCCTCTGTCATCTTTCCAGACTCCGCTCAGCCATCCCTTCTGTTAGCAGTGCTGGCCCTCCCCAGGGAATTAGGTCTCCTTCTCTGTGCTCTGGTAGTGCGCGGCTTGCTTTCTTCCTACAGCACTCATTACATTTTTCAAGCCTGCAGTTCATTATCCACATGGCAGTCCCTCCCAGTGGGGAGACCTGTAAAGAGGATTTATAAGTCACACATTTGAGGCTGGGCTGGATGACTTGTACACCCACCTCAGAGCATTAAAAATAAAATGCATGTACATAGCCTAGCATGGTGGCCAGCCTAGTTAAAGGGTCAGCAATAATGAGGAGAAAGATGGTTAGTAGTCACAGAAGTACTCATCTGTCACAGTATGAGGTAAGTGGATGAACCATAATAATTATCTGTACAAAATCTATGATGGCCTAGAATATTATAGGCCAGCACTCCAAGGATTTAAAATATCAAAGATTGCTTACCACACAGAGAGGAAATACTGTATCTCACAACCTTCCTTGTGGGTCTGTGTGCAGAAAAACAATTTGCGCGTTTGAGTTTGCTTTGCCTAACAAAGTTGCATATTGAAATACTTTGAAATGTTAAGTGGGAAACTGTAGCTCCTTTCTGTGCCATGGGGTAGCTAGTAAGCCAAAGAAAATACTGGGAAAAGTGTGTTTCTCAGATGGCAATTGCTTACACGTGAAATTATCTTGCTTAAATTTCTAAGTACTTAGATACTGTTAATATGTTGCAGAGTTTAATATGGGGTAAAAATAACATTGTTATTAAGTCAATGATAGATTACACTTCCTCCTATAGTAGTTCATATTTTGGAAGAATAACATTAAGACTTTGTGAGTTTAAAGAGTTCTTCACAAGAAGGGGCCCTGCATACAGTTTCTTCCCCTTCTGTTTGATCACCATTGTCAGGATTTGCGGAGTGGAAAATTGTGCTGTGACTCTCAGTGCCCAATGGCTGGTTCTCTCTTCAGTGGAGAGGAGAGGTGTTTGACTCTGAAGCATTTCAGATTTAGAAATGAGATTGCTATGCTTGAATTAATCTAGCTTTTCGTGATGTGTGTTGAAAGCATGACGATGTATTCCAGCTTCACCCCTAGCTTCAGCTGGTTGTTTACCCTTAATTTCTCTTTGCTCCACTTTCCTCACTGAATTCTTTTTTTTCCTCAGGAATATTATTTCATTTGGATTATATTAAGTATGCAATATTATATTGTGTAATTTAACATACAACTGATTGTATATTAAAGCAATTAATAATAAGAAGAAAAGCCATACTTAAGTTTAAATTAAGACCTCTTACCATGTACCACACAAAGAAAACTATTGCTATTTGAACATCAGTCTCTATGTATGTGTACATCCTTACTATTTACTTAAAATATTGCCTTTTGAGCACCTATCTTTATATGCGTATGCAAGTGGCTCAGATAGTAAAGAATCAGCCTGCAGTGCAGGAGACCCTGTTCAATCTCTGGGTCAGGAAGATCCCTTAGGGAGAAGGGAATGGCCACCCACTCCAGTATTCTTGCCTAGAGAATCCCATGGACAGAGGAGCCTGGCAGGCTACAGTCCATGGGATCACAAAGGAGTCTGATACCACTAAGTGACTAACACTTTCACACAAGTACTATTTACTTAATTTTAAATGTCTTAAATCTTATTTTGTTGAAGTCTATTATTTCTATAAAGTGCTTGGAAATTGTTTTCAAAGAAGTTGTGTAGTAAATTTTAAAGATAGATAAACCAATCAACCAATCAGTAATGAAAAGACAGTACTGCTGTCCCTTGAGTGTGATTTCTCTAAAAACAAACTGGAGTGTTTCTGCTACAGAATCATTACTGGATTTATAGACTCTGGGGTATGGTGTCTGTGTTATCTCCTAACTTGCCTTTTTACTACCTATATAATATTACACAATTCATAGTTCTTTTCTGAGACTCTTTTTCCTTTTCTGTAATACTTTTAATGTTGTGGATTAAACAAGAAAATGAGTATCATTTAGCATAGTGCCTGGGTTATACCAAGGACCTGAAAATATTAGCTCTTGTTATATCTAAGCATGGGGCTTACCAGGTGGGACTAGTGGTAAAGTGCCCACCTGTCAGTGCAGGAAGCATAAGAGACACGGGTTCAATCCCTGAGTCAGGAAGATCCCCTGAAAGAGGGCATGGCAATCCACTCCAGTATTCTTGCCTGGAGGATCCCACGGACAGAGGAGACTGGCGGGCTACTGTCCATGGGGCTGCAAAGAGTTGGACACAATTGATGCGACTTAGCACAGCACACCCTCATATCTGGGTACACATATGATTCCTTTCATCCCAATGAGTTTGTTGATGATACTGACGTTCTTCCAACATCCCATGCACCAGGATTGGGTGTCATCTTCAACCTTCCCTTCTATCTCTCACTGCTTCTCAACAATCAGCACTTGTGGGGACTCTTCACACATCACAGATCTGGAAAGAAGTGTAGTTGTTTCAGTCCATAAGAAACTTCAGGCTCAAATACATCTTGACCATGTCACCTACATAGCCTCACCTACCTCCTATCACCTTAATTCTCTCATCTATAAATAAGGAATAATAAATATATATCTCATAGTCTTGTTTTAAGTCTGAAATGGAAGGATACATGTAAAACGCTGCATTGTAAAGCACTTTAAAAAGTGAAAGTGTTAGTCACTCAGTTGTGTCTAACTCTTTGCAACCCTGTAGACTGTAGCCCTCCAGGCTCCTCTGTCCATGGGATTCTCCAGGCAAGAATATTGGAGTAGGTTGCTGTTCTCTTCTCCAGGGGATCTACCTGACCCAGGGATTGAACCTGGGTCTGCTGCATTGCAGGCAGACTCCTTACCATCAGCACATACTAAATGCTCAATAAAGAGAAGACATGGCATGATGATGAAGAAAATGATGATGGGAAAGAATTTTTCCCATCTTTCCCATCTTTCCTTTCTTTGACTTGGAGAGAAAAAGGAACTTATATTCTTCCATCCTAATCCAAACTTCATCTCTTTGTATCTGAACATTGATAATGGATCCATATCTGGACCTCTAACCTCTAGTTTCTTTACTTCATTCTGCCTTACATATAATGACAAGATTAATTTTTTAAAAAAATGCATCATTCCTCTTCTCTTAAAAATATTTCTCAGATTCTCAGTAGGTTTTTAACAAAATGTAAAATTAGTATCTAGGCGGTCAAGACATTATAATTTACCATTCCTTTGCATTCATTTGTTCCCCAGGATAAACCTTCCACACCAGATATTGTAGTGTGCAATTTATTCCTTCGCTTGTCCTACCTCTCTGCCTTTTCTTAATCCCTCCTGGTCATCCTTCAGTTCCAGCCTTATCATAAAGGCTTTTCTTCTGGTGAAGTCATTTATTTAATTAGAAATATTTTTCAGAGTCTATTTTGTGCCTGGCCCACTGTACTAGGCACTGAGACTCAAGAAGGAGCCAGACAGACATAGTCCTTGCCCTCGTGCTACCGTCCCTTTGATTCTCCTGCGTGGGTGTGTGTTTCCTCCTTTGCCACGTGGCATATGCAGCCTCGTTCGACAGATACATATTGTACTATCTTCAGTGTTAATACAATAGCTTGCACATGATTATGGTTCAAGAAGTAGTTGCTGATCTGTGTTTCACAGTGATTTACCTATAGCATATGGCTACACATTGGGGCTAGATTAACTAATTTCCATTAGCCAACCTCACTGTCTTGCTTCTAAGACCTTATCATTTTTAAAAATATAGTTAAACATTGACCTCAGGAACAGAACTCAAAATAGGAATCTAAATGATAAAAAAATAATAATGTCTATGTTGTGTAACTTATTATACTATTGATACATGGTACCATATTATAACATAGGAAAGATATTATAATAGAACTGTACTATTAATCCAATCTTTATTATATTCAAACTTTACATGGTTTTACTCAAGTAATATTAGTCTGTATAAATCTTTATACAGAAATTGTCCTGTCTTTTTTTAAATAGCAGGTTATTCATTTCTTACCCTATATACAGAAATTTCTGCTCATGTTTGACACTTTGTACAGGTGCTTTTATGATAGTTTTTTAAAAATTCGTGGCCTTTGAGAGCAGTCGCCAAGGAAACGATAGCATAAGGTATATGTGTTTCACATATACCTAAAATAGAAAGGCTTGCTCTCAGTTATAAATACACTTTCTCTGAAGCTCACTCCCTCTAGTGATCTGGATATTTTTCTTTAATTTTACATACCAGTTTTTTTTTTTTTTTTAATACTGTACAGATGAAGCAAGTGCCTACTTTAGGCAAAGGATTCCTCTGTCTGACCTTGAAAACTCAGTGATTTCCTGCTGGTTTGATATTTCTCCCCCATGTCCAATGACATTGGAACTCTTCATTCTACAGTAGCTGTAAAATACTTTCAATCCAGAAAGAAAGAACACTGAATTTAAGACTGTATAGTACTGAGTAACTTACTTTGCTGAACTCATCCTTCAAAGTCCTCTAAATCCAGTCACAGTAGTACAATGCAAGATAACTTACTCAGTGCTGAATGAAATTAAACTTGATTTTATTTGAATATGATGAATAGCAGCAAGGATCATGAAATCTCAGAACATGGCTTAAATGAAAACTTACTTAACTTTTATTGTTTACTTAACTCTTACACCAAACTTTTACTTTTGTCTGAAATCAAAACAGTCATTCAGGCGCTTTCACAAAGCAAAAGAAATTTTCCATAAGAACTCTTATTATAAATCATCTTTGTTGAAATTGTGAAATATGTTCCTCATTCTCAGTGTTTTCCTTGGATCTGGGCCAGTGTTGAATAAACTGAACTTCGTGGTGATCCTTGTGACAGGTACTATGAGTGAAAAGATGAATGAGGCAGTTTTTCCCTCCTGTGGGCTCAGTCACCTGAAGAATAACTATGCATAAATGAATCACGGCCACCGCCTGCTAAATGTTCTTTCAGTGTCTGTGTTTACCCCTGTAGTCCATTTCATTCTCAATTGCCAAAGGACTGTTTGTTGCTCAATCGCTCAGTCGTATCTGACTCTTCGCAACCCTGTGGACTGCAAGCAGGCTAGACTTCCCTGTCCTTCACTATCTCTCAGAATTTTCTTAAACTCATGTCCACTGAGTCGATGATGCCATCCAACCATCTCATCCTCTGTCGCTAAAACCAAAATGTGATAAGTCACTCCTTTGTATGAAACTCTGGTGACTACACATTACTATGGGGATGAAGTCCAAACCCTTTGATATAATCTATATTCTTTTCTACCAACTGTTCCCTGTCTACCTCTCTAAGTTCATCTTTGAAGTTTTCCCATATTTTCCACCAAGATCTTGTCTACGTTTTTCTCCAGAGCATCATTCATTTTCTTTTTTACCCCTGGACCTTCCTATTCAGTACTCCCTCTACCTAGAGCATGCTCTTTTTGGTACTCTCTTAGCTAGCTGATTCTTTCATATCTTACAGATCTTTGTTACAGATCACTTTTCCCAAGTCTTTCTTGATTCCCAACTCTTATCATGTGTGCAGTTATCAGACTGCATGAAATTGCTGATTCCTCCTCTGGGAAGAACAAGGACCCTGTCTCTCTTGATTAGCAGAGAGACATCCGCCCTCCAGATGTTTCATAAATACTTGTGAATTGATGAATCATTAAATTAAGGGAAGAGTGATTTAAAGTGCAAATGGAAACCCAAATGAGGGAGTAATTTATTCCACCCAGGGAATGGTGCAGAGGTGTGAGGGAAAGTGATATGTGATGATACTGGATCTGACCCCTGAAAGATGAGTAGGATGGAGTTCACCAGAGTTGAGGACGAGAAAGGAAGCCAAACAAGGAACTGCATTAGAAGAGTTTGCAGAGTAGTTTAGTTCTGGAAGGATCCTCCTACTTGCTTTGCCTTTAATTTTAGCCGTCACTTCTACCAAGCCTTCCTGACAACCCCTCTGAAAGAGGTTAGACATCTATTGTATATGTGCTGAGAATGATTTTACTGCATTTCAGGGGGTATATTTCTAATATGAAGATTTAAACCTGAGATATAAAAAACAAATGCCTCAGGAACAATAGGTTTTTAGTTGTATTCAGTTCAGTTCAGTCGCTCAGTTGTGTCTGACTCTTTGCGACCCCGTGAACTGCAGCACGCCAGGCCTCCCTGTCCATCACCAGCTGCCGGAGCCCACCCAAACCCATGTCCATTGAGTCGGTGACGCCATCCAACCATCTCATCCTCTGTCGTCCCCTTCTCCTCCTGCCCTCAATCTTTCCCAGCATCAGGGTCTTTTCATATGAGTCACCTCTTCGCATCAGGTGGCCAAAGTATTGGTTGTATTACATTCTTTCATATGAAAAATTTATGTGTTGACTAAATAATTTGTAGTAATAAAATAATTGCTATTATTATATGTGATAAAGAGGGTAATTGGTGGAAGAACAGGAAAGAGAAAAAACAACGCAAAGAATGGTACAAGACTGATACCTTGCAGTCCTAAAGATGCTTAACTGATACTATGTTGAATGTTAGCATTTTAGATTCATTTTCTTCTAACAGATGTATAAAGGGTTAAAATCGTTTGACCCAATAGCCACACCACCACATTCCCTTTATATAGGAAACTAGAACTCCAGGTTTGGACTAACTTAAATAGCAGTCCCCCTTCTTTTAAAAAAAACCTGTTTATTTTATATTGGACATAGCCAATAAACAATGCTGTGATAGTTTTCAGGTGGAGAGCAAAGGGACTCAGCCATTCATATACCTCCTCCCATCCAGGCTGCCACATGACAACATTGAGCAGAGTTGCCTGTGCTGTACAGTCAGTCCTTGTTGATTACCCGTTTTAAATATAGCAGTTCCCCTCCTTTATATTAAATTTCTGTGTTAGGTTCATGAGTTCACGGTTCACACATGTATTTTCCTGCATAAAGAAGGGCTTAACATGTCTCTGCAGGTCACTGGGAATAAAATGAGTTTAATTCATCCGTTTTAAACACTGCTAAGCCGCTAAGTCACTTCAGTTGTGTCCGACTCTGTGCGACCCCGTAGACGGCAGCCCACCAGGCTCCCCCGTCCCTGAGATTCTCCAGGCAAGAACACCGGAGTGGGTTGCCATTGCAACATCTAATTCTAAAACATCATCTTTGGAAAAGAAGTGGGGGAAGGGCTTAGCCAAACCAGCAAGGCTTCGGTGCAGTGGATGTATCAAAGTGTTAATTATGGAGAAGTGTTGCATACACTTGAACTCCAGTTAATTTTATATTACAGTTGCTTTTCAAATCATAACTCAGAGGCAACAGCCTTATTGGAAACTCTTAAGATTAATACAGCCTTATTCAGTTTATAGCTTAGGGCAGAACCATCTGCAAAGCCGAGACTCCTGGGAATACTGACCTTGCCAGTGCAGATCTTATTTTGCCAAAAGCATAGGCAAGAATTGCTTTAGTCTTTTCAGGGATCTCTGTGCCTTTCCTGGTCTGTCTCTTTTAGCACAAAGGAATGATAAATTGTTTCTTCTTCCCTTGAAATCTAAGCTGGCTTTTCCTGGATAGTTTCTGGAAAAAATGATAACAATGATAATAATTTCTAATCATTTTACACACGTAGTTCATTTACTCCTTGCAAGAGCTCAGTGAGGTAGATATATTTGTTTCCTCATTTTACAGTAACAGAAGTTTAGAGAGTTTAATTTCTCAAGAATAGACATCCAGGAAGTGTGACTCAAAACCAGTTTGTGTGACTTCAGATCCCAAGCTCCTAACCACTACATCCCACAATTCTATTTTGTAAGTGCCCACTGATATTTTCATGCCTTTGCCATCTCTTGAGCTTACTCACGACCAGAGCGGAAGAATCCAGCCCTTTCTTCAAGTATGTATTATAATAGCTAAGAGGCTTTGGAGACTGGCAGATGTGTGTTTGAGTTGCAGCTTTGCCATTTCACAATTTTTTTCAAGTTAATTAACTTTTCTGAGCCTCAGTTTTCTTACCTAAAAAAAATAATAAGAATAAATATCTGAAGGGGTTGACTGGGATAAATTCCTGTACCTAAGATGAGTGTACCTTAGCACAGTGCCTGGCCCAGAGTCAGAACTCAGTAAATTAGGTAGCACTATTCAACATCAGCATCATTCAGGCTCAGCTCACCTTCTCTGTTGTCTTCATGCTTTTGCAGTCTGCTCTAAGCTACTCCCATAGCATTTACCAACTGTATCATTCACTGCTTTCTGGAATTTGTTTCCTCTCTACAGATGTTTGCCTCCCCTTACCATCCAGAAGCCACTGGCAGGTGGGAATGACTAATGCTTGCAATTGTTTGCATCTATGAAAAACCAAGAACAGTGCTCAATAAGTAATGGCCATGCTTTCTTGACCACGTTTCTGATAAATAATTAGGTGGTATTTTAGGATGTGAGAGAAAATAGAAAATGTATTTGGACATCATATTGGGATTTCTAGGATATTTTTACTTTCCTGGACAGACTGTGTAACCAGGATTATAACCAAAGAGCAACAGCACAGATTCAACAGATTTAAATATTGATAAACTGATTTAATATCAATAAATGTTTCCAATTTCTTGATTTTAATCTTGAAATGTGTGTTTTTAAAATCAACGATGCTCCAAATAGAAATTTTTAAAAATCCATTTTTATTGAAATATAGTTGATTTACAATGTTGTGTTAATTTCTGTTGTACAGCAGAGGGATTCAGTTATACATTATTATTTTCCATTATGGTTTATCACAGGATATTGAATATATTGCCCTGTGCTATAAAGTGGGACCTTGTCATTTATCTATTTTATATATGTACTCAATCTCTCAGTCGTGTCCGACTCTTTGAGACCCCATGGGCTGTAGCCCACCAGGCTCCTCAGTCCATGGAATTTTCCAGGCCAGAATACTGGAGTGGGGTGCCATTTCCTCCTCCATCCATTCTATATATAATAGCTTGTATATGCTTATTCCAGACTCTCAATCCATCTCTCCCTACCCCTCCCCTGGGCAATTACAAATCTGTTCTCTATGTCTGTGAGTCTGTTTTTGTCATATTTTAGATCTGATATACCAGTGAAATCATAATGGTATTTGCCTTTCTCTTTCTGACTTACTTCACTTGGGATAATCTCCAGGCCCATCCATGTTGCTGAAATGGCATTGTTTCATTCTTTTTATGGCTGGGTAGCATTCCACTGTATATATGTACTACGTCTTCCCTGTTCAGCTGAGTGGACATTTTTAAAATCTGGACATCTTGTTATAAAAGATAGATATTGAGGTTCCCTAAACTCAAAAAGACATAAAAAGGCTAAAGCTGGGAGCAGATGATCCCAAGATTATTTCAAACGCAGCATCCCACTTTTACTCTCCAGAAGTGGTACCTGAGGAAAAACCATAGTGAGGAAAGAAACAGTTTCATCTACTCGTGTTAATGTCACTCTCCCCCTCTCTGTGGTTTCTCTCTCGGGGGTTTTGTACCAATGCCTAAATAAGTCTGAAGAGGATCAAGAATAAAAATGGCTTTTTAATATTTGAGGCCTTCCATAAGTGTGGCACTTGAATAATCATTATTTGTAATGTCCCCTGTCATTTTTATTCAAATTAAGCATCTTGAGAAAAGCACCTATTGGCTATTTTGTTTCCACCACCTTAGCCAATAGTTGGAATTGAAAACAGTCAATAAATGTTACCTCTCGTGCATCATGAGCTGTGTGAGAACGTCGTTTACATGCTTTCACGTGATTGTCAGACAATCCAGTCCCATCGTTCTACGTATTCCTGCACCTCTCGACCCTATCTTGGAGATGAGGGATATTGAGAACCCGAGAACTAATGATTTATCCAAGATCCACATCTGCTAAACACACAGGTGAAATTTAAAATTAAGTCTGTCTGACTCCATAGTCCCTACTCTTACCCAGGAGTTCTCAAAGATTCCTGTGCATCAGAATCACCCAGCAACTACTATATCAGAGTCTCCAGAGTGGAGCTCCAATCACTAAAGCTCTCTTATAGATTTTAATAAAACCAAACCAAAAATTTGGGAAGCTTTACTCTCAAACACTACACTGTATTTCCTCCTCAATAAATGTCTATGGAGTGAATGAATGAATGATGGCCAAAACTCTTCCATTGATAGTATATTCCTTCATTAAGATTTGCTCTCAAGCAGTGATCCTTATTTTAAAATGCAACTGCTCATAAGAGCCTGTCTCTAAATTTTCTGAAATCTTTATCTGAAACTTGGTTGCAGGAAAACTCAGCCTTGGTGGCTGTGGGAGGTATCTGATTAATGAAAGAGTAGGACCAGAGGATAAGCTAAAATTCTCACCTTTGATACCTCACAATGATCCCTGGGGCCAGCACTGCCATCAGCAGCTGAAAGCTGGAAACCTAGGGCTCATTTAAAATGCCTTCAAGTGGTCTGAAGTGGAGAAGCCATGTCCCCCTCCTTCCTGATAGATTGGCCCACCGATGAAAATCCTTCTGCCCTCCTCCAGATCTTCTGTTGCATCAGGTGTTCTCAATGACAGAGGCTCTGAGGGTGGTCCAGAAACATTCCATGCATCTGCAGTGATGTCTTCAAGCTCTCCTTTATGCTCTGGAGCACACTCTTTTGAGAGGCCGTGTCTCTCTGCATGTGGCAGCCTCTCTGGAAGGTTGACCTCAAACTGCTTAAGCAAAGGCAGCACAAGTACCCATCAACTGACAGAGGAATAAATAAAATCTAGTTTTAGTTATGCAGTGGAATATTATTCAGCAATAAGAAGAAATAAAATATTGATACAGGCTATATTATGGATGACTCTTTTAAAGTAGAAGAAGCCAGTTACTAAAAAAAAAATCCACATATTTTATGATTCTGCTTACACAAATATCCAGAATAGACAAATCTATAGAGACAAAAAGTAGGTTAATGATTGCCTGGGCTGGGAGAGTTTGGTGGGAATGGGAAATGACTGCTAATAAGTATCGGCTTTCTCTTTGGTATGATGAAAAGTTCTAAAATCAGTTGTAGTATTGGTTGTGCAGCCTTGCGAGTATGCTAAAAAACAGATGAATTTCATGATATGTGAATTATATCTCAATAAAACTGTCCAAAAGGGGGAAGGGGGAGCACAAAGCAACAGAAATATTTTAGTGCAATTACATATGAAAATCACAAGATTTGAAGGCACCCATCACAGCTGGAAAAGACTTTGGAAAATTGCCCTCCAGTAGAGGGTTATGTGGGCTTCCCTGGTAGCTCATACGGTAAAGCATCTACCTACAATGCAGGAGACCTGGGTTCGATCCCTGGATCAGGAAGATCCTCTGGAGAAGGAAATGGCAACCCACTCCAGTATTCATGCCTGGAAAATCCCATGGACTGAGGAGCCTGGTGGGCTACAGTCCATGAGGTCGCAAAGAGTCGGACACGACTGAGCAACTTCACTTCACTTCAGAGGGTTATATAGGGCCATACTTATATGAACAGCTGTTTACATTAAGGTAGGTGTCTATGAGTTGATCCCATCCTCAACTTCCTATGATATTTTTTTCTCTCCTGAACATGTCTAATTTATTAATCCTATTTTATCTGGCTCTTATGGGACTTAAAGTGAAGTCGCTCAGTCGTGTCCAACTCTTTGCGATCCCATGGACTGTAGTCTACCAGGCTTCTCTGTCCATGGGATTTTCCAGTCAAGAGTACTGGAGTGGGTTGCCATTGCCTTCTCCAGGGGATCTTCCTGACACAGGGATCGAACCCAGGTCTCCTGCATTGCAGGCAGACGCTTTACCCTCTGAGCCACTAGGGAAGCCCTTATGGGACTTAAGTTCACAATAACTTCCAGACTAAAAATGTGTTAAGTCAGGCGCATATGTTATATTTTGGGAAAAGGATTGTAAATTAAAATATAAAATATGGCTGTTGCTTCTCACATTTTTGCAGCAAGCAATGACAGAGAGCTGGTCCTCGTTATTTACAACAGGAGAGAAGAATGTAATGTTTAAAGGTAGGATGTGATTCCATCAACATCTCCAGTATCAGAGATGCCGCTTCCTTTTTCATCCCCATGGCTGGCCTCATTTAGAACTGCATTATCTGTCGCCTGGACCATTGAAGCAGACGCACTGATTTCCTGCTTCCAATCTCTCCCTCCTTAGTAACTCATCCTCCATCACACTGCCAGAGTTACCTTTCTAAAATGCAAACATGAGGCAGAGTAGCCCAGGGTATACACCTTGAGTCTCAGTTTCAAATTGCCTGGATTTGAATCTCAGCCCCGCCGGCTATCCACTCAGTCATCCTAGGCAAGTTACTTAATCTTTCTGTGAATAGTTTTATTCCCCACTGCATCTTTAGTGCATATTAGATTGAGCAGTATTTTAAGTGCTGAATTCAATGCTGGGCTTATAGCGATTGGTCAGTGTAACTTATTATTACACTTATATTCACATACCGCCATGTTTTTCCGTTTCTACATAATGAAATCGTTTTAAATTAAATTTAATCGATTATGCAAGAGCCTATGCAATCTAACCCTGGAGTTTTTTCTCCTAATTTTATAACCTCCTCTACATACATCAACTGTGTGACTCCAAAGTTTCTCTCAAGCTTCTGCCTCTGTCATTTGAGTATGTTGTTATTGTTTAGTCGCTTAGTCGCGTCCAACTCTTTGCGACCCTGTGGGCTGTAGCCTGCCAGACTCCTCTATCCAAGGAGTTTTCCAGGCAAGAATACTGGAGTGGGTTGTCATTTCCTGCTCCAGGGGATCTTCCTGACCCGGGGATTGAACCCACGTCTCCTGAGGCTCCTGCATGGTCAGGTGGATTCTTTACAACTGAGCCACCTGAGTAGCCCCCATTTGAGTATCTCTAATTGGAAAAGCCCATTCTTGGCTCAGGAAATCTGGAGTGGTGATCATCTGGCTTCCAAAAGTTGGGACATCTGCTACTGGGCTAAGGCGTAGTTGAAGAGGGCTAGCTCTAAAGAGAAGAGTCCCAAGCCCACGCAACATACACGCACTCCAACACACACCATGGAGTCGACCACGGTGGAAAGTATTGGAAGACCCATTGCAGTGATGTCTGCAGGTAGCACAATGGTGAGAGGAAATTAAGGACCTTTGAGGTCAGAATTCTTGAGGTTATGTTGAAAAGGTTAACAGAGTATGGTTTCAATCAGGCACAAAGGAGAGACCCCTCCAACTGATGATGCTAAACAAACTAACTGATAAATCTCAATCACTTTAAGCTTCAAGACAAGACATGTTTGTGGGACATACCTATATTTCACTTACCCTTTTAACATATAGCCATTTTGAGATGGCTCATTCCTTTTAAAGTTGATATATACCTCCATAGCCCTTATAGGCTTCCTTAGCTTTGCTCACCCTTTGGTACATAGTCCCATCATTAAATTCTCAGTTGAGCAGGACTGCCTTTTTCTGCTGCAACTCTAACTGATGGAGCCAATCAACTGTGAGCTCCTCCAGGGCTATATGATATATCTCTGAGCCCTCAGCACTGTTTACTGTAGCAGGTAAATTGTAGATGCTAATAAAGGTTTGTTTGCATTGGGGGGAAAAGAGAAAATGAAAAGCCTATTCTTCATTCAAGACAACAATATGGCTAGGAAGCTTTTCCCAAATGGCTTTTCCCTGTGTTGTGACAGCACTATAAAGGTCTGATAGAAGTTGACAATAAAGTGAGTCATATTTTATAGGTAAAACAAACCAGACTTCTTAGTGGACTGGATAAGGTAAATAGGGGATTTAAAAAAAAAAAAAAAGGATGACTTCTAAGCTAAGATCTGGAACAACTGGACATGTGATTCTGCCATTTATTGATATGGGAAAACTTGGGGAGGATAAGGTTTTTGAGGGACTAGTTAAAAAAAAACATCTGTATTTGTTGGGTTAAGTTGGAGATAGGATATCCAGGTGGATTTAGTAGAAGGAGTTGAATATATAAGTCTGGGGTTTGGGGAATGGTCAGGGCTATGAATATAACACAGGGGGTCATAAAACCTGTAGGTAGGACCAGTAGAGATAACCTGGACAAAGCCTGGGGGACCAGCAACGTCTAGAGAACAAACTAGAGGAGATACCTGTTAACTGTATATATGGGAGTTTTCTCACCCAAAACCTGCTTGGAGTTAAGTACTGTCTTATTTATCTTTGTGCCTAGTGGTGTTAGTCATACAAATTTTCAATAAATGGTTGTTGAGTTCATTTCAATTCTAGAAACAAAGAGTTGTAACCACTTAGAAGTCTCTCAGCCATACAATTTAATGATTTTGCAACATTTGCAAAGTAAGCATGAAGGACCACTCCATCATCTACCCTAGAGTACAATACGGTGGACAGTTCCATGACTGCTGGCAACAGACTGATCTAACTTCCTAACCTTTCCCTACCCCCTTTCCCTAGAGACAGTCTCTAAAAGACATGGCCCAGTGGTCATGGTGGATGGCAGAAAGCCCAGGATCCCAGCATGGTCCTCAAGGCTGAATAGCAGGGGTCTCAACAGAGCAGCAGCTACTGGAACGTATGGATCATCAGTAGGAATTCCCCTTAGTTCTGGACTGAAGCATCTAGGGATACAAAATGCTCAGTTTTCTGGAAGGTTACATGGAAAACTCTCTAGTATCTTCTTTATCTAGTCGTACTTTTTGCACTGACTGTAACAGTTTAGGATTTATATTTTTCTTACCTCCTTGATCCTATGACACATTTAAAGATTTGTAAATCAAGACATATCTTTATTTTTTTTTTCTTCTCACTGCTGTTCTGATTGGGTCTACATCATGCTTCATCTTGGAAATTTGGTGGCCTATCTGGTCTCCCTTCCTCATTCTCTCCCCACTATGCCATCAAAACAACCGCACCAAAGCACTGCTCTGTTAGGGCACCTACCTGCCAAGAACTTCAATAGCTTACTTGTTACCTACTGGGGGAAAAAAAATGCCAAACTTCTAAGGATGGCATCCCAGATCTCCCAGAACTTAATCATTTCCAGGCCAGTTTTCCAGCATTGGTTCCCATCAACTATATCCTGGGTTGTAACTATCAGACCCCTGTTTTTTGTTTTTTTTTTTTCAGACCCCTGTTTCCTCTAAAACAGTTGCTATGCTTTCTCTTTGCTGTATCTCAGCACGTACCATTTCCTTCACCCAGGATGCTTCACCTGTTTCTCCACCTGTTACCATCCTACCCACTCCTCAACTTCCAGGATATGCCACCATCCTCAGGGAGCCCTCCTCACTCACCCCACAGGAACGGGAAGTTCTTGTCTATGTTTTTGAAACAAGTGTTTGTTTTTTTAAAGGCAGTTATCACATAGATGATGGTGATGAAGATAGGTAGGGATAAAGGTTTGTTGTTTTTGCCTTGGAAAACTAGCATTTTCAATTTCAACATACTGTACTTAGCATAACATATAGAAGCCTATGGGGACTTCCCTATTGGTCCAGTGGCTAAGACCCCGTGTTCCCAATGCAGGGTTCCAGGTTTGATCCCTGGTCAAGGAACTAGATCCTACCTACCACAACTAAGAGTTAGCATCCCGCAACAAAGGTGGTGATTCTGCATGCTGCAGTTAAGTCCTGGCAACCAACAAATTAAAAAAATTAAAAAGTCTATAGTTTATAAATAGTCAATAGTCTATATTGACTAAATAAATGAGTGGCTCAATTAACCAAGTATAGTAAATCTCCATGTCTCACAGTTTATCTATTGTATAATTCTAGTCTTTTTATATATTGGATTTTCTTAAAGTCAACTCTGTCTGTGAGGAAACCATAGGTCATCACATAGGTGACTTCCTTTCACAAATACTGAATTAAATAGCTGATATGTCCAGTCCCTGAGCTGCATTCTGAGAAGCAAGTTGTAAATATGAACACATTCCTGCCCTCACGAAGCTAACAGGCTAAAGGAGGTGACCACACTTAAAAAACGGGGACCTGTATTTACATGGGGTGGGGTGGGGGGCTTCCAGGAGGAGCTGATTTGCCAGCTAAGACCTGATGGAGTCATGAGGGTTGGTCAGACTAAACTGTCTGTGTGGCGGCATGTGAGGCTGAGGACCGTGAGAGGAGGCAGGGCAGAGGATGGAGGGAAATGAAAAGTCCTATGGAAAGAGAGAAAGAATCAGAAAATTAAAAGACACTCTTTGCGCCCAGGATATAAGTGAGTGATGTGGGGGAAGTAAGCCTAGGAGAATGGGCAGGTTCAGGCGTAAAGAGCACTCTGAGATGTGAAAGACACACTCGTATATGGACTCATAGGTCTTTGAAGGATTTTAAGCGGGGCACCGACATGAGCAGACTAGCCTGTCGGGAAGACAGCCCTAAATTCATGTGCCAAGTGGTCGGGAGCCCTTAGGAGGCAGCTCTCGCAGGCAGCTCAGGCTGAGTGCCTGACGAGCGCGCGGCCCCGGTCTCGGGCGTGCAGTAACTACTGTCTCTGCCTCCCCCAGGGCTTCCAGGGCAGAGGCTGAGGAGACCTTCCCGAGGGGCAACAGGCAGTAGCTGCTGAGCCATCGCACCCAGGAGAAGCCGCAGGAACATGGCAGCCCCTGCTTGAGAGGAACTCAACACCAACAGACTCCATTCAGAAAGGAATAATGTCCAAGAAAGGGCGAAATAAGGGCGAGAAGCCCGAGGCGCTCATTGTCGCCCTTCAAGCTGCCAACGAAGACCTCAGGACCAAGCTGACAGACATCCAGATAGAGCTGCATCAGGAGAAGTCCAAGGTGAGTGGGGCTTCCTGGGGCCCGCCTGCCGCCCTGCCTCGGTGGACTCTTGTCTGCTGGTTGCCAGAGGGGGCAACAACCCCTGCACTTGGGGAGATTCCCTGTGTGTGGCAGAGGGGATTTGAGCACAGGATACACACAAAATGAGAAAACCCTGCTCATGAGCTCTGCCTGCCCAGGAAGCCAGATGTAAAAATTGAGAGCATACTCCCCACCACCACCACCTCTGGACCAATGAATAAGCATGTGGCCTTGATGGGTCCTACCCTTGCCTTCTGTAGTCATCCTCCCTGAGGCATTTAGAGATATCTTTGTAAAGCATGTCCATCCTGTCATTCTACTGCTCAGAACCCTGGAAGGCTGCCCACCTCTCTCAGTCACAGGACTTCCCCCACCACATCAGGACCTCCCCCCTCCAGCTGTCCATCATCTGACTCAACTCCTACCACGGCTGTCCCCAGATCACTCTGCTCCAGCCTCTTCACTGAACCAGGGGACACACGCCCATCACATGTGGGTCTTTGCCCCTCTTCTTCCCCAGCCAGCAGCATGCTCCCTCCACCCTTCCTGCAAGTGTCAGCTCTAGTCAAGTATCTGACTGCAATCTCCAAAGCAGAGCACTTCCTGGGTCCACACACTCCCTAAGGCCTGCCTTTTCCTGGTTCATCTCAGCGCAGTTTTTGTATTTATATATTGACTTGTTTAATGCTTCTCTCCCCCCCAGTCAAGTGTAATCTCTGTGACAGCAGCCTCACTTACCTCTCTATCAGTAGAGCTTAAATAAATGTCCAGGACTGAAAAGCTCAACATATATTTGTTGAATGAGTAGATGAATGACTGAAAGGTGATTTCTATCCTTTTGCCTTAGTATTATCCTGTAGAGCTGGGAGGAGGTTTAAATTAGACAGGTACATAAAGGAGTGATGAGGAGTATATGAGAAAATTCATGCCAGATGCTCAGAGAGCTGCCTGGAACATAGTAAATTCTGGAAAAAATAATTCATAGTACTATCCCTTCCATATCTGGTATGCTTGAGTCAGTTGCTAATTAGACTTAGGAAAGTTTCTTTGCTTCTAAGTCTCATCCATTAAATGAATATGCTAATGCTTCTCTTATTAGAGCGGTATGGGTATCAAACAGCGTCGTGGACAGGAAATCATTTTGAAATATGTGACAGGCGTGAGACATTTTTGCAAAGTAGAGACAATCATGTCAGTGTAAAATTGCCTTAAAGAGATAACTCTTTGTGCAGTAAGGAAATGTTCTTAATCAAGTGACAAATAACATATATCCTTACTCTTTTTTACTGCCTCTTCTTCCTTGACTTTACCATTACATTTTAATTAGTTCTTTTCTCCCAAATGTATTTCTCCTGGTTTGAACAATAATAAAGCTTGGATTGGCCAAAGCTCCTGGCCCCCCTGTCTCAGTTAAGCCTTGACCTTGGATAAGCGGGCCCCAATGTAAAGTTTGTGAAGGGTATTTTTCAGTTTCCATAAAGTTAAAAAGAATGTGGTGTCATAAAACAAAACAAACAAAAACAAAGTCAAAAATGTTTGTGTAAGAGTCAGAAAACCAGAATATTGCCTTTTTCTCTCCTCGGGGACAAATTTCAATTTCTCAGTGCGTCGATCTGTAATTCAGATGACTGAATCTGTTTCTCCATATCCTTGTCTCTCAAGCATCACTGGAAATTAGAATAACCTGAGGGAACTTATTAAAAATTGAGATCCCTGGGCCCAGAGTCCAAAGAGTCTGATAAAGTAGGAGTGATGAGGCTCAGGACTGCAGTTCCAGCACATGATCCAGACAGTCCCCGTGGAGGTGGTTTTTTGACTTCGTGTTGACAAACTCTCCACTCCACAGTTCCTTCCAGGTCGACAAGCTATGAACATTTCATTGGTTTTAACTTTCCCTGGGGCAACATAACATTTCGAGGGAGGCAGACTGCTTTAATTGTAGTAACAACAGAATGACAAACTACCTTCATGGGAAGAAGGCTATCCATCTGGATACTGGGAACCATAACCTGCCCCTGGTTTACAGAGAGCAAGCTCATGAGATTTTAAAGAGGCAGAGGCCCTGCAGATCCCAACCCTGCCATTTCCCACATGTGCTAGCCTTTTAAAAGGGGTAACTCTTGACTGTGGACAGAGCTGTTTATCATGCCTGTTTATCCAGGGCTGGGCACTGGTGTCTAAGCCAGCAGTCAGGGGTCATCTCCCTTTCCTCTGACAAGAGACTAGAAGCCAGGCTCTGAAATGAAAGCATTGCCCTTGTCGTCCACCCTCTGCCCCTCCCCCAGACTCCCTCTCCATGGCAGTTAATTATAATCCTAGCACAGGGGCGACAGCAAAGCCTCACCGCTGTCAGCAGCATTCCCCAAAGAGCAAAGGGAATTTAGAGGGCAAACAAGTCATGAAGCAGTTTTATTAAAATAAATACGATTGTGTTACCAAAGGCCCAGGCTCTAAGAGAGAGAACATGAACAATGCCGACATGTGAATTCACACTCTCAGTTTGACTCCAAGACTAGGATGATGATAAAATGACAATTTAACCTCAGGGGAATGGACTACTTAAAGAGTGGAAACCTTTGGAGTGATGGGATATTACTCATTTTTCCAGAAAGACAAATCATCCCATTGACATTTGCAGAAAATATTACAGATAGAGCAGGGTCACACATGCTGGACTTTATTGAATGTTTACCATCTGTCACACATGGTAAGAGCTGCGTTTCCTCCTCACAGAATCCCAGCTCTTTCCCTTAGCACCTGAGTGACTCTGCACAGGTTATGAAATACCTGTGTCTTCCTTTGTCGCATGGGATAATAGTCATGTTTACTTCCTAAGTTATGTGTGTGTATTTTTTGAGCGGATATTATCAGATATGTTGTGTTATAATTCAGTTATCTCATTTCACCCTCACTACCATTCTCTGAGGTGGGCACTGTCATTACCCACATTGTACAAATGCGGAAACCGAGGCTCAGTGAGATAAAGCAGTTCACTCAGAGTCACGTGCTTGTGGTGACAGAGCTGGGTCTTCCACTCCACTTCCCTCTCCTCCCATGTCTGTGCTCTTTTTTCAAATGTTTTCCCCGGCTTTATGGAGATATGATTGATGTATAACATTGTGTTCATTTTATGTGTGCAGCGTAACGATTGGATAGATGTATAAACTGTGAAATGATTATCACAATAAGTTTTGTCAATAGCCGTCACCTCACAGAGTTACAAAGTGTTTGTTCTTGTGAGGAAAGTGAGAGTGAAGTGAAAGTGACAGTCTCTCAGTCGTGTCTGACTCTTTGCGACCCCGTGGACTATACAGTCCATGAAATTCTCCAGGCCAGAATACTGGAGTGGGTAGCCTTTCCCTTCACCAGGGGATCTTCCCAACCCAGGGATTGAACCCGGGTCTCCCGCTCTGCGGGCAGATTCTTTACCAGCTGAGCCACAAGGGAAGCCCTGAAGATGGAGATACTGGGGACTGAATCCAGGGCCTCATGCATGCTAAGCATGCACTCTGCCACTGAGCTATACCCCCAGCTGCTGTGACGAGAACTGCTAAGATATACTCTTTTTGCAATCTTCAAATATTGTTAAGAGGACTGTTAACTATAATCACCATGCTATACATTACATCCTCAGAACTTACCGTGTAACTGGAACTTTGTACTTTTTAACCATCTTAACCATCTCCTCTGGTAACCATTCTGCCTCTGGTAACCACCAATCCATTACCTATATCTATGAGCTCTATTTTTTTTTTAATTCCACATGTAAATGTGATCATACAGTATTTGTCTTTATGTGGCTTATTTCACTAGGCATAATGTTGCAAATGACAGAATTTCCTTCCTTTCTATGGCTGAATATTGCATTGTGTGTGTATAGGAGGTGATATATCCCATTTTCTGTATCTATTTATTCATCAGTGGGCATTTAGGTTGTTTACATGTTTTGCAGAGCCAGTGCTATACTTAAAACATGTGAATGTCTGGAAAATACTGAAAACCATAGGCAGAAGAAGAGACAATGTCAGAACTTTTCTTTATACTGTTATGCAAATTTCAAATGAAGAAATGAAGTGTGTGTGTGTGTTGGGGGAGAGGGGAATAGGCCCCTATCCTTCTCCCATAGACGCCTGCATTGCCACTGCAGGGAAATGAAACTAAAATATTAGACACAGCCCACTTCTGGTGAGTAGAAATTATCTGAAAGATTTGTAAAGCACTGATAGGAAAAAACATAGCGATATGTAGGTCATTTTGACTGGACTCCATAGGGGCCAAAAGGATGTAACTATGGGGGCCTATGGTGGAAAGGAAAGAACATAGTTAGGGTCTCTCTGCTGCATGACCTTTTGGGGCCTGCATTTGTGCATCTATAAAATGAGCAGATTATGGATAACATAAAAGAGCTAAGGTCCTTTCAAAATAGTCGAGATTAATCAGGAAAGGAATCTGCTCTAGCTCTTCAGGACCCTTCCCTGATCACCAAGTTATATGATACTGTTCTCTTCATTCCATGTACTCTATCTAGCACAATGCCCTGCGGTGCTTTAATCACAGGACTCTGTACTTATGAAGAAAGTGAAAGTCTGAAACTTATGTCTGAAGTTATGTTATTTGTTTGTTTGCTTGTTTCTTGCCTGCTGTCCCTGCTCTAATGAAATGTATGCTTCCATGTCTGCTTCAGGGACCCCCTAAGTAAGGGATCCCCAGTGTTCACAGTGCTGCCCGACATGTGGGAGACATGTCCTACTTGTTGAGTGAGTTATCATGATTGTTTTTAAAACATTCCCCAAAACCCCATGGCATAAGTACAATATAGTATTGATTGAGGCGGGCCACCCCAGGCTTGGGTGGAGGAAACATTTCCACCAGGTCTGTCTTTCTTGGACCAGCACTGAGCCATGAAGCCATGGTATTTTCCTGTGTGAATCCTCTGTGGACACTGATCTGCTGCTCAGGGTGTGTAAGCACACCAAGGATTGCTGCGAGATGTGAAATCCACCCACCTAGTTCCCCAGGGTTTCATTCTCTCCGTCAGAGGCAGCCTGCAGCTACAGTGAAGCCCACAGTCACAGAGGGGATGAAGCAGGAGCAGAGGACAGGCCTCTGAGGGTCAAGTCTGCAGGGTGGCAGGCCTGGGATGCTTGCTTTGGGCAGAGTCAGCTCCAGAAAGGAGTTTCCACCCTTAGAACAGCCCTTTAGACTGCAAAGCAGTCCTCAGTGGGAGCCTGGGAGAAAGGCAGCATCTGATTACTATTCTGATTTCACTGAGAAAGAACACAAGTTCTATGTAATTCATTTGCTCCCAGTGACACAGCTAGAGGAGGAGCCAAAATGGGAATTCCTATCTTCTCTAAGGCTGTGATCAAGGTGGTGCTTTCTTACTCCACTGCACTCTGTTGCCTCCAGGGTGCTCTCAAAAACCAGCCAACCTTCTCTCTCCTCAGGCTAGTACTCTAGAGTTTGCAGGTTCAGGGCCCACACTGGGCATCCAGTACTTCTTGCTTTCTGCAAATTTAGTTTTGTTTTCAGGAAACCTAAGTAACTAAAAGCAACAAATAAAAAGAGAGAAGCTTTTATTACTTCCCCAGGTTATATAAAGTCTCCCTTATGCTGTGTTGTGCTTAATTGCTCAGTTGTGTCCAACTCTCTGGGATCCCATGGAAAGCAGCCCACCAGGCTCCTCTGTCCTTCAGGATTCTCCAGGCAAGAATACTGGAATAGGTTGCCATGCACTCCTACAAGGGATCTTCCCAACCCAGGGATCAAACCCAGGTCTCCCGCATTGCATGCTGCTGCTGTTGCTGCTAAGTCACTTCAGTCGTATCCGACTCTGTGTGACCCCAGAGACAGCAGCCCACCAGGCTCCCCTGTCCCTGGGATTCTCCAGGCAAGAACACTGGAGTGGGTTGCCATCTCCTCCTCCAATGCATAAAAGTGAAAAGTGAAAGTGAAAGTGAAGTCGTGTCTGACTCTTAGCGACCCATGGACTGCAGCCTACCAGGCTCCTCCTTCCATGGGATTTTCCAGGCAAGAGTACTGGAGTGGGGTGCCATCGCCTTCTCTGCCCACATTGCATGCAGATCCTACCAACTGAGCCACCATGGAAGCCCAAGGATACTGGAGTGGGTAGCCTATCCCTTCTCCAGGGGATCTTCCCAACCCAGGAATCGAACTGGGAACTCCTGCATTGCAGGAGGATTCTTTACCAGCTGAGCTACCAGAGAAGCCTTTATGAGACCCATTCCTATGGAGGCAGCCTTTCCCTCTTCACATCTCCTGTTGGAGAATTACTTCATGCCCATGAAAACCCCTGCCAGCCCACTGTGCATTTAGGTCTCTGGCTACATCTGATGCAGATAATCCAAGCTGAACCTTTTGCTGGCTTGTCTTGTCTTGATAACCTCTCAACCCTCCTTACCTTTGATAGGCAGTCCAATGTTTAATCCTAGATTTCTAAGATTACATTAAAGCTCAAACATCACCCTCTTTTTCTTAGCAGAATTTACAGTGGCATTTTTCAAAGGCAAAACTAGAATTAGGACAAAAGAAGAAGATATAATGGGAAGCCTGGAAAGCTAGTCATGAATTTTCTTCCTTCTATCATAGTGGAAGCAGGATTAAATTTTCCTAATTATTATTTTTTAAATAAAACCCCTGGGGTAAAAGGGATATAGGAAGTCTTTTATTCAAATCTCTGTTCAGTGCTCACCCTCTGGCTCTGTCCCACCCTACCCCCTATAACTTCTTTGTATACATTAAGCAGTGTCTTCCAAGTTAAGATGAGATGTCACCAAGAAATTCAGGACATCTTGAGGAAACCCAATTTTATCTTTGAACACCTCTATTAGGAAAATAGTTGCTAAGGCCTTATAATAATAGTAGCACTCATCTCACCACCGTAATATGGATATTTAGGTTTATGTCGTTCATGGTATGAGTGTACATTGCATGATAAAATATTAATGTGCAATAATGCTCATCAAATTAATATTTAATATCTATCATGTATTAATAGTTATTAATTGCCCATGTGTTCGGTCCAAAGGACTTTGCTGGATTATGGAAGTCAGTCCTTTCAACAATCATATGAGAAAGATATCACCAATCCTAGTTTACACATGAGTAAACTGAGGCTGAGTCTGGGGCCCCAGCTTGCCAAAGCTTTCAGAGCAAACTAGGAGATCTGAGATCTGCCCTGACCTGGCTCCTGGCCCACCTGGACCCTGATCAGCCTTCTTTATGTTATACTTCTATAGAGCCTGTCCCCCACTTTTCTCATCAGAAATTCAAATGTAATAAATACTACTTACATCATAGAGCTGCCTAGGATGTTAAGTGTATTGATGGGTGTAAAGCCTTTAAAAAAGTGCCTAATTCATACATAGTAAGTTAAGCCCCTGATAATGCCTACTATTTTTGGTGACGGAGCTGAAATTTTTGTCCATATAACTTTTCCACAAGTAAAAATTGATTCTCTCTTCAATCAACTAATTAATTTTTACCTTTCAAAGTATTATTGTCACATTTTTTCATATTACTCAGGGGTAGTTCTTCATCTTTTTGTATACTCATTTTCATGATTTACATTAAGATTTTTTTTGCATTAAGATATTAAAATCTATTTCTTAGTGGTACAATCTAAGCTATAAATAATTTTCAGAAAATGTTTTTACTACAAAATTTTTATTGGCTCTTTTTTCCTCCCAGATGTCAGTCACATTCTTTGTATCTCCTTCATAGTGAAACTCTTTTCAAAAAAAAAAAAAGACCATACCTAGAAATACTGCCAAAAATGACAGTTTCCATGACAACCAAATAAGTAGACATTAAAAAGTGCCAAAAGTAATTTAATATTTTTTCTTTTCTTTTTGAATTCTGTGCTTTCCTTTAAGTGATGGAAAAAAATGCCAGTGTGTGTTCCTATTTGTCTTGTCTTCATGCTAGAGTATATTTTCCATACACCTGTATTTTCACTTTTTTTTCTTTTTCATTCATCTCCTCTCCAGTCTGCACATAAAAGATTAGTGTTTATAACTTGAGAGAAATTACAGAATCACACAGTGGTACAATTTAATACACCTGCAGAGAACTTCACATAATAATTTCAGATCATGAGTATTTCCTCTTATATCCAATATAATATTACCTTACATTTTACAGTACTTTACAGTTAAGCTACTTTCCCATTCATTATCTAATTTAATCCTAAAAATATCTCTTTTACAGGTATTTTTTTAAAGTGTAATCAAAGATCCTCAGGATAAAGCAACTTTCTTAGAGACAGTAGATGGTGAAATCAAAATGCAAACCCAGAATTCATTACCCTTTATCCATCTTTACTACAGCTTTTCATTGTTTTAAGAAGAGCTGCTAAAATTCCCCTAGTAACTCATTACCTATCTGCCCTTAAGGTCATGATACTGTTCCAAATGCCTAAGGAATGTAAATACATCCTGCTGAAATTGAAGATGATAGTTTCCTATCACTTGAGTTAATTTCCCCAAGGTAAATTAGATGGAAGGTAAATTATCAGAGATTCTAACTCAGTGAAAAATAAGGCCCCTCTTTTCAAAACTTACATTATATAAAAGAAGAATCAGCAAACATTTTCTGTGAAGTACAAAATAGTAAAATTTTAGGTTTTGTGGGCCAGAGAAGTTCTGTGAAACTACTCAGTTTCATTGTAGCATGAAAGCAGCCATGGGCAACATGGAAATGGATGGGCCTGGCTGTGTTCCAATAAAACTTTATTCACAAGGGGGGAGGGGGCGGGAAAGATTTGGCTCATGGGGTACTGTTTGCTCACTCATAGTCTAGAAAGTCCTTCTTCACTTCATTGAAAAAAAAAATGGAAGTAAGATTTAGGCTGTCATTACTGAAGCAATGGGAGAAATATCAAACAGAACACAGGCAGACATTATATGTTGGGGGTATTTTTCTTTTATTGTTTTATACAGGAAAGGGATGGATGAGGGCTGCTCTGGGTAACAGTGCAAGCCCATGTTCTCTAAAATGTGTGACAGGATATATTATTCCTGCTTCTAGTTACGAGGCTAGCCAGGGAAACATATTGGCTTACATTCTTTAATTTCACACCTGCTCTTTGTCTTCTGTGTCGTGCTGACAACCACTGGGTAGACAAAGATGAACAAGGCTCACTGGCAGCCTCCTAGGAGTTTCCAGTCAAGGTGGGATAAGAGAGGAGATGGTGAGGACAGACAAGTGTGCAAAAAAAAAAAAAAAAAAAAAACAGTATAAAGAAAAATGTGGAAGAGACCAGCAAGGAGGTGTTAGCAAACTGCACTGAGAAGAAAAATGCAGGAGAAATGAGCTTGGTCCTGGGTGATCAGGGTGATATGACCAGAGAGGGTAGCATCTAGCTAGGTCAGGAGGAATGAGAGGATCCCAAAAGGAGCTGAGGAAAGCGCAGATAAGGAAGAAGAAACTTAGGCAGGCATGGAGGTGTAGAGATTCAGGGTGTGTGTAGAAAATAGAATACTGCCCTATGCCTGAGATATCGAATGAGGAGTTAAAATGGGGCCTGAAAGTCCAACCAAGTCTTCTGAGAGCTGAAAGGGGCAGCTGAAGTGTTGGGATTCTATCCCCCAACAGGAAGAAGCCCTGGCCCATAGATCATAACAAGATTTTGCTAAGAGACTGTCAGCAGCAGTGTGACGCAAGCTCAATTTGTTAAATGAACCTCCAAGAACTCTGAAGTAATGCTGTCCAAAAGAAATATAATGCAAGCCACATAGGTGATTTTAAAACTTCTTGTAACTACAATTTTAAAAAGTAAATATAAGCCAAATTAATTGTAATAGTATACTTTATTTTACCTAATTTATCCAAAATACTATATATAGTTTCGGACTTTCCTGGCAGTCCACTGTTTAAGACTCCACATTTCCAATGCAGGGAGCATGGGTCTGATCCCTGCTTGAGGAAGATCCCACATGCTACAAGGCCAAAAAACTTCAAAATATTATAGTTTCAACCAATATAAAAATTATTAATGATATATTGTTTACCTCATACTAAGTCTTAGAAATGGGATGAGTATTCTATACCTGTGGCCAGGCTCAGTTCAGACTTTCCAGTATCACCAGTGCTCACTGTGGCTATGGCCACCGTGAGGGACCAGCGCTGCTCTAGGACGTATGCGCTAACAGGCTCTGGGGAGGGGACCTGGGCTGGGCTGGAGGCAAGACCTGAGAAAAGTCGTGGGGAAGCCTGACTCTTTATTTCGCCAAATCTCCTTGTGTCCTGAATCCTTTTAGAATAACCTACATGGGAATAATTGTTGTACCTTTAAAATCAAATATTCATAGAATGCCATGTGGACTTAGAAAATTCTGTTCTAGCTAAAGGTAAGTAAACCATTAAGGTAAGTAAAATCTCAGACACTTTACGTCATAATTACAATTGTTTCAATAAGGAATTTGGATCTTACAATATTTTAGCTGGAAAGACTCAGCAATTATTTTACAAAATGTTCTAATTTTACAAATGGCAAAGACTCAGTATCACTCACCTAGATATTACTCCCAGGGCTGCCCGGTTTTTCCCTTTTTCTAGGTTACTGCCTGTGTGTGTATGTGTGCAAAAGACTGAGACAGAGGAACAAAGACAGGCAGCAGAGATGACAGTAGGAGGAGGACAGTACAGGAGCCTAGTGAGGCTTTTTTAAGCTACAGATGCCAGGCCACACATTTACCTACTAAATCAGAGACGAACTCAAAGCCAAATTAAGGCAGTGCCATTGCTATAAAGACCTGTATTACCACTGGAAATAGTACAAAACACAGGAGAATTTTTCTTTTATCCTTGCAAGTAAAAAGATTAAAAGCAATACTTTATTAAATTCCTCAGAGTGTTGACATAGGTGGGGGAGAGAGGGAGATAAGAGGTATTGAAGAATGCAGACAGACGCCCATGTAGCCAAAATAACAGCCACTGACCTCCTATAACAGAGAGGTCCTTGTACTGCAGGGGTTTTTACTGGTGTGTGTGTATCTGTAAAAATTTGGGGGGTGGAACCAAGTTGCTATGGTAAGGAAGGTGAAGTTGAGCACATATCAACCATCTTCATCCTTCACTTCCCCCTTAGCAGCAGTTATCTTCTCTTCAAAAAAAAAGAAGAAAAAGAAAGGGAAATGTTTTATGCTATCACTTTAGGCACCAGTTTTTTAGTCTGATCAAAATATTGAACTACGACTATCCTGAGTGTCCTAGGACACGCGCAGTTATCAGTTTAGACCTCACTAGGGATGTGTCGGAGAAGGCAGTGGCACCCCACTCCAGTACTCTTGCCTGGAAAATCCCATGGACGGAGGAGCCTGGTAGGCTGCAGTCCATGGAGTCACTAAGAGTTGGACATGACTAAGCGACTTCACTTTCACTTTTCACTTTTATGCATTGGAGAAGGAAATGGCAGCCCACTCCAGTGTTCTTGCCTGGAGAATCCCAGGGACGGGGGAGCCTGGTGGGGTGCCATCTATGGGGTCGCACAGAGTCGGACACAACTGAAGCGACTTAGCAGCAGCAGCAGCAGCAGGGATGTGTAGTTTAGAATGATCTCCAGATGATCTATTTTGAACTCCTCACCAAGATGAAAAACATTAGAGCACAATTTCCTAATTTTAATGTGTATGTCAGTTACCTGGGGATGCGTTAAACTGCAGGTTGTCATTCATAGGTCTGGGATGGATCCCCTGCATTTCTGATAAGCCTCTGGGTGATGCCTGTGCTGCTTGCCTGAAGACCACACAAAACAGTAAAGCCCCAGAACATCAAATATTTGTCTGAACAAAGTATTGGAAGCATCCTTGGATATTTCCTCCTTTCACATAATGTGAAAGTTAAAGTGGCACAGCCTTGTCCGACTCTTTGTGGCCCCATGGACTGTACAGTCCATGGAATTCTCCAGGCCAAGATACTGGAGTGGGTAGCCTTTCCCTTCTCCAGGGGATCTTCCCAACCCGGAGATCAAACCCAGGTCTTCCGCACTGTCTGCGGAGTTTTTATCAGCTGAGCCACAGGGGAAGCCCAAGGATACTGGAGTGGGTAGCCTATCCCTTCTCCAGGGGGTCTTCCCAACCCAGGAATCGAACTGGGGTCTCCTGCATTTAGGCGGATTCTTTACCAGCTGAGCTACCAGGGAAGCCCTCACATGCTGTCCTCCCTGAATAAAAAGGCCTGTGGGTTTCCGCGGGCACCCTCCCTCCTACCACTGCGGGCTAGAATTTGAAAAGAGATGAGGCATTAGGAGATCCCAGGGATCTGAGCTGCCGGTCCTGCCTAGGAGCACAGCTGTCTCGTGAGACTCACCTCTCTTCCTCCTTTCGCCTCGCAGGTATCTAAACTCGAACGAGAGAAGACTCAAGAAGCCAAGAGGATCCGCGAGCTGGAGCAGCGCAAGCACACGGTCCTGGTGACGGAACTCAAAGCCAAGCTCCACGAGGAGAAGATGAAGGAGCTGCAGGCCGTGCGCGAGAATCTCATCAAGCAGCACGAGCAGGAAATGGCCCGGACAGTGAAGGTGCGCGACGGCGAGATCCAGAGGCTCAAGTCAGCGCTGTGCGCGCTCCGGGACGGCAGCAGCGACAAAGTAAGGACAGCGCTCACCATCGAGGCCCGTGAGGAGGCCCGGAAACTGTTCGATGCCGAGCGCCTTAAGCTCTTACAGGAGATTGCGGACCTGAAAACGGCCAAGAAGCAGGTGGATGAGGCGCTGAGCAACATGATCCAAGCGGATAAAATCAAGGCTGGGGACCTCAGGAGTGAGCATCAGTCCCACCAGGAAGCTATCTCCAAGATCAAGTGGGAGTCAGAGCGGGATATTCGGAGGCTGGTTAGTAATCCAGGGCAGAGCCGTTCTCTTTCCAGGCTTCAGACAGCCGTGGGGCTTGCTTTTCCAGGTGTTTTTTCGTGAGTGGATTACAAGCAGTGCCCCTCTTCTGTCTAGTGCTGTTCAAAATATAATATAAGTCGATAGGCAAATAGATGCACCCAGGCCAAAATTGGCATTGTAAAAGGTAAAAGATTTTGGAGTCATCTTTCTCATAAAGATTGGAAATTTCTAGCCTCATACATATGGCAAGGTATTTATTTAATGGCTCGTTTCCTTGGGTGTATACAAAAATTTTCTGAATGATATACTCTTCCAACATCAGCATGTTTTTTTTGTAGGCTTTCCATTTGTAAAATGTTTTTACAGGGGTGGGGGGATTTTCTTTGGCTTTCAAGCTGTCTGAAAATGGCAGCCACTGGTAACATACCGAGGGATTCACGTGTTTTCTCCCCAGGAACCATGTCTGAAAGCAAGAAGCAGAGCTATAAAACCCCTAGTCATTTTACAAATAGATCTTCTTCCCCAGAGTAAATGAAGGCAATTCAAAATAAGGACCATTATAATTCTTAAATTGATTGTCATTCCTACCTAGCTTACTTGCTATTACCAATTTCTAAGACTTACTTCAACCCCTACTGAGTTGAAGCTTTTTTTAATATGTATGACCAAAAGCCACATCAGTCTTTTCACTATGCTTAAAAGTAAATAGAAGTACTGTGTGAAAGCTATAATGTTGCAGATTGACCTTGTCTTAGAAGAAGTGTTTATTTGCATCTGTATTCAGAATGTTTAGCACCAGTTATAGCTGGGTTATATATTATCAAATTAACTATCACCTGTTCAAGTGTACTCTGTGCTTCTCTAAAAATATTTTCTTAGAAAAGAACTTAAAAAACACTTTCCTTCTTGTATCTGTTGATGCTAACCAATTATATTCTGAGAATTCTAATTATGTCCCTTGGACGATATCTCTAGGATTTCAATTTTATGTAAAAAGTGGTTATCAGAGGATATATTAGACAAAATTAAATATGTAATTTTCTTTGTACTGCAATACAGTGTGACTGTAAATGTTGCCTTTGCCAAACTTTGCAAATTTTTTTAATCCGTAATTCATGCTATGGTATTGGTTGACAATAAAGACCAATCGCAGTGCAGAAATGTTGGTCTCTGCCCTGCCCTTGGTTTTTCAAACACCAATGGCTGTTGAAGAAAGAATCAGGATGTGAACTCTGGAGTCAGCAGGTAGGTAAATGAAATTAAATATTTTTAAAATATATTTAAAATTAAATATTTTACATTAAATATTTTTGTTTGTCAGTGCTTTCAATGTAAGTCTACTAATATATCCACCCATCCATGGTTATAATTTTTTTCATGACTTCTTTTCACTGGCACATTGCAGAGACAGACATGATATCTCTCTGAGTAACAGTGTAAAATCTAGTTTCTCTGAATATTAGTTCAAAAATTGAGTGCAAACAGAAAAATGGGAAACTTTTCCAGTAATACAGATGTACTTGTCTTCATTTTTTCCTTCTAATCTTGTTCTTACCCCAACACCCAGTTCCATTTGTGGAACAGAAAGGGAGAGAAATGGGAGTGATCCTGGGCAGAAAGTTTCCCCAGGGAATTCTGATAGGTATCCTCTCCCAACTTAAGAACTAGGAATTTGGAAGATTTTCAGTGTTCTGAAACCAGAGTCCATGCTTATAACCAGTAGGCAGTTACGACTCCTTGACACTAGTTTACTTGATAGTCTACAGAAAACCACTTTGAGAAAATGCTGGAAGGATAATCTTGGCCTAAGTATAGCACAGTGCCTAATAGCATGGGCTCGAGGGTCATAAGTCTGTATTTAAAATCCGGCTTCATCATTTATTAGCCATATGACCATGATCAAGCTCTTTACCCTTTGGGTCCTCAGTCATCACCTGTGAAGCAATGATAATAGAACTACATAATAGGATTATATCAAAATGAGATAAGATATGTAAGACCCTGAATGCATTGAATATATTAAAAGATCAATAAATTTCAGTTATGATGATGGGAATGATTATATGGGTGTGATGAGGTGATTCCCCAGCAGGTTTATTTATGTAGGGTACATCAAAACCAAATAGGAACACACAGATCTAGAGCTCTGGTAAACTGTAAATAAACCATGGATAACAGATCCAACAAATGAACATGCTTCTTAGATAAGAATAATACTAGACTCATCTCCTACAAGGAGATAAAAATAAAGACAATGCTTTTACTCCCAAATTAACAGGACAGTGTTTGATTACTTGCCAAGTTATCAGATGATATCCCAGGACCATGACCTCCCCAAAATGACCTAAAATTTGATCATGTGACTTGGAGGCATTAGCTCACAAATAGTTACATGTGGGGAAATGTGATTATATAACACAATTTCTGTCCCAAATATGTTTAAAAATGTATTTTGGTCTTAGGAACACAGCAAAGAAATTTTTATACAAAGTGATTTGTTATGTGTAAGGAGACATTCTTATAAAGAGGAGAACAGCATAATATTATTTATATTAAATGTGTCTACTTGCCTACTCTATTTCCATTTTTAATATTCTCATAGAATATAATGAAATGAGAAGAAAGGCTTTACCCAAAGGCTATGCTTTCTTCAAAGACTGTTTATAGACAATAATTTCACTAGCCCTTACCCAGGGGGCAGAAAGTTTTTAGTCTGGTGGAAATCTGATCAACGGGTACCAAATACTTTTGGCCTTTAGTTGAGAAGTATTTCTGAGACCATGCTCAGACTTAACAATAAATATATCCCACAGATACAGCTGGGAAAACAGTGGTTAATATTGCCAGGTATTTTCCATTCCTGTTCTTGTCCCAACCATGATTTTCTGATGGTAGTAATAAAATGGTTGCTAAGAACTGGCTGCTCTGGAAAATGGATAGGAATGAAAGGAGCTATATAATGTGAACCATGGAAGGACAAATTCACCACCTGAATGCAAACATACTGGCCTTAGAAAATGATGAGGCTACTAGAAATACTGAAGCTTCTTCAGTTACAAATGACCTTTTCATTGTTGTTACTGCTTTTTTAAAGGAATTCAAAGATCATTATTCCAAATAGGAAGTCATATCACACATTGTCCTGGGAGACATTGTAGTAGAATATTTAGTATCTGTCTTTAATGAGCACTAATAACCTGTCTTCGAGTTAACTTTTGCTTTCTACATCCAACCAACCCAGACTATTTCAAATAATATACTGAATCACAGCATCTACACTGGATATACTAGAGAGAAAAAAATTACCCTCCTTGACACCAGTTTTGCCTTATTCCTGAATTAAAATATACTTGTCATATTCATGATTCTTTTTTCCTGTTTCAATGAGCAGAAAGAAGTTAAGCTCATACCATTGTGAAGATGCATTTCTTTGCAGCATTGCTAAATAAAATGTCCTGGGTGTCATTTAATTCAGATGGATGAGATCAAAGCCAAGGACAGGATCATCTTTTCTCTGGAAAAGGAACTGGAGACCCAGACAGGCTATGTACAGAAGCTCCAGCTCCAGAAGGAGGCTTTGGATGAACAGCTCTTTCTGGTCAAGGAGGCTGAATGTAACATGAGCAGTCCGAAACGAGAAATCCCAGGAAGGGCAGGAGACGGCTCTGAACACTGCAGCAGTCCGGTAAGGCTATTCAAGTTGAAGTTAAAGACTCAGGAGTCATCTTTTATTTAGTACCTAAGTTTTACTTTTCACTTAAGCTCTTTTCCTGTTTACTACAGAGAAATCAATTCTATCTCCTGCTATAAAACCAGGGAGTATCTTGGGAGCAGGGTTTTCTATACTCATAGACAACAAAGTGATTTGAACTGCTATTAGCTGATCACAAGAGAATTACAGATCTTTTAAAATTCTTCATAGAATTTTTCTAGCCAAATGATACCTGTCTAACATCAGTGTATTTTAAGAATCATCAATTAGATGAAAATACTTTGCCTCTTGCCAAGACTGGGAATTTTCCCTTGTATGAACAATTGAGTTGGAAACTGGTAAAAATGGTTATCATGTACAGGGGTCAAAATGTATAACTGTGTAAAAGACTAAATCATGTGTAACCGTCATCTGAAAACTTCAAGTCTGGTTGAGTTTGACACTTATTTTCCTGTATTTTCATCATTTTATATGACAAATTATTTTTAGAAATTTAGTGATAGAAATCAGCTTGTATATAGTTTACTTTCATATCTTTTATCTCTCAAAGTATTTATCTGCTAAAAAGATGGCAATGTATTATTTAGGAACAAAGATAGATTTCAAAGTATTGCTAATACTTAGAACTCAGTAATGAATAATTTATGGATATATATATATATCTCCTGGTAGGTGGGAGAAAGAATACTGAACTAGATTTTAGCAGATGTAAGTTTTAGTTCTATCACTGACACCTACCTGCAGTGTAGCAAAATTGTCAAGAGAATATGTTCTGAAGTCACACCCTTTAGTTTAAATTCTGGATCTGCCAATTGTTGTGTAACTTTAGCAGATCCTTTGACAGCTCAGAGTTCCCTCATCTGTAAAACAGAGGCAATAGTGGTACTCCACAGAGCTAGTCTGAGGTTAGGAGAAAAGATATGTAAAACATTGAGCATATTGTCTAGTGCATAGCATCCAATATATGCTAGTTATTGAGCTACTGATAGAGACCTTGAACAACTTGGACCTCCCTAAATCTTCTCAGTTCTGCAAAATCTTCCAGGATACTATGAATCCAGAGATACAATGTGTGTGGAACTGCTTTGTCAACAGTAGAGCACTATCAACATGTAAGATGATAATGGACATGTAAGTGTGTAATGGTCCTGTGGACTCTAGGGTGCAGAATTAATCTATGATTTCTATGTGTGAAGTGATTCCATGTCTGTTACACCAGTGTGGAAGCCAGCTGATCTGGGCAAAATCTACCAGCACAGTCTGTCCATTAATCTACTGTGTCTCATATATGGAGGTAATGCACCAGCCTTCTGAATCTGACCTTTTTCTCCAAAGGTATGCAGGAATTTGCGGATCCCATCCCCACCTCCTATTCTAGACTCTCTTTGGCTAAATGTAATAACAGGACACCTATCTAACCGGTGGGAAGCACTGTGCAGCCATGACATAAGGGATGCTCCTTGAACCTCATGTAATCACAGCATGACCCTGATCTCACAGCTCACAGGTCTCATAAACTGATCCAGCTTTCTACCACTTTCTTTGTCAGGAAGGAGTCAGGGCCCCAGGGAGTATCTGCCACATAGAATTCATTTGCAGTTTCAACCAGGCGTGATCTTAAACCTAAGCAGTGAATTTGGGGGTTTGGAATAAGGTAAATATTTACTCTCTTCTGAGTAAGAGGACATTTTACTCTCAACTCATAAGCCAGATGAAAGGAACTAAGCCTATTACTTTTAAGAGCAGTATTCTGAAACTTTGTGAAAAGTTTTACTGAAGAAATTCCCATTTTAATTTTCTTGGGTAGGATTTGCGAAGAAATCAAAAGAGAATAGCTGAGTTGAACGCCACGATAAGAAAATTAGAAGACAGGAATACCTTGCTTGGAGATGAACGAAATGAATTGGTGAGTTCTAAGCAGATTTTTTTCAAATTTTATTATTTTTTAGGCATTTTGTTATAGTAGTATGTCCACATTCATTCACTCAGTCGTGTCCAACTCTTTGCGACCCCATAGCCTATAGCCCACCAGGTTGCTCTGTCCATAGAATTTTCCAGGCAAGAAGTCTGGAGTGGGTTGTCATTTCCTACTCCACGGGATCTTCCTGACCCAGGGATCAAATCCTTGTCTCCTGCCCTGGCAGGTGGATTCTTTACCACTGAATCACCTGGAAAGCCCCTATATTAGTATAAATGATATTATAGTACAGAATAGTAAAGAAGAATGCACAAATAATAAAGGTACAATTCAATAAATATGCCCAATGTGTTGTACTCATGTAACTACTAGCCTGATGAGTTAAGTGGAAGACTACCAACATCTCCAAACTTGCCCTTCTTGAGACCTCTCTCAATCACCATCCTTCTAAAGTTAACCATGGTACTGAATTCTCTTACTATAGATGTCTATCGCCATTTTAAAAATGTGTTGTAGGAAATTCCCTGGAGTTCCAATGCTTAGGATGCAGTGCTTTTACAGCCAGGGCCCAAGTTCAATCCCTGATCAGGAAGCTAAGATACCACAAGCTGTGCAGTGTGTCCAGTAACCACCAAAAATATGTGTTGTAAATGGAATCATACAATAATTATCCTTTTGTGTCTGGCTTTTTGCTCAGTATTACATTCATGAGAGTCATTCATTGTGTTGCATATAGAATTCATTCATGTTCACAACTCCATCCTATTCGATTATATGATTATTATATATTTATTATAAAAGTATATGGTATATATATTTTATTAAAAAATATATGGCACACTATGTATATACAATTACATATGTTAAGTATTGTATATGTTTATTCATCTATTGTTAATGGACATATCTGTTGTTCTATGATAGTTTAAAGTTGCTAATCGTTCTACTACATCATGTCCTGGTGAGAAAATAAGTTCATGTCTGGGGGTCTATACCAAGCGGCAGAATTACTGGATCACAGAGTATGCATGCAGGCAGTGTCAGCACTTGTTACCAAACACTTTTCCACAGTTGTTCCACAATTAAGCTCCCTCCAATAATAGTATGAATTGCATTTTCTCCTTGTCTTTATAAACATGTAAAGATAATATTATAATCATTTTAGTCATTTTGGTGGGTATGAGGTGTATTCTTATTATAAAATTTTCATTTTTATTTTCCTTCTTACTAATGAGGCAGAGTAACTTTCCAAATATCTAGTGGCCTTTTTGATATCCTGTGTGATTTGCCCTTTGTCTTTTGCCCGTTTTATTTTGTGCGACTTTCATTTGCTTATTGGTAGTAGGAATTTTTTACATAATTTTTAGATGTTTATGTTTAAAATATCCTGTCATATAGTTTACACTTTTTTTGGTGGCTGTTGCTATAATGCAGTTATTTTCAGACTCTAAACAGAGGGACACATTGTCTTATGTCTTCCCAGTTAAAGCGTGTGCGGGAAACCGAAAAACAATGTAAACCTCTTCTGGAAAGGAACAAGTGCCTCGCCAAGAGAAATGATGAACTGATGGTGTCTTTGCAGCGCATGGAAGAGAAACTAAAAGCCGTTACCAAGGAAAATTCAGAAATGGTGTGTGTCACACACTCTGCAAAAGTGCAGCTTCCTCGTTTTTATTATGCCACTAACCTGACTTCCTGGTCTTTCCCAGTTTATGTTTAAAATATTATACAGTGCTATTCGTGAAAGTTTAGATTTTTCCCTTATAAGAAGGAAGGAAGAACCCATAAGGAAGAAATCAAGAGCAGGCTGCTGGCTCTGAATTTTATGGAGTTTCTAAATTTTGCAGAACGATAGGAGCACTTCCAGGAATCTGCACACTCTCCAAAAGCTCCAAAATAGAGAAGCAGAGTTCCAACCTGTCTCCTCAGCCATGGATGAACAACAAGGCCCTCCTACAGCACAGGGGACTGTATTCAGTATCCTGTGATATCAATTATCCTGTGATAAACCAAAATGGAAAAGAATATGAAAAAAGAATACATATGTATACATATGTATAACTGAGTTACTTTGCTCTACAGAAGAAATTAACACATCGTAAATCAAATATAATTCACTAAAATTTTTTTAAAATAAAATGTTTTAAAAAGAGGCCCCCTTCCAAGAGTTTTACTAATGTGTTCTTTATAGAACTGTATAGTAAGTACCCACATCTTCTAAGATCTTGCATAATAACTGGAAATAGATGCCATCATTTGCTTTATATAGAGAGGTGATGTGCTAATGTACTCTTTCACAGACTTCTAGTCCAGCTGTAGAGATCTTCAGACATTCCCAATGATTTCCCCCTATTATAGCAGACAAAATATACATGAAGATGTTAGTTGGTGTGTGTGTCTATGTATTGAAGCTAGGCAGTTTTCACGTTTAGCTGGAACCTCATAAAATTTCTACAGACATTTTATATTAACCACTGAAGTTTGGGATTTTTAAAGTCTCCACTTATACTTTCTTTTTTTTTTTTAACTCAGAGAGAAAAAATCACATCCCATCCACCCTTGAAGAAATTAAAATCTCTAAATGACCTCGATCAAGCTAATGAAGAACAAGAGACAGAGTTTCTAAAACTTCAGGTCATTGAACAACAGAACATTATTGATGAGCTCACAAGGGTAGGTCTTGGTTAATCTGTAAACTCTAAGCTGTTCTCAAGGACAAGTAGGCAAGAAATCAGCATACGCTAGAAGCACTTAATATTTTTGAATTAGCCCCAAAGGTCCAATCATGTGCTCAATATGTAAATAGGTTCAAGAGACTATTCCAAAACTCCTTTATATCCTTTAACTGTTTTCTATCTTTTCAGTTATAATCCTTTGTTAACTAATTTGGTAACTCAAATAATAGCTACAGAGCACATTAAAAGAATTCCCAAAAGTATTATATATGAATAGGTTGATGGTGTGATATATCTTATAATTACCTTCTAGTATCAAGATTCTGAGGCTCAGAGATTAAATATTTTGCCTACAATAACAGGACTATAGGCCTCTTATTTCCCTACACCTGATTCAGTGTCTGGTAGTTTAATAAATATTTGTCAAATGAACAGCAATGTCACAATGACATGACAGCTGAAATTCCAGTCCAGATGTTCTGAGGACTTCAGTACCTGCTGAAGTAGGTTAAGCAGTTGTTACTCCCATCTGCATCTGGCTGAGACCTATGTTACATGAAAGTCACTCAGTCATGTCCAACTCTTTGAGACCCCCGTGGACTATACAGTCCATGGAATTCTCCAGGCTAAAATAGTGAAGTGGGTAGCTTTTCCCTTCTCCAGGGGGGGTCTTCCCAACCTAGGGATTGAACCCAGGTCTGCTGCACTGCAGGCAGATTCTTTACAAGCTGAGCCACAAGGGAAGTCTGTGTTACCAACAGCTTTGGACTAAGACCTGTATCTGCATTTGGGTTTTCCCCTTTGCCTCTCTGTCTTTATTCTGCAAGTGACATCTGTGATCACTCTAACTTCACGACCAAGCCAAGGCTTAAAGAGGTGAACTAGTGATGGCAGAACTTCAGACAGTATTCTCCAGAGTAGAGTGAACATCATGATTTACTGCTATTGAGGACAAAAAGGATTATAAATTCTGTTTATAATTATTTATGGTTCACTCTTAAAAATTTTTCTATATTGAGTGTATGTTATAATGCTTATGCCACATTAAGGAGAGTCATCTAAGTATAAATTTTTAAAGTTTTGAATATATTGAGATTGGATAATCAAATTATTTTTGTTTATAAAGGTGGGGAAAAAATTAACACCACTGGCTTAATCTAGGTTATTTGTTAAACATGCCCTTCAAATCTCTATGCCCCTCACTTCAGTTCCACATTCTTAATAACTCATAAATCTCACAGATTCACTAGTCTAAGAATTTGCTTGACTTTGAGTATCCTCAGTTTAAGCTAAGTTTCTTACAGAATTTTGAGATGTTGAGGCATTTCTACCAGACTTTCAGACAGACATAAGTGTTACTTATTTCTTCCACTTTTGAATTTGTACAATAACCATATGGAATACTTAGAAGATGGACACCAAATTCCCAGAGTATCTCCTTTCGCAAAAAGAATGAATTAAGAAATCAGTCATTATAGCTGGGCTTCCCTGATAGCTCAGTTGGTAAAGAATCCGCCTGTAATGTGGGAGACCCCATTTGATTCCTGGTTCAGGAAGATCTGCTGGAGAAGGGATATGCTAAGCACTCCAGTATTCCTGGGCTTCCCTTGTTGCTCAGCTGGTAAAGAATCCACCTGCAATGCAGGAGACCTGGGTTCGAACCGTGGGTTGGGAAGATCCTTTAGAGGAAGGCAAGGCTGCCCACTCTAGTATTCTGGCCTGGAGGGATCTGAGGAAACTGGAGAATCCTACTTTAGGAGAACAATGAATAGCTATTTTGTACTTCATTTCAAGTACAAAACAGAGGACGCCAATTAGGAGCACAGTGTACTTTCTGACTGTGAGGCTCTCAGATCCACATAGATGATCATGAAAAGTTGTAAAATATTCTTCCTTTGAAAATACTTAAGTATCAAATCCAAAATTGCCAAATTTTACAAAACATAATCTTATTTTAAATAGAATATGTCATGCCTCAGGGAAAAAACAACTCTGTCTTTCAAAACAAATAAACAAACAAACAAAAACCTATAGGGAAATATGTACCAACTCAAGATCTGAAAAGCCTTTCATCTCTTTTCCAGGACCGGGAAAAGCTCATTCGTAGAAGAAAGCATAGAAGAAGTTCCAAGCCAATTAAGGTAATGAGGAAACTAGGTTATCAGGCTTTTGCCACACACAAGCACAGCCAGAAGAGTGAGGCTTGCCAAGGCATCTTCCTGCAAAGACATGATAAATCAGATATTCCTGAACTGCAGCAGAGCATGGGGTTTATTTGCCAGAAGAAAATCTTTCCTCTTGACAGTTCTTAGAAGTCCAAAAATGATTGTGTTGTTGAAAAAAATAATTGTGTTGTGGATTTTAAGCTGAAAGTGTTTGCTTTAATGTAGGTTTTCTGAGTGAAGAACCCACTAGATTTGACGTAGAAAGGGTTATCTGTTATCTGACAAGCTGGAGAGTCACGCTTCAAGAACACGCAAGACATATGATTTGATGTCTCCCATGAATAATATTAGCATCCAATACCCATCCTATAATTGATTAAATTATATTTTCATTATTCACTTAGGTGATATTATTGATAATGCCCATTCTAATATCTGTATAGCCTCTTAAAATCCACAAAGTTTTGCTATTTAATTTGTCAATTTGTTTGATTTTTTTTAAACAAATTGCCTCATTTGATAACTCACATTGAGGTATGAAAAAATGGGGGCTTGAATCTACTACCAGTGAAATGTACAAATGTTTCCTACTTTCTATAAAGATAGAATGACAAGATGTAGCCAAAGCCCAAATACATGTTTATTTTTTTAATCATAAAGTCTTCTAAGAAAATTATAGACTTTGCAAAATATATGTAGTAGATATTAATCACATTATTTATACTTAAAAAAATACAAAATAGTAATTAAGTAAAAATTATAAAGCCACTTAAAATGATGCCGTTGAATAATGAAGATATGGGAAAATGTTTATAATATTTAAAAACACAAAAAACAGTTGCCTCATTTAATTTGAATGTGGAATTAAGATGATAGGATTTGATAATCCCCTTCTCATAGATACCTGAACTTTCAGAATTTCTTGATTATAGCTTAAATACCCAACAGAAGAAATCACATAAAATCAGCATGATATACAATATAACAGAGGATCCAAGGTTTTTATGAAGAGAGCCAAATATTAATCTTCCTCCAAAGTATCCAAGTGAAATAACATAGAAGAAACATTTATTGGAATTATTGTGTTCATGCTTAATGTGTTTATTTTATCAAAGAAACATTAAAGGAGCTGTGTGTTCTCTGTTCATTTGCATGTCTGCAGTTGACAGTGTGTGGGTAATGTGTCGACTTTCCCCGCTTAGTTTTTTTGGTAAATGTGTACTGTCCCTCCATTAGAGGCCTGTTTTGGACCCATTTATTGGCTATGATGAGGACTCCATGGATTCAGAAACATCATCAATGGCCTCATTTAGAACAGACCGAACACCAGCTACTCCTGATGATGACTTGGATGAGGTAAGCTTTTTTACTTTTCTCATCTTTTCTGATATTGTCACATCTTTCCTTGAAGGGAGAGAAAAAGCATTTCACTTTTCATCTCCTTTATGAAAAGCACATACTCTCATAACAGTGACCAGTTTTGAGATCTTGCCTGGCTTTATTACCTCTTGGAAAAGAGCTACACCTATGTTATGTAGCCCTTGTAGAAACTTCTCTGAAGTTCAGCTCTGTAGCTTGAATATTTTTTTCAAGATATATATAATTACTCTCCCAAATTCTTCATCCAGAGAAAGTGTGAACCAAATGACAAGCTTAGAAGAACAAGCTTTTTTTCCTGATTTGTTTTTATTTTTTTTTATTTAAACTTTTTATTTTATATTGGGATATAGCTCATTAATAATGTTGTAATAGTTTTAGGTGGACAGCAAAGGGACTCAGCCATATGTATATATATATATATGTACCTGTTCTCCCCCAAACTCCTCTTCCATCCAGGCAGAGTTCTGTGTACTATATAGTAGGTCCCTGTTGGTTATCCATTTAAAATAGAGCAGTGTGTACATGAACATCCCAAACTCCCTAACTATTCCTTTCCCTCTCCCTTCCCTCCAACAACCGTAAGAAGAACAAACTTTTAAATTTAAGTCTAAGACAGTGTTTAGCAAAATGTGCTCTGTAGGCCACCTTCATCAGAACTATCTAGGGTGTTCAGTTACTGTGGAAGTTCCTGGACCACACAACTCCTGAGTCAGGATCTTGAGGATGGAATCCTCAAACCTCTCTGATGATTGTGCTACGTTCTCAAGTTTGAGACCTAAAGCTGTAAAACTATGTTTTTATAATTTACCTGGGGAAGAAGTTGTTAGATATGAATATATTGCAAGGAACTGAGACTAAAATTCTGATTATCATCTCCTCAAATTTGCATCCAAAATCTGGGTATAAGTCCAAAATTTTCTGTAATCCAATCCCAAATGGGCAATAATCAGAAATATATAAATAAGTAAATGCTTCTTTTATTTGTAAATACTTAATATCTCTGCAGTTTGCATCTTAAAAGTGTTATAGTGATTGTGCCTGTAACATCCTTTAAAATTAAGAATAAAATTACATAGAATCCAAAATTATGCAAACTTTTATTTCTCTTTAAACAGTTTGCATGGACACAGGACGTGAACATAACATAATTATTTTTTGGCTTTTTTTTTTTTACCTCAAGAGTTTGGCAGCTGAAGAATCTGAGCTGAGATTCCGACAATTAACAAAAGAATACCAGGCTCTCCAAAGAGCATATGCCCTCCTGCAGGAGCAGACTGGAGGCATCATTGATGCTGAAAGAGAAGCCAAGGTTAGTGTACATCTGCGCGAGTGCCCTGAATGGGCTTGCAACAGCCGTAGCATAAAAGTGCCACAGACATAAAAGTATCAGTAGGATAGCCGTCCTTGTACCCTTCTCTCCAGCGCAGCTTTTGAACTGCTTTATCTTTTATGTCAACAAACGTTGCCTCTAGAGACATTAGAACCAGCTTAGATCAATGCTTTTGTTCCTTTAAAGACATTTGAGTGCTTAGTTCTCATTTATGCTATTTGAAAGCTTACACTTTCAAAGTTAGACAGTGTTGAATTTTGATAATCCATTTCTGTTTAGTTTCTTGCTTGAAAAAAAAATTCATCTTTCAAAAGCGATGGTTAGCCAGTTCCTTTTCTTAGTTCATAAGTGCCCAGCGTAACATTGACAGCTTACTGAGAATTATCACTGATAATATCTCACTTAACCCTTGTGCCAGCCCTCTAAGGTAGATATTTTATAATAGAGGAATTTGAGGCTCAGAGAGGTTAATTGAATTGCTCAAGATCATACAGCTAATAAATGGAAAATTGTTGATTCCAAGTCATATTTTACTAGGTCAGTAATTTTTTTCCATTATCTTGTAACTGCCTCAGATAAGTCTATTAAAACACACACACACACACAGTACTAATACATTTACTGAGTCCTTGCTGTATTTCAAGTATTGTTCTGAGTATTTTATACACATTATCTTATATAATCCTAAAACAACTCTGTAAGTTAGATGCTATTATTAACTCCTTTCTAGAGGGGAGGAAATAGTAGCTTAGTAGAAGTTAAATGTAGCTTAGTTATGTTAAAGCCAGGATATGTAGCTTATAGGAAAGCTAGGATACGAACCTAGTCCTCCTGAGTTCAGTCATCACCACCATGCCATAACTGCCCATATATTAGTTTACATGGGTCAAAAATGAATGTGACCATCCAGTGATTTTATCCTATTTCCTTATTAGAAGGTCTACAGTGTACTGAGGAGTGTTGTAGGAACTATGTAAGTTGGTTAGTGGGAAAGGATAGATATTATACCTATATATATTTAAATGGTAACATTCATACATATGTACATGCACATACACATACCTAAAAGAGCAAACTTTAAAAAAAAAAAAAACCCATGGTGAACTGAAATAAACAGATAAGCAATCATTAGGAAAGGATGTGTGTGTGCTTTCATGTCTATGTCCAAGTACTATAAGAGTTGTGGATTCTTTTATCAGTATTTACTACCCATTCTTATGAGCATAGGACTGATCAATGAAAATAACAGCATATGCCTTGTTTTTTGGAGAGGTGATGATGTAGAAACCAGTTCTCTCTTTAGTCTCACTCTCCCATCAAAATACAGGTTTAGAAATGTTTATGGCCATTAAAGTAAGAAAGCTTACTATTCTGAGCAAAATAGTCTAAAACAAATCAACAGGTGGGAAAAAGAGTAATAAATTTAAAGAAATTAGAAATACAAAAATAGTTAATATAGGTGAAAAAGTTATCAGAGAAAACAGAAGACAGTTGTTTCAATACAAGAAATAAATAGGTTAAAGTTAACATAATTCTTAGTTAAAATAATTCATTCAAAGGTAAAATAATTCTTAGCCAGCTAAGTTTGAAATTTGTAACCTGATAAAGGTAAATATAATATTTAACAGTTCAAATAAATATTTTCCTCACGGTGAACGATAAGAAAATAATCCTTACCATCACTGATTTTGTTCAACTTTATACCAAAGAAGCTATCCAGATCATAAGACAATGAAAAAAAAAATGCGTATGGCCAGAAAATAAAAACAGATAATAGGATCATATAGAGAAGGAATAGAAGAGAATGTAAAAAATAACTATACTAAATGAAATAAGGTCATTCCATACAAATCAGTGTCCCAGACTGCCGATGTGCATGTGTGTGCACACACACACACACACACAGCACATGATAGATACATACATACATAAATACTTACACAGATTTGCATTTAGACTTACATATAAGGCACAAAATTGGCTTTGAAAGGTTTTGGAGAGGCAAACGGGAGAAGACTTTCCAGAAGGGCACTTGTTCAAAGAAAGAAAGAAATGGAGAGGTTCAAGGCATATTTACGAAACAAGGAGACCCCTAGGCAGTAAGGAGTGGATCCTGCACTGATGAATGGTGGGGAAAGATTGGAAATATAAGACCAGTTCTCGAATCCCAAACTAAAGTTTGAATTTTAACCTGATGGTAGAGGGAGCCACTGAAAGTTATATGCAGAGAATTCAGAATGTAAAAATAGATTTAAAAGTTTCTTCAATGGTAGAAAATTATTTTTTCTTCTCTCTCGTTGTTGAGTCCTAGTCAGGGAACATGACGGGAAGAAAAACTGTAGAACTACCATTTTACATACTGAGCTCTGGAATTTTGCTTTCGCTAGGCTCAAGAACAACTCCAGGCCGAGGTGCTAAGGTATAAAGCCAAAATAGAAGATCTGGAAGCGACTCTGGCTCAGAAAGGGCAGGTAGGCATTTGGTTGCTCGCACTTCTGCAGATGCAGACGGTTCAATCTGACCTTCCACTAGATCACCCTGTGCCCATTCAGGACACGGCTTGGCTCTCCACAGTGATCTTCTCAGACTGTGTCCGAACGTTGAGCTCTCTGTTTCTGTCCCTGGTGTTTTGCTGGCCAGAGCGTGAACCCAGCTACAAGAGCGAATGAGGCTGGGCAAGAGAGAGAATGCCCAAGGAAGATGAGCACTGCACACTTAGCCTAGAGTGATCATGAACTGCTAAGACCAAGACCCACCCCTCAAGCTGCATTCTTTGCCTCTATGCTATATTGATGGTTCTGCATTTTAATGTTTCCATCCATATGTATCTAGCCTGTGTGCATTCTGACCCCTTTCACTTTTTTGCCTGTGTGGTCACTTCTGAGTCCCCAGAAGGCTGGTCCTGGATTATTCAGACTGAAAAAGACAGAGTTAGCGAGTAACAGTGAAAAGGGGGTTAAATTTTCCTGGCAACTTTGGCCCCAACATCTTAGAATGAGGAGCTGGCTGGGGTGAGTGACATTTACCAGTCGCTGGCAGGCAAACAAACCGGGTGGAGAGAAGACAGCTCTGGCAAAGTGGTTTGACGACACATGCTCTTTCGTGCCACTCTGAAATGCTGACTGCGCGATATTCTTTGTCAAACAGGATTCACACTGGGTAGAAGATAAACAACTTTTCATTAAGAGAAACCAGGAGCTTTTAGAAAAGGTATGTGGGGCGCAACACCCTAATGGGGCAGAGGAGAGACTGATGAGAGATCCAGGAGCAGCAGGGGGTCCTCTCAGGAGTGGCACAGGGGCTAGGGGACGGGGAGGCTTTTCCGGCTGTGCTCCCCTCTGCTGCGTGCCCAACCGCATCTCTGTCACTACCATCACCATCAGTTGAGTGGCCCGTGGTGTGCATGGCTCTGTGCTGGGCATTGTGCCGACTTGAAAGATGTGATCCCTAAAACCTATTGATTTGTTGCATATATATATACTGTATATTTACTGTACATATATATATACCCATACGCGCACACATCCTATGTGGTTGTCCATCTTCAAGAACACTTATGAATGGGACTGATGATTTTGTACAAGGAACTGACTCCAAGACATGCTGCAACCTAGCATTGACTGGGTTCTCACTGTTAACATTTTGCTAATCTTGGCTGCTTATTTATGTATTTATTTTATGAAAGAACGTTTCAAAAGATACATCCAAAGCATAAAGGAGCATGTCCCGGAGGTTGTTCAACAAATCAAGATATAGAGGCATGGTTTTGGCCCAATAGATAGAATTAATTTTGGTTAGCTGAACGTGGGCTTTTGATGTGGGGCAGTGAAATACAACAGAGATCATTTTACATTCAAACATGGCTTTTCCTTTGGTATTAACATTTGCCTTTGATTACATGAAGTGATTACAAAATAACCTTATATTATTCTTGACAAAAAGAGAAAGACCATGTGAGTAAGGGAAGTAATTCTGAAGGGTGACACAGAGTTACGTAAAAATTATTTTAGAATTGTTTCTACCAATATTCACTGGCCTTGACAAGTAATAAAAATGAATTGCAACACCCTGGTAAGCATGGAAAGGGAAAGAAGATGGTTGTCCTCCCTTCCCACTGGTCGTGTCTCACTTTCTGCATGATGAGAGACAGAGCTGATGTATAGAAGCAGGGTAGGTATTCCAGGATTGAGGACTGGTACTCTCAGAAAGGTTAATGATCCCTGTAAAGAAACTTTATGGACACTGGCCCTCATTTTTCAATTGCAGCCACCTGTGAACCATTAATATGATGGCTAGTGCTATGCACCAGATCCAGGATTTTCCCCAAATATCCCATCTCTGATCTCAATCCAAGATTCTAGGAAATAGTCAACTTATAAAAACTTTCGAATGTTTACTAAACCACAAAAATCTAGTGTAAAAAACTTGGTTGACTACATAAATTAATGTCATATAGTATCTCACTTCCCCCTGTATTTATTTTTCTATATCAGGAGGCTAAGTGAAAAGAGAATTTTAGTAGTCTCCAAGATGCCCAGTAATAAGTGTTATCACACTGTTTATCATCTAAAAAAATAACTCGCATTAGGTCTGTCTGACTTCCTTTGGTCTATAAAGGGAATTTTTGAGCTCATCCTTCTAAGAGTAAAAGAAAACCAAAGCGACAATAAAACTAAACAATCTACTTCAAGTGTTTACGCTTGAGAAAGTAAGATTTGCTCTAGATTAAAAAGCCCTTGATTTTTTATTTCTAAATTCAAGATTGTAAACAGTTACTGCACAGAAGGCCCACTCACACAGCTAATATTGAAGGCAGCGCCAAACCGATTGCAGACCATGGAAATATTCTGATGCCTTGTGGACATGGGTTCTGTGTATATATACAGTATATATACAGGGCAAGGCAGGTTTGTACACAAACAAACTTAATGGCATACTTCATCAGGTTATACTAGACGTCCTACAGGAAAACCCTGTGGGAAAACAGAACGGAGAGGTTTCATTTTGGATTGAGGAGCTAGGGGAAGCCTCTTATGTAGGAGATGTCATGGAAGTGTAGGACTTCCTCACATAGAAAAGGAAATGGGAGAGCCCTTTTCAGGCTGAGATGGGCCGACAGGGCTCCTGGAGTAATCAGACCATAGGGTAGATCTGGGTTTCTAGATCCAAGTGCATGTAATCGCGTGTGAGTGAGTGTGTGTATGTATGTAGACAAACAGTGATAACACCTAAATATGATGAGCAGATTATTAAAGTTTTTTATTTCCATATTGAGACTTTGGCTTTATTCTGAAGGTAACTAGAATTCAACAAAGTTTTGTGTAGGATCAGAGCTGTTTTATAAAAAATATTTCTTCAGCAACTTGTAACTCCAGAAATAAGAGGTGTCATCTCCATTGTTTGCACCATATAATCTAGTTCTTGGACGCTGTCCCTGACCACATGGGACAGATTCATTTTTCGCAGGGTCCCTAGACTTGATCCCAATGGACGGAGTACCCTCCAGCATTTTCCTCTATGACCCAAACAATTCAACCAAAGGATAACTAGAAGGAAAGCCACAGATTTATTTTATTCACATGTACTTGGGAATTTTTCTTCATGATCTAGATGATTTATTCACTGAGTAAATGAATGCTGTCCATGCTTGCTTTGCAAAGTTGTAGATGCCTTTTTTTTGCAATGTCCACCTAACTTGAGGATTTACTTTATTAGATAGAAAAACAAGAGGCAGAAAATCATCGTCTCCAACAGGAACTGCAGGATGCCAGAGACCAGAATGAGCTGCTGGAGTTTCGAAACCTAGAACTAGAAGTAAGAAACGATGATGAGGATAAAAATAATCGTAACGATTAACATACACTGATCCCACTCTAGGTGTGAGGGCGTTTCAGATACATACACACCTGGACCTCACAGCCACAACCAAGATTTGGCTGATGAGGCAACTGAGGTTTAATAACTTGTCCAACTCCTATGACTAGTCAGTGGTGAAACACTGATGCAACTGAGGATTGTCTGCTTTTATGAATAAGACGAATGAATAATTTTTATGGCACCCCACTCCAGTACTCTTGCCTGGAAAATCCCATGGGCAGAGGAGCCTGGTAGGCTGCAGTCCATGGGGTCACGACACAACTGAGCAACTTCACTTTCACTTTCATGCACTGGAGAAGGAAATGGCAACCCACTCCAGTGTTCTTGCCTGGAGAATCCCAGGGACGGGGGAGCCTGGTGGGCTGCCGTCTCTGGGGTCGCACAGAGTTGGCCAGGACTGAAGCTACTTAGCAGCAAGTAGATTTCAAACTTCATAAATATTTCATTTCTTTTACATAATCATTTCTATCCTCCATTGAATTCTGACTCAGAAAAATTTCTTTTATATATTTCAAATTATATTTCAAAATGTACTATATACAAAAGTATTTTATTGTTAGACTCTTGAATTTGTAAGTAAACTTTTTATTATGTAATGCATTATGCAAAAGGCTAAGAAGCAAGGTAATTTGTTTTAGGAAATTCTCTGGTTAACCTAAGTTTCAGAGTCTATATTTTTAAAGTAAAACATAATCAAATCATATTCTGATTGTATCATGCAGAATCTGGCTTAGGGTCTGGTTGAAGTATGCTGATATGTAAAGGATAAGAAAATTTCCCATTTGATTTCTTTGTTATTTTGCCAGCAGTTTCTTCTTGAAGATATTTCACATTAGGTTTGAATAGTATCAAACATTAGATTTGAATAGAGTTTACAGTTGGTATGCTTCAGTAAAGAAGTAAGTCATTTTGGTAGCCCACTTATCTTACTCATCAAGCTTGAGTGAACTGAATATGCAAAAGGCCCTGAGCTGCCATAAAGCTTCATGGTCAAAAGAAGATTCTTTGTGACACCTGAAAGCTCTAAATATTCATACAGTTTAAAATGGAACTCCACTTCCCACATTTCCCTGATCAAAAAATTGCAAACCTGGATGACACGGTGATAATCAGTTCTTTTCCATTACATTCAAGCATGAACATCTTGAGTTCAGTTTCCTTTTTCTTTTGCCAAATGGCATATTGATAAACTGCTGAAATAGCATAGAGAACACAGACAACTCGTTTAGTGATTAATCAGTTGCTGGTTTTTTTTTTTTTTCAATTCCTATATATTCTTCACTGTATGTCAAGGAAAGAGAGAGACGATCCCCTCCATTTAATCTACAAATTCACCCATTCTCAGATGGTGTGAGTGCTCTCCAGATCTACTGTATGAAAGAAGGTGTCAAGGTAGGCAGATGTTTCCTTGTGTGTGTTGTGGACAGTAGAAGATCCGGGAATTGGAAACGGGGAGGTTGCTGGTCACCATTTGGTCTTTCAGTCACTGGGTGTCATTTTGATACAAACCATGTCGGAACTGAAAATAGTCACATCTGTGGGAGAATTAACAGAATGTACACAAATAAATGTGTGACAGATATATGAATGGTAACAGCAAAAAAAAAAAAAAATAGGAAGCAATGATCATTTTATAAAGAGTGATATAGAATCAAAATATGTGTAAAGATAATTACCCTTGATTATCTAGAGGAAATATTAAATAAATTCAGTGCTTGAAGAAACATATTTCAAGGATGCCAGATAAAAAGGTATTTGTTGTGCTGTTCTGATCCTGTGGAATTCATTATCTTGGAATTTCAGTATTAGAAGAAATCTAGAAATCATCTCACCACCATCTCTTTCGTTGTGAGTGTTTTAGGTAGGATTTCCCTTTTGGGTTTCCTTGGTGGCTCAGACAGTAAAGAATGTGCCTGCAATGCAGGAAACCCAGGTTTGATTCCTGGCAGGGGGAAGATCCCCCAGAGAAGGGAACGACTACCCACTCCAGTATTCTTGCCTGGGAAATCCCACTGACAGAGGAGCCTGGCGGGCTACAACCCATGGGGGGGTCCCAAAGAGTCAGACACGACTGAGCAACTGACACACTCCGTTTTGGAAGGTTTTAGGGATTATAACATGTTGTTCACTTAGACATAGTATATAATTTTATTTTTAGTGATATTGGAATACATTTTAAATGTTAAGGTCTAGTGGAAGTGGCTCCGTCTCCTGGAAAATGTATTGTCCTTGCATGTGACAAAATCACATAGCAACTGTCTGTTCCAGATGTAAGGCCAGGAATCCTCCTGCTCGTGCCTTCTGCATGGCCCGTCCTGCTCCCACTCTGACTGCCAAATATACCTGCTTTAGTTACCTTCTCTTTACCTCTCAGACTGAGCTAGACTTTTGTATTTCTGCTGATAGGGATCTGCTATACTGTTATCTCTGGGCTTCCCAGGTGGTGCTAGTAGTAAAGAACCCGCCTGCCAATGCAGGAGACTTAAAGAGATTTGGATTTGATCCCTGGATTGGGAAGATCCCCTGGAGGAGCGCATGGCAACCTACTCCAGTACTCTTGCCTGGAGAATCCCATGGACAGAGGAGCCTGGAAGCCTTCGGTCTATAGGGTCGCAAAGAGTCAGACATGACTGAGTGACTTAGCACACACACACACACGTACTGCTATCTGAACATAAGGAAGAGGAGAAAGTGGTACTAATGGGGAGGTCAGGTAGAAAATTGTGCTTCCTTGACTTCCATTGTAAACCATTCTCATGTTGTTTAAACTTCTGGCCTTCCTGGCCTACATGAAAATTTGTAAACCAAAGCAATTTTTTGATTCAACTCTAAATGAGAAGCACTTCACCTTGTCTTTTCCTTAGATGTATTGTTTTTAAATAAGTCACAGACAACCTAATCCAACGTATGTAATTTATACCCCAACAGCACTTTAAATGGTGCAGTTGCTTCAAACTAACTGGGGTGGGGCGATATAATAAAAATAAGCTGTTTCCCATAAATGGAATTAATACTAAATACCCAAAAAATGAAACTGCAGTATAGTTTTCTATGCAGCTGTCAAAATCTCAACCAGGTCAGATCCCATTAGAGTGAAATTGGCTGGTTATTTAAATTTATTACTGTTACTTTTCTTTATATTTGAAACCTACCACAGTCGGAACAAATTTTTAGTAATCATGAGAAAAAAATTTACTGAGAAAATTTTGAGTTCTTATACATCCTAGACCCTTTTATATACAGTCTGTTTATCCTCAAATCAGCCTATGAAGGAGAAGGAGGTATTTATTATCTCCATTTTGCAATGGGCGGAATTGAAAATGCATTGTTAAGGAGTTTTGCCAGGTTCACACAGCTCTTAAGAAGCAGAGTGGAAATGTAAAACCAGTTGTGACTGACTGAAAACAGCTCAAGGAGGTACAGGTCTTAAAATGTCCTCTCTCATTTAAGGTTAGGGCACTGATAGAATGGTTAAGCCACTCTTGCGCCTTTGACTTGAATGCAACTCCTTGATTTTGCAGGATGTGAATATCCCTGATCTCATAAAGCAGCTTGATATCTTGGGTGATAATGGGGTAAGTAATGAATAAAGTACAGTAGAAATATGAATTTGTCTAAACAGAAGCAAGAAATACTTGCCAATGCATCATGCGTAAAATAAGAGCAAGTGAAGAGAACTCTATTCAGTAATTTGTAATAACCTAAAAGGGAAAAGAATCTGAAAAAGAATATATATGTGTATAACTAAGTCACTGTGCTGTGCACCTGAAACTAACACAACATTGTAAGTCAACTATACTTGAAATACATACATTCTTACATACATACCTAAATTGAAAAAAACTTTAAAAAAAATAGTGACAAATCAGACTCCAGGTTCGCTTAAGCTTATGAATTCTGGAAGAGAATCAACAACTTATCAGGCCACTCGGTTTAAGGATTATAAGGGTCTCTGCAAGGTAGTGGCAGAAGTGGGAACGCAGAAGGTGCTTTTCTTGGGCAGGTTTCAGGTTGGCATGCCGACGACATCAGTGGTGATTAAAGCTAATTACCTTCTAACTGTTGCTGGGAGGCATCCGCCATAAAATTAATCAGTCATGCAGTTGCAAATACTGCTAAATAGTAGGGTTGGTGGCAGCCCCATAAAAATGTACCAGAAAACTATAATCCTTTTTCTTTCTAAAACACCTTCCTGATAGGGTCAAGGCGTATTAATTCAGTGGGAGGACCATTCATTGAGATACTCGATGAATGACGCATGTAGGTTGAAATAGTCATGCTATTTTTTTCCCTTGAAAAATTATCAAAGCAGAGAACAAAATCAATTAAATCATATCAAACTGCTATGAAGAGGATTTATTTCATTTTGGTTTCTGCTTTTCTTATGACTGTTAATGAAGTATGTTTACAGTGAAACATAAAATCAAGTCAGGACTAGAGAGATATAAAAGCATCACATTTAATGTACTTTTTACAGGTTTTGAATGAACTCTTTGTTAGGAATTATTACTAAATAGAATAGACTGAATGTTCCATGCATGTATATGTGGCAGGCAAGTTAGGTAATATTTTCTAACAGTATAGATGTCATCTTCAGCTTATTTTCTTTCTCTCCCCCTCACCCCGCACAGAATTTAAGAAATGAAGAGCAAGTGGCTATAATTCAGGCCAGCACTGTGCTGTCCCTGGCAGAAAAGGTAATAAATTGTACTAACATTCAAATCGTCTCAGTGTCTGACTTAACGCCTGGGGTTGAAGGACATTCTCTTTGCACCTGATTTTGCATTATTGAATACCTAATAAATATTTTATTCTTAATCCAGCCAGAACGAGAATATACAAAATAAGAGTCTACGCACTGATTTGGGGTGGGTACTTTGAAGCCTCTTAAAAACATACTTATGTAAAAATGCAAAACCTGGATTACATTACTGAAGCCATTGTTTTACCAAGCTGGGAAACCAATAAGGAAGAAGTTTTCGTTAAGAGGTGGAAAATTGGAGCAGCATGGCTCTTTCTACGGGTTTTTCCTTGGATGTGTACATAACCAGTTGTTCCAACTGATTTTGTAACTTGGTGGTGGCTCCCTGCAGCCTCATTCAGAAAACGTTAACTTGGTAACTGTCAGACGGGCAGCGCTGAGCGTTCTCTTGCCCCCTTGTGTTTACATCTGGTAAATGCAAGGGAGAGAAAAAAGGAAAGAGCCAAGGGAAGAAGCCTGGTAACTGGCTGTATTCTGGGTGCCTTGAAAATCGGCACATAGTTAACTGGTGCACACAGTTGGATAAAGTGAGAACTGTCGTATAAGTTCCTTGAGATGGTTTTTTTTTTAATTTCATAAATGCATAAAAATCATGTTGTAAATCAAATGAAACCATGAGCAAGCATTCACCTTGCACCAATCTAGTTTAGTTACTCAAACAAAATAATGACATCAAGAAAAAAATGGCAGAGGTAGAAAGATTTCTATAACATAAAAAGGTACTTAAGAAATATTGAAACAGTCCTTTTTTACATCTGATTCAAGCAAACCAAGTGTGAAAAAAGCAACGTTTTGCTGACAACTAGGGAAGTTTTAATATGGACCAGGTACCAGGTGATAAAAGGAATTAATGTTAAGTTAGCAGTGTGGAAATGGCCTTGTGGTTGTATTCTTTTTTAAGACCCGAAGTGTTAGGGATACATCCTGAAGTATTTCATGGGAAATATCTGGAATTTGTTCTTTAATTCTTTCTGTCTACCTATACATATTTCTACCCCTTGGTCCTTTACACGATTGGTTTTGTCAAGCTTTCCCTCCTTCCCTTTTTTACCTTTGTCTGGCTAAATATTAATCATCAGTCCCTCTCATACATGAGGAAGCCTTCCTACTCAGCTAAGTCTATTTAGGTCTTCTTTCTCTGTGTTCCTACAGTGACCTGTGCTTCTGTTACCCTGGATTTTAACAACTGTAACACAAACACCTTTTTTTTTTTTTTAAATTTATACGGTTGTTCACTAGATTATGAGTTCCATGAGAGCAACTCTGGATTCTGTTTTTCATTCTTTATTTTCCTATTTTTCTAGCCCAGCATATTTAGTAAGAGATCAATCAGCATTTACTGAATAAGTGAATTCATGAAGACACTGTTCTAGTGATACAATAATAAAGAAAACACAGTCTTACCACCAGTTCTGCTACATTTATTTGGCAGTGATAGCCAGAGCATCTCATCCAGTTGGGGTAGTAAAGGGCTTTTCTTTATTGCAAGAAAAGTCTCTTTAGTTTAGGACTGCAAAGAAAACTTGGGGAACTTTCTATGAAAGGCAGAGACTACTTCATTTGACAGTTCTCTTAAAAACATGATGTACAAGAGAATTTGTTTCTCAATGGTAAGTGGGCAGCAAGCCAGAGGGAGCATTTTAATAAAACTGGGTGGTACACAGTTGCAATATGAGGCTGTGTACAAGAAACCCATGACTTTGGACTGAAATTTGTTTCATGAGGGAAGTTCTGTGTATGTTCAAGAGCTGAGAGACTAGCATCTCTCCAGTCTCCATGTCTTTTTGTATTTCCCCATGCTCCTTATAGCCAAACAGCTGTTAGTGGCAGCCCCTTGTGAATATCAAGGCTTTAATATACAGAAAAATGTTCAGTACACTGCATAATTTATCACAAACAAACCAAGAAAAAATAGCTAGTAGTGAGGCAAATTTCTAACAGTGCAGAAGTATAAAAATGAATGTTAACCAAAAAAACTAGAATCCCGTTGAGTACCTAGTAGATGCAATACACTGTGAATAGGGCCTTAGGTTAATTACCTTCTTTACGCTTCACATTATTATTAATCCCATTTCACAGATAAGAAAGTTGAGACTTAGAGTAACCAGGTAATGTTTCAAACCCACACAGCTGTGAAAAGCTAAGATTGGGATTAGACCCAAGGTAGCTGGGAAAGATTGAAGGCAAGAGGAGAAGGGGATGACAGAGAATGAGATGGTTAGATGGCATCACCAACTCAATGGTCATGAGTTTGTGCAGACTCCTGGGAGATGGTGAAGGACAGGGAGGCCGACAGCGAGGCCCAGCAGTTCATGGGGTTGCAAAGCGTCTGTCATGACTTAGCAACTGAGCAACAATGAAGTTGACCTCTAGGACCCACACACTTAATTATTTTGCCCAGTTGCCTCCCTGGGGGACAAACTGTTGGTTAATTTCGTAAAGACCCATTATAATATTCATTCTCTGAAACCATATATGTGGTAGGGTCACACTATATTATTTGAAGTCTGAATTTATTCAGTGTGTTGATCAGTGCTAATATTAATGCCATCTAATGTTGATGTTCTAATACTTAGAACAATATATTCTAAGTATTAAGAAAGTAAATTCTCTGTGTGATTTAAAATGTGTCTGTACTCAACAAAATGATTCTTCAACATATAGCTGTGATCAGTTTCATATACTGAAAAATTGCCATTTCTCCATCTCACCTGTTGTTCTTTCTTTCTTTGTGCTTCCTCCAGTCATAGAGAATTAGACATACCTTCAGCTTGGAACTTGCCCCTCACTTTTGCCTGGTCATCACTGACTCATTTTTTACACTTGAGTGCAATGTCATTTCTAAGAAAGCCTCTCATGGCAATCTCCAATGAGGGCAAATTATGTATTTCTTATTCACCCTCACATCCCTGGTACCTAGCACATTGCCTGACACATGGTGGATAACAGTGAAGGCATTTGTTGAATGAACAGTGAATTAATGGATGAGTGGCAAATTATAAACTTGTTTCTGAGCTAAGAGATAAAATGCACCAAGATAAAATGCCCTTAGTAGACTAAGAACTTCAGAAAAATCAGCAGCTCAGGAGATGGTACCATCTAGACCACATCAAGCAGTCATGTCAGACCCTGCGTCTGCTTTATTTCATAGTGGATCCAGCAAATTGAAGGAGCAGAGGCTGCCCTGCACCAGAAAATGATGGAATTGGAAAGTGACATGGTGAGTAAAGATGAGGTATCATAAAAACAGAGAAAAATTGAAATACCCGTCAATTTCAAGTTACGTTCTCTAAAAATGTCACATTGTAATTTTGTAGTATTTTCAAAACTAATGCTGAAGAAAATCCAGTTATATGTTTTTTTTTCCCTTAGGCTAAATAATTTTTCTACCGTATATAATTAAAGTTTACAGAAATGATAGGTATGACTTTGGTATTAAAAATCTCCAAGCCATCTCACTCCCATTAAGATGGCTGCTACTAAAAAAAAACAAAACAAAACAAAATAGTAACGTACAATGATGAAGATGTGGAGAAATTGGAACCCTGTGCAATATTGCTGGGAGTATAAAATGGTACAGCTGCTATGAAAAGCAGTATGCTTAGTGATAGCTCACAAAATTCAAAATGGTATTACCATATATGATACAACACCACCACTTCTCGGGATATACCCGTAACAATTGAAAGTGGGCTCTTGGAGAGATTTTTGTGTTCAGAAGCAGCATTATTCACTATAGCTTAAACATGAAAGCAACCCAGGTGTCTGTGTCAGTGGATGAATAGATAAGCAAAATGTGGTATATACATCCATGGAATATTATTCAGCCTTTAAAAAGGAAGGACATTCTCCTACATGCTCCAGCATGACTGAACTTTGAGGACGTATGCTAAGTGAAATAAGTCAATCACACAAAGACCAATACTGTGTGATTCTACTTACATAAGGTACCTGGAGTAGTCTAACTCATAGAAACAGAAGACACAATAATGGCTGTCAGGAGCTAAGAGGAAGAAAGGGGCACTTGTTGTTTAACAGGTACAGAGTTTCAATTTTGCAGATAAAACAAACCCTGGAGATTGGTCTCATAACCTTGTGAATACACTTAACATTACTAAACTGCACACTTAGAATGGTTATGGTTATAAAGTTTATATTATATGTATTTTGCCACAGTTAGCTTTCGTTTAAATCCCCTAGCCTGGGAATTGGTCCTGATTACTGTTGTCACTATTACTATAAAACAGGCAGCAATTCCTGTTAGGCTGGAGAATCTTATAGTAAAAACAACCTGAATTTCTATAGCACGTGACAGCTTGCAAATTTGTAAAATTTGCTGATATTTTACACAGAACTTACATTTTCCCAACAGGTTAGGCTCTAAAATCAAAAGATTTAATAAGAACTGTCTATATTCAAAATACCCTTGAACACTTTAAATACAAAAATTTTAATTAGGCAATCAGATGGTTACAGGCACTGTTCTAGGCACTGGAGCTCAGATGTCAACAGCAAAATTGCATGCAGACATATCCTCTCTTGAAATCAACGCAGAACTTCCGTGGCGGTGCAGTGGATAAGAATCCCTGCCAACGTGGAGGACACGGGTTTGATCCCTGGCCCAGGAACACGACACATACTGCTGAGCAAGTAAGCCCGTGTGCCACAACTGCTGAGTCTGTGCTCTGGAGCCTGTGCTCCGCAACAAGAGAAGCCGCCACAGGGGGAAGCCCGTGGACCTCAGCGAAGAGCAGCCCCCGCTCAGCGCAGCCAGAGAAAGCCCAGGTCACCCGGCAACGAAGACCCAGCACAGCCAAAAATAAAACAGGGAAAAAAAAGTTGGTGCAGTCAAGTTTACCTTTAGCATTGGAAGAGACCCTTGTTCCTTGTTAAGCATACAAAGAAAGAATTAACTTGTGCTTAGGGCTATGTTCTATATAAAGATATATTTTTTAATGCAAATGACAGGATGCTTGCAATATGAGAACCACTAAGAAACTGAGGACAAGCAAGGTAACATCAGCTTTACATCTCCTGGATCTCTGTGGCTTTAAGGCAAGAGCAGACACTCACTCGTTAAGTAGCAGTGTGGGTGGAATCGCTCCCACTCTCTGAATTACTATCTAACTTTGTGTTTGCTAATGATACACAGTTGAGTTTGAATAAATTAAGTTTCTTATTATAAAACTCTGCTCTATTACATTTCATAACATTCTTATAAAAATATACTCTCATAGTATATTTATACAGATATGCTTATTAGTTAGCATCTATAGCATTTATCTTGTCAAAAATTTATCCTTAGGGACTTCCCTGGCAGTCCATTGGTTAAGACTCTACTTCCACTGCAGGGGTCTCCTGTTCGATCCCTGGTCAGGAAACAAGATCCTGTATGTTATGCAGTGAAGCCATAACAAACAAACAAAATCCATCCTTAGTGGCACACTATTAAATTGATATGAAAATTCTTTAAGACATTCCGTGTGCACTGTTTGTCATTTTATGCTTCTTTCCACTGATTTTTACATCCTCTGTGTGAAATTGTAAAAGTTGAACTATTTCCCTGAAAGACAAGATCTCTGACCCTACAAAGATTAGTGATTTGTCTTACAGTGGAATTAGGGAAAACGTTAATCAATACAACTTAGATATCACTTTCTTGTTAACTAAGCTGACTCTATCTACTAATGTGGCCATTTTTTTCTAGGAACAATTCTGCAAAATCAAAGGCTATCTGGAGGAAGAGCTAGACTACAGGAAACAAGCCCTCGACCAAGCATATATGGTAGGTACAAGAGACATTCAAGACACTCTGAGTGTGGATGGTGATATGCTCTGTAGTAAAGCATCCTGTGTCATTTGTCATGTCATGTATGTGAATAGACCACAACATGCAGCTCGCTTATCCAGTGGTTTCCAGTTCTCAGTTTAGACCAAATGTACATCTCTAGCTCTTTGCTGTTATAATACTATTATAATAGTTAATAAATATTTCATTGTAATTCATTTTTCAAACAGTTTAACTATGTTGTTAAATAATATTTAAATGAAAGACAGACTGAACGACAGTGTTGATTACAGAGAAATTTTATTAAATCAAATCTGACTGTTGGGGATCCTAATCTAAGGGTAGAATAATAATGTATGTAACATGATACATATTTTCAACTCATTTATTTCTTACAACAACCCTATGAGGTATAGGGAATATTATTATTTCTATATTACATATGAGAAAATGAAGGCTTAGAGAGAGGAAGACGTTGGCCCAGCTTGGTAAGCGAGTAGGTAGTGCTTAGGCTTGACTCGGAATTGTGGCCTCAGTGAGTAAGGCTGTATGGGGGAAATGGGCTGTATCTTTCTCTCGCCTCCAGATTATGCTGACTCAGGAGCACATTGACCCACTCCCCTGTACCAAATTCATAAAGCATCATTCTTAATGTTGGGCTGCAGCTTGGATTTCTTCTCTCTGGGTGGGCACCACCCCGGCCCCCCCCCCCCCCACCATAACACAGTGTAATGACTCAAGAAAAAAAGAGGAAAGTTAAAAATTTTTATAATGCTTTCCTGGAAGCAACCTGAATTGCTGTTGGGAAAAGAGTGAAGCACTTAGCCCCTGCTGATAACAAAGATGAATTGGTACTTCCCCTCCAAGTTGAGTAAGGGATTCTGAGCACTGCCTGATGGGGAAAGGGAGTTGCCCTCTGCTTAGAGAATAAAGAAGGAGGTGACTTTTTCCTCCCTTCCTACCCTTTCAACCTTGCCTCCTCTACCTACACATGATAACGTTAGACCATGTGTGTGCGTCCCAGGACTGAAGACTTTATCTTTAACTTTTAAAAGGTAAGGCAACCCACTTAGTCCAGGACAGGAGCTTTCCAGGCAATGTCCTTTCACCTCTGTCAGAGTCGTGGGGATAAGATTATAGATTGTGGCAACTGTATCTGAAGCATGTGAAAGAAAGGAAAACTGGGCTGTACAAAGCTGTAGACTCTTCATCTAAAAAAGAAGAGCCTCAAGAAGGCATTTTACAGCTAGAGCAACTACAAATCTCAGAGTATTAACAAACAGACCAATTCCAAAGGGTCTTAGGCTCTATTTCCCAATTTTTAAGAAAAAAAAAATGAAGACTATAAAGCCGTCTTCAGACGTGTGTCATGTGGAGAGAGGTGGCACTGTGTGTGTGTGAAATGCCTCCAATTTCAAGTATTATAACATGGACCGCTTTGCAATGCTTATTTCTAAATAATATGCTGCCACAATAGATATCTTTAAATATCTGTCAAATGAAAAAGAGAACAAATTTATTCTCAGCTACCTTTGAGAATAGAAGGATATACAGTTATAACTAGGTAAGGACTTCCTGAAAAGGAAAGGTATGTGAAATAAACAGGATCCAAGAAAAAAAACAAATTCCCCTCCATCAGGGAAGTTTACATATTGGCTAGATGACCCTTATGGCATCTTATAAAGGGAATCATCAAAAGGATATTTAAGCTGGATAAGCTTTGACATTTATTTTGTTGCTATGATCCTGTGAGAGTAAAATAATACATCCCTCCCCATATACACAGGTGTATGTTTGTACACCACATGTAAGATACTAAACTCCAAAGTTTTCTATTTGCCAGAGAATCCAGGAACTAGAAGCAACTTTGTACAATGCTCTGCAGCAAGAAACTGTTATTAAATTTGGTGAATTATTAAGTGAAAAGCAGCAGGAGGAGCTGAGGACAGCAGTGGAAAAGTTACGGCGGCAGATGCTGAGGAAGAGCAGAGAGTACGACTGTCAGATCCTCCAGGAGAGAATGGAGCTCTTACAGCAGGCCCATCAGGTGAGGATGGAATCTCTACATCTGTGTTGGGTGGGGCTAAGCACCTGGGACCTAGTGCTTAGTACAGAGTGTTGATGTGGGTGTGAAGAATTCTGAGAGCTAGAAGCTGTTTTCAGAGAGCAAAATAAATAGCTGCTGTTTTACGCCTACACTCAGAAACAGGGTGATGGTTTCTTAATGAATTAATCTGAAGAAAATTGGCAGTTCAGAACCACTGTGTCATGCTACTGTTTTTGCAACAACTTTGTCATGAAATAATACCCTTTGAATTTCATCGAACCTGATCATGTCCCTTTTCCTGGGAAGGGACTCTTTGGGACTTTTTCCAGTACAGAGATCATGCTGTTTTTCACCCCAGTCCATAACCAAACCTGATGGAATCATCAGAAGAGGGTGAAAGGGAACAAGGGCCTTTCTCTTTATTCCTGGAATAAACAGCAGCAGCAACAATAAAGCCTGGAAGCCACCTCTGATTTACTGGCATTTGCTGTAGGTCAGAAACTAAATTAAGGGCTCTCCTTCCATCATTTTATTTAATCCTCACAACAGCCTACAGTTGTAAGTATTCTTATTATTGCAACGTAAAGAGATCATGATACTGAAGAAAAAAGTGCTTAAGTCATTTGCCCAAGATGACAGATAGTAAGCCACAGAGCAGGAATTACAACCCAGATCAGCCCAACTGCAAGGCCAGTGCACATAAACGTTGCGTTATAATGTCTTCCACAGTGTGAGTCGTATCATTTATATGACTTTTCTAGACCAGCGAGGCTTGGAATAAACACCCAGGATTAACTTATAGCCAGCATTCTTAATTTCAACTATTTGTTCATATCATACCTTGGCAGGCAAAGACTAGGGTCCTGGTCAAAAAGCAGATTCTGTAATAATTCCAGAATTGAAAGTTCCAGGCTAGTGTACTTGGTACTCATAAGCTGTAATAAGCAACTGGTATGAAATCCAGATGGGCTATACAAGAGGTGAGAATCATGTGGTCTTTAGAGATCAAGGTGAATAGAAAAAGAACAGGGGTTATTTTATGACAGCAGTAAGAACAGTTTATGGGGAACATGGCATTTATCACACTTCAGTTGTAGCCAAGAATTTTGTGGATCTTTATAGGCTAATAAATTACCCAAGTTAACTCTGAAGCCATTTTGTTCCAAAGATAATAAACACGTGCATTTCTTGAGATTCCATCATAAAGTTTTGGATTTCAACTCTGAAGAGAGTTTTTAAAGCATTTAATAATAGACTCAATAGAATCATTGCTTCTCTAAGGGAATGAACTTGTCCTCTAGATAAATATTCTTTGAATGCAATAGCATTTAATTAATTTCAGCGAAGAGGGAGGTGTGTCATAGAACTGTAGAAGTGTTTATTTTTAAGTTGGAGAAATAGTTATCTAAATTTATTTATGATTAAAACTTTGTTAATGCTTTTAAGTGTTTCTTCAATCAGCTAAGGTACTTTACTCCCAAAAGAGAAGGTTCTGTTTAAGTTAATCTGGTCTGAGCTGTTAGGTGTGTTATATTTTTAAGTTTCTGTCGCCTTTCACTAAGGAGAAAAGGAAAGATATATCCATCTGAATGCAGAGTTCTAAAGAATAGCAAGGAGAGATAAGAACGCCTTTCTAAGTGAACAGTGCAAAGAAATAGAGGAAAACAATAGAATGTGAAAGACTAGAGATCTCTTCAGGAAAATTAGAGATACCAAGGGAAAATTTCATGCAAAGATGGACACAATAAAGGACAGAAATGGTCTGGACCTAAAGAAGCAGAAGATATCAAGAAGAGGTGGTAAGAAGACACAAGAACTATACAAAAAAGATCTTGATGACCCAGATAACCACAATGGTGTGATCACACACCTAGAGCCAGACATCTTGGAGCGTGAAGTCAAATGGACCTTAGAAAGCATCATCACGAACAAAGCTAGTAGAGGTGATGGAATTCCAGCTGAGCTATTTCAAATCCTAAAAGATGATGCTGTTAAAGTGCTGCACTCAGTATGCCAACAAATTTGGAAAACTCAGCAGTGGCCACAGCACTGGAAAAGCTCAGTTTTCATTCCAGTCCCAAAGAAGCATATTGCCAAAGAATGTTCAAACTATTGCATAATTGTACTCATTTCACATGCTAGCAAAGTAATGCTCAAAATCCTCCAAGCTAGGCTTCAATAGTACATGAACCAAGAACTTCCATATGTACAACCTGGATTTAGAAAAGGCAGAAGAAATGGAGATCAAATTGCCAACATCCATTGGACCATAGGGCCTCCCTGGTGGCTCAGATGGTAAAGACTCTGCCTGCAATGCAGGAGACCCAGGTTCCATCCCTGGGTCAGAAAGATCTCCTGGAGAAGGAAATGGCAACCCACTCCAATATTCTTGCCTGGAAAATCCCATGGACAGAGGAGCAGTCCATGTAGTCTCAAAGAGTTGGACATGACTAAGCAACTTTCACTTTCATTAGATCATAGAAAAGCCAAGAGAATTCCAGATAAACTACTTCTGCTTCATAGACTATACTATAAATACCAAACTACCTAACCTGCCTCCTGAGAAACTTGTATGTAGATTAAGAAGCAACAGTTAGAACTGAACATGGAAAAACAGACTGGTTCAAAGTTGGGAAGGGAGTGAGTCAAGGTTGTATATTGTCACCCTGCTTATTTAACTTACATGCAGAGTACATCATGTGAAATGTCAGGCTGGATGAATCATAAGCTAGAATCAAGATTGCCAAGAGAAATGTCAATAACCTCAGATATACAGATGACACCACCGTTATGGCAGAACGTGAAGAGGAATGAAAAAGCCTCTTGATGAAGGTGAAAGAGGAGAGTGAAAAAGCTGGCTTAAAACTCAACATTCGAAAAACAAAGATCATGGCATCTGGTCCCATCACTTCATGGCATATAGACGGGAAAACAGTGGAAACAGTGACAGACTTTATTTTCTTGGGCTACAGTATCAGATAGTGTTCAAAGATGGTGATCAAAGTCAGATGGTGACTTCAGCCATGGAATTAAAAGATGCTTGCTTCTTACAAGAAAAGCTGTTACAAACTTAGGGTATTAAAAAGCAGAGACATTACTTTGCTGACAAAGATCTGTATATTCAAAACAGTGGTTTTTCCAGTAGTCATATATGGACCATAAAGAAGGCTAAGCACCGAAGAACTGATGCTTTTGAACTGTGGTGTTGGAGAAAACTTTTGAGAGACCCCTGGACTGCAAAGAGATCTAACCAGTCAATCCTAAAGGAAACAAGTCCTGAATATTCATTGGAAAGACTGATGCTGAAGCTGAAGCTCCAATACTTTGGCCACCTAATGCAAAGAACTGACTCATTTGAAAAGACCCTGATGCTGGGAAAGATAGAAGGCAGGAGGAGAAGGGGATGACAGCGGACAAGATGTTTGGAAGTGGAACTACCATATCTCAAAGCACTCAGGATGAAAATGCTGGGGTTTTTCTTGTCCTTCTCACCTTTTCTGATGATACCTTCTTCCTCAAAAGCTTCCATGATCCCACTTTCCAGTTGAGTCTAGTTATGCAGAAATCTCCAGGTCCTTCAGTAGCTGGCTACCCCTCCCCTAAAAACTGGATTTAAGACAATCTCCAGAGCTTACATTCCTCTATTTGTGCAGAACTCTTCCTTTACCCTTGAGGCCATGATTTTCTACTTCTAAGCCTTCGTTTGCTTGACTGCTGCTGCTGCTAGTAAGTCGCTTCAGTCGTGTCCGACTCTGTATGACCCCATGGACAGCAGCCCACCAGGCTCCCCTGTCCCTGGGATTCTCCAGGCAAGAACACTGGAGTGGGTTGCCATTTCCTTCTCCAATGCATGAAAGTAAAAAGTGAAAGTGAAGTCACTCAGTTGTGTCCAACTCTTAGCGATCCCATGGACTGCAGCCTACCAGGCTCCTCCGTCCATGGGATTTTCCAGACAAGAGTACTGGAGTGGGGTGCCATTGCCTTCTCCAGTTTGCCTGACTACTGACCCCCAAATGCCCTTCAAAGTCTGCTGCATTTATCCAAATGTTCTCATTTTTCTATTCCCAGTGTAAGCTCTATCCTGCAGGATGCTCTCTCAGATGAAAACAATGGATCACTTATTACTGGAAAAATGTATATATACCATACTTTTTTATGCACTCGTTCAAGACCAGTTACTGAGGGCCTGCCTGTGCTGGGTGCTGGGAATGTGATGTCGGACAAAGACGTAAAGGTCACTTCTCTCGTGTCCTGCAGGTGAAGAGAGACGGGGTGACAAGGCAAACAAGCAGCAGCCAAGGCAGTTTGAGAGAGTGCTCTGAAGACATATGCCTGTGTCTGTGTGTGTGTGTGTTGTGTGTGAGAGGGGGAGCTCGGGAGTAGCATTAACCACTCCAAACTGGCTGGTCTGAAGATATTGAAATCCCAAAGAACCAGCCACACAGAGATCTTGACAAGGTGGCCTGAAGTTAGGATCAGCAGGGGCTAAGCCTCTACTGTGGGAATGTTTGGGATACTCAAGGAGCAGAGAGAAGGCCAGTATGGCAGGAGGACGCGGGGCGGAGGAAAGGCGACTGTGAGGTGAATCTGCAGAGGCAAGACAGGGCTAGATCGTGCTGGGCCTAAATTTGGGTTTTATTCTAAGAGCAACTCGGCTGACTCTCCGTTCTTCCTCTTCCTTGCCCCTTAAAGCTCAAGGACTGCTGTGATCATTTCCCATTCTTTGGTTTGTGTGTGTGTGATATTTTCTTGGCTGTGGCACGTGGCATGTGGGATCTTAGTTCCGTGACCAGGGATCGAACCCACACCCCTTGCATTGGAAGTGCAGAATCTTAACCACTGGACTGCTAAGGAAGCCTACCATTTCACGTTCTAAGAGTTCACACTGGCTGCTGTAGATGGGTGTAGGATGCAGGAGATCAGGAGCAGGAAGAGCAGGCAGTAACCTCTCGCAGTTCTGATGGGGGACTTGGTACACTTGAGAGCAGGAGAAACTTTCCTACCTGGTAGAAAAGAGATCTGTTTTGGACTCTGCAGGGTTTCCTGTTAGATCAGATGGCAGTCTGGGAAAAGCTGGGAAGGAAGAAGAAACAAAGCCCACAGCACACAATGGAGCAAACCTAACTCACTTAATTAATATGCATAGGCAGCTCCTTTGTACAACTAAGCACTGTACCAGCTATTAGAGATTGGTGATGGAATTATGCTTAGTTTTGCCCTGTTTTCCCTTTCTACATAATCTGTTTTTTTCCGGTGTTTTCCATTTTTATCTCCCCATCTGGATGTGATGGTTCTTGGAAATCAGGAACTAAGTGACACCTTGCCTGTGTTCTCCATTACATCCAGCACAATCCTGAACATGTAAGCAGGTGCCCAGCAAGCACAGACTTGGAGGCTGAGTAGACACTACACTAATCTCTCATGCCCATGATTTACTTGATGTAAGGCTTGCCTCCACATCCAATAGACTATATCAAGGAAATACTTGCACACTCAAGGTAGAAATAGCTAACAAATTTATTCTTTCACTGTGCAGCTTTGGAGCATAAGCAGCACTATGAAAATACACACAAACACACACATCACACACATTTATTTATCATTGATTGTCACACACAGCAGCATTCATTGTCACATAATCTCACAGTCCTTCTAAAAAAACACACCCTCCTCTCCTGCAGAAACCTCACCCCCTTTCGTTTAAAGCAGGATTTCTCAATCTCTGCCTGACTGACATTTTGGGTCTGATGATTCTTCTTGGTGGAAGTTGGTGGGGAGTGATCTGTGTACTGCAGGATATTTAGAGCATTCCTGGCCTCGGCCCCTTAGATGCTAGTTGTGACTGGTGATGACATGTGATTTGAAACTGTCTGGATAATTATTGGTGATGGTTGCACAACTTTGTGAATATACTAAAATCACTTTAACTAACTTAAAAATGTCCAGATATTGCCAAATGTCATCTGGGGTGCAAAATCATCCCTAGCTGAGAACCACTGTTCAGAGGGAGGGGATATAGTTTCCAAGTTCCACTGTTCTTTGTTCCAGCTTACGTTTTTGTCTCCCCACATTGCACTGTAAAAACTGGTCTTTCTATGTTATCACATCATTTAGCTTCCATTGTTTTCTTCTTGGACTCCAGTTCTCCATTTTCTAATTATTCCCAAAAGAGGCACTAAATTACAAGCCTACACTGTGTAATCCTATGCTGTGAACATATAAGGCCTTTAACTTGCCAGAAGGAAATTTGAAAACTTTTATTCACTTACAAATTCAGTTCAGTTCAGTTGCTCAGTCGTGTCCTACTCTTTGCGACCCCAGGGACCTCAGCACGCCAGGCCTCCTTGTCCATCACCAGCTCCCAGAGTTTACTCAAACTCACGTCCATTGAGTCGGTGATGCCATCCAGCCATCTCACCCTCTGTCGTCCCCTTCTCCTTCTGCCCTCAGTCTTTCCCAGCATCAGGGTCTTTTCCAATGAGTCAGCTCTTTGCATCAGGTGGCCAAAGTATTGGAGTTTCAGCTTCAACATTAGTCCTTCCAGTGAACACCCAGGACTGATCTCCTTTAGGATTGACTAGTTGGATCTCCTTGCAGTCCAAGGGACTCTCAAGAGTCTTCTCCAACACCATAGTTCAAAAGCATCCACCTTCTTCACAGTTCAACTCTCACATCCATACATGACCATCAGAAAAACCATAGCCTCAACTAGACAGACCTTTGTTGGCAAAGTAATGTCTCTGCTTTTTAGTATGCTATCTAGGTTGGTCATAACCTTCCTTCCAAGGAGTAAGCATCTTTTTATTTCATGGCTGCAGTCACCATCTGCAGTGATTTTGGAGCCCAAAAATATTAAGTCTGTCACTGTTTTCACTGTTTCCCCATCTATTTGCCATGAAATGATGGGACTGGATGCCATGATCTTTGTTTTCTGAATGTTGAGCTTTAAGCCAGCATTTTCACTCTCCTCTGTCACTTGCAAATTAATGTCTATGTAATGTTGATTTCAAATCTGTGCTATTCAAATTACTGAAATTTTGTTATGGTTTACAGGTAATTTCAAAGACGTTTCTGAGCTTTTTAAATCTTCAGGGTTGCTTGTGCTATTCTTGTAATGTTTGTTTTTTTCCCCTAAGTTATCAGTTCCTTCTTTGGATTCTTTTTTGAAGTGTAGTCTCTAACTTTGTTTTATGAAAATTGATCAGTTTGGTTTTATGAGAAGATCGTACCCTGAAATAAATTTGAAACAAAGTTGAAAAAAAAAAGTAGAACAGCAACTAATGGCATTTGTGTGAGCCACTTTTAGCCATTTTTTAATGAGGCAATAAACAATCAAAAACCTTAATCCAAATGGTTTACAACAAAGTGTGTTTCTTTCTCTCTAGCTCTGGGACACACAGCTGTCTCCACAAAGAGGTGACTTTCCCACATCTCACGCCCAACTCATGTTCCACTGGCCAAAGCAGGTCTACTGACCAAGCTCAAGTGCAGTGGGGTGAGAACCATACCTCTGTCACAGGGAAGAGGTCTGCAGAGACAGATAGACCCAGAAGAAAAAGGATGGCAAATATTTTAAAAATACAGTCAATGACAATCATTTTGAATATGAGTGCAGGCAATTTTTGAAATATGCAATAACCCACCAGATGTAGAAAAATGCGTACATGACATTTCCAGATGCTAATGTTTTTATGGGAAGTTCTGCGTTTTAGGTTGGTGAATGGTCTTGTTTAACTTAACACCTTGTAAGGCATTCGGTTTTTTTCTCCCTTTTATCAGAGAATTCGTGACTTAGAAGATAAAACAGACATCCAGAAAAGACAGATAAAGGACCTAGAAGAAAAGGTATGTGTGAACTTCAGTGTGTATTTCAATCTTTATTTTTTAGATCAGACAGTAGTATTGGTTTCACTCACTGTGTTTCTTTCTTCTCAGCTATTGTGTGTTGTGTGTAGGCAGGTATAGTTAAGCTCTGCCCGCAGTCAGGCACCAGGGTTCTGGGAAAACATCTGCTTTCACTTATACATTTTTGCCTTTTGTTTTGATTCCTATTCTTTTCTGTAAGTGTTTTCTTTCCTCAGTTTTCCTTTTCCCATCTTCACATCTTTTCCAAAAGTTTCTTCTAGTTTTATTACTCTGCTTTCCTCTTCCTTTTTGAAATAATGTGTTCAGAAATTTAGATTGACACATGAAAATTTTGCCCTCATGTTGCTTCCCCAGTGGTCTGAAAGAACTGCTTCTTCCTAGTCAGCCAGCACTCTTGGGGTGTAAAGATGGCATTTGGAAATGTGTGTGCTCTGGAAGAAGGAAGAGGACTAACACAGGGGTGCTGCTTGGCTGCAGTGAGTGAGTTCGGCAGTCTTGCATAATTAACACAAAACTGTCCTGCCTAGGATGCCAGGAGCCCCCTGGGCCTGAGGAGGGACACAGCAAAGATGGCAAGAGGCATTCTCTGGAGTTCCAATCTCATTGACTGGAAGTAGCTGCCTGAACCCCTGTGTTGCAAAAAATCATGGTTGTTTTGCAGTATCTTCCATGGGCACCCAAGGAGCAAATAGTAAACCACCCGCCATTTCCAAGATAACGATTAGAATTTGGTTCATCCCAAATTGCTTTTATAGTTGTCCTTCTCAGAGGAAGCTGGTAAGGTCCAGTAGCCAAACAGTCAGACCCCTAGGTTCTTATGCAGGCTGAGTCTTCAGTACTACTTTCAGTAGTACTTATTTAAGCTTGGGTAAGTGACATTACCCACTGTGTCTAAGCTGTATCTCAAATACAGGGGTGGTAACACTCTCCCTCACCTCCTCTCATCTGTTCCATGAGGGAAAAAATGAAGTCACTCACATGAAAATTAGGAAACACTAAGAAAGTATAAGTCAAAGTATAATTTTTAAAATTTCTAAATGTGAAGTGCATATCTTATGTAAGCTTGTAAGTTTGAATTTTCCTCATTTCTAAAGTGTGCTGTTTAGTTCTGTGGGATTAAATGAGAGAAAGGTAGAGTGTAATAAACTAAAAGCTGAGTCTCGTTTCCTACTGTTTGGCAGAAAGACCCAAAGAAGGCAGGTTTCATCCACAGTTTCCATGGTTGTCAAAGGACACCACTGATGCCTTCCATCTCCCGTGGTTTTGAATGGCTACCCTTGTCCTAGACACTCTCTCTGCTGATTCTTAAACAGTCCTGGACTGGCTCCGGGAGGAGATTGCAGAGAAGACAGCTCTGCCCCAGTAACCTCACTCAGTTCAGTCCCACACAACTTAGGGAAAACAGAAAAAGGAATTATTTTTATATCTAGTTATGTCACCACCCTGGCTGAAGTAGGTGAACTTTTCATTCTACAGGTCTGAACTTCCTAAATATTTATGTTAGGTTAACGTACTTAACAGAAAATGAGGAATATTTTGCTATCAAATCAGCAAATTCCATATGTAGTACTAAACTAAGCCATTTCAAAGGCAATCCAGTTGATTTCTGATTAGCAGTTTGAATGAGAGGTGAGGTTTATAAAGCAACTTCTACTCACTTGACCTCAATTCTGCTTATCCACAAGCATAGTAAAAAGGCTAACGATTGCTTATGTCAGAGATAGTCTTCATTCTTTCCTGTGGGGTACGTGACCACCCCCTCAGGACGCATACAGTATTCCTTCTTTGTCCTCAATTCCCACGCACACAGTGTAAACCAGGGGATAGCAACAAACATAGCTAAATTGCTTCCTACATTCTGCTCTTCACTTTATCCAAGGCACTGCCAAATTCGTCATCTCATTTGATTCTCCTGATTGTTGAGACAGACACAGCAGATATTATGTTCCCCTTTTATACAGATAATGAAACAACGGCTCGGAGACATTAAACAACTTTCACAAAATCATATAACCCGTCTATGGCAAATCAAAAGCAGAGGTCAGGTGTCAGACCCTGAGGCCCACAGCCTGCCCACCATGTGGCATGGAATTTAGACTCTCATCGTAAATCAAGTGATAAGCATCCCTTATGCCCAGAGAAGTAGCCCTGGTACCTGACCATCTCATGGGAATAGTGGAAGCCTTCCATTCCCCTCCTTCATCCACTCTCACTACAGGTGACATCCTATCACTACCCATCTTCTGCTCCCCATTCTATTAGACTGGTCTCTAATACATAGTTCTTCACACCATGTTTATAACTTGTTCATGCAGTTTTGCCACCATGAAGCAACAGCCTTGTAAGTAGTGCCATTAAAGGAAATAGCAGATAATATGCCCAGTATGAGACTGCCATACAGGACCTGTTCAAAACTATCATGTCCAACAGAATGCTCCTGAAGGGTTATAACAAGTCAAAAGACTTCATGGCTCTGTAAGAGCAAATCCCCCAGGAAATCAGTATTTGAGAAAACTAATCTGACCTGTAAGATTTCATAGTTAGTATACAGTTGGTTTTCTACCAGTGCTACACAAAGCATGTTTTCCACCCAAGTTTTTGCTTCTCTGGTGAAGGTTCTTGGTGAAGAGAGACAGCTCAGACTCCATTTAACTTCTATGAGCCAAATACAGAGACATCTATCTCAGGAGCATGACAAGCTGGAGCAACAGCATGCGTTCACTGTCTGAAGCTATCTCTGATGTAGAAGCTTAGTTCATACCAGTAGGAGGACCACATACCCTCACTCACCCAGGACAGACCCAGGTTATGCCTGGTACCCCAACGTAATTACTAATACTGTTCCATTTCCCTCTCAGGAGTGCCCACCGTGAATAAGCAATCGTATGTTTACTCTGCAAATTAATATTCTTCCTGCTCTGCCATAGTAACCAAACAATGATAGCACTGAGTGATAAAGCATACACTTTGATCATTTTTAAATTTTTTAATTACATTCTCAAACATTAAAAATAGAGATAATAACACTTAGTAGAGTAGGACTCGGGAGGTCTAAGCTCTCGGCTTCACTGTACCATCAAATTATATGCAATAGTCTGTTGACTGCTCTGTGTTTATTTTTCTCACTTATAAAATTCGGAGCTTAGACCAATTACCTGTAAGATCTTCTCAGAATTCAAAAATGTATCAGTCGATGTTAGCTGAACACCAGTTATTCATTGTATTGCTTTACCAGTGAACAAATAAAAGGTATGGTTTTTTTTTAACTAAAAGGTACTTTGTGTGTATGTGAGAAATGATCAGATTTGAGCGATATGGAAAAGCTGAGGTTTTATACAACCTGAATGGCACTGCAGAAGTTCAGATGTACATAATCCTCTTCTTTTTCTTCTGCAGTTTCTGTTTCTATTCTTGTTCTTCTCTCTTGCCTTCATTCTTTGGCCTTGATGTCAAGGTGCCTCTTACAGGTAAGATTCCATTTAATTCTCAAAATGTGCTTCTAAGACTTATTTGATAAGAAGAATGCTAGCATGTTAGTATGCTCATGTTAAAAAAAATACATTTGGTATTTAAATGCCAGTCTTAAATGCCATAAAATGAGAAATCAATCCAGTCCATTTGGGTGATTATTAAAGAAATGAAGCGTGATGAAAGTCAAGAATCTTTTTCTAGCTAAGTGTCTTGCTTTGGAAAGTCATGATGTCTGTGGATCTCTGAATTCTCGTTGTAGCCTCTCATTACACTCAAAGAGTCACTTCTGTATCTACAAAGTGAAAAAACAGGAGTATGTTTTCAGTGTCTCCTCCAGCTTGAAAATTGTGCTCCTATAAATCTAACAAGTTAAAATGACTGATTTTTTTAACCCTTTCTCCTAGCTCATTTTCATCAGAATTCAGGAAAACAGGATATTTAGGAAAACTGGATCTTGTTTTCAAATAAGATAGCTTTCAATGTCAATTTAGAAAAAAAATGAAGACTCACTATTATTATATTATCAAATCCATTTTTTGTAAGTGGATGTAAGTAAAAAGAATCTTAGACAGTGATTCTCAATCCTTGTAAAAATACAGAATTCAAAGCCTTACTACCAATTTAATGAAACAGATTATCGGACACGGAGATGAGACAGAGGATGAGAGAAGTGGAGAATAAGATTGATCTATATTTTTAAGAAGCTAACCAGGTGATTCTAATGTCTACCCAGGTACAGAAAGCACAAACCTTAACACCATTACTTAAAAATAAAGGAGGCCTACCTGCTGTTCTAAGTCCATTTACCACGGTCTGTGTCTACTTTGGTTGTCTTATTAAGTTACATTACGCAAGGATCTTTTCCCACCCCCATGTTACTTAACATTTTCAATAACAAGTTGAAAAATGGGAGAGAGATGCTTTCTGTCTCTGTGGGTATCAACTTTGTTACCTGGATGTGGAACAGGAAAGCATGACCTGACACAAGAAAGAAGTAAAGCAGAAATGCCCAGCAAGTGGTATCCTTATAGAGCCAATTCCCGGGCTTTATTCCTTACTCCAAAAGATTTTAAGACTGAAAATTATCCTTTATCTGACAAGAAGAGTAGTAGCCTTGCAGCACATAAAGAAGAGCACTTAGTCTCTTAAACTGAATGAGAATATCTAGAGAAAAATGGGCAAGGTTCTCTAGAAAAGGATCAAAATGGCCAGCGCATCAGAAAACAAGCAGTTCCCACCCCCAAATAACAATCAGTCAGTGAGGCAAATAAAGTTCAGTGAGGCACAAGTACTACGTGGTGGTGTAGGCAAGAAAAATCAAACCTCGTAAACTCGTAAATACTAGCTAGCAAAGGAGTAAGTTTGAACATTAGTATCAATAATGACTAGAAGCTACATGCTAGATGCTGTTCTAAGTAACAGATACATTAATCCTCACAAACCCCTCTAGCAAGTAGGTATTGCTTTTATTTCTTCCTTTTTTGCAATTGGAGAAACTACATGTGACTTTCCTAGGACCATATAGCTACAGTGGACAGGTCTAGGATTTGTATCCAGGCAGCCTCATGCCAGAGTCCACTTTTAACCCTGTTGTGCCTCACACGTGAAAGAAGCCTTTCTCTCACATCCTGAGCATCACTTACGTGTATATATATCAGCAATCAGAGGTGTCTTCTATGATCTGTATACTACTACATAGCTCTTGGGATTTAAAATTGCTGTATGCTCATCCCCCATACGTTTTCCCAATTTTTTTGAGGGATATACAAAATTTGATTTGCTTTTCCTCTAGAGTAGCACATAATTGACACTTTGGAGTGGTCAAATGAAAAAAATATAATTATAATTAATAGTAATTATATAACAAATTCCTGGTACCGTGAATCTGGATAATATAAAATGCATACAGGAAAAAGTCAGTAGTTTAACATGTGTGGCTTTGAAGTTAAATATACTGTTAAGTTTCAATCCTGCCAAATACTAGCGTGTCATGGTAGATTTAGACCAAAATTAGGTTTCCTGTTCCATAAAATGATTGTGACTATATTAACTACATCATGGTATTGTGTTTAAAGAATTAAATAAGATTATGCTTATAAAGAATTTGCCACATTGACTGGCACATGGTTCAGTAATCAGCAACTCTTAGCTATTATTATGAAAAAAAAGTTGGCTATCACATGTACTGAGTTTGCAAATATACAAGTTTGAAAATAAAACCTCTAGTACTGCCAAGTACAATAGTTTAGGAACTAAGCCAAAATGAGTAGTTACCTTTTCATCTCTTCTCTTCAGATAATAATCTGGATTTAAATAATACAAGTGAATAAGACATTACTGGCAACTGATTAATTCTACTTTCATGCCCAAAGCAGGTGAGACAGAGGAAGGAGGAAGTAAGGAAGAAAAGGGCTTCACTTATTAGCAGGTAGCAAAAGCATACTGCAAATAACCATACAAATATTTGTCCTATTAATGATTTATATTCTATTCTGTTCTTAAACCAAAGACTAACTTAAATTATATATAAAGATAGCTACCTTAAAATGAAATGACTTATGCTTCTTTCCTTTTAGCAATTACCTAAGTCATTTTGGTCAGGGATGATCTAGAAGCTGCTGCAGGCTCCCAAGAAGGTACCCTCACTGCTTTCAGTGGTTGCTGACTAAATAGCTCAGTCCTGTGCATTAGACTGGGACTTTTACCTTAAGGGCTTCCCTGGTAGCTCAGGTGGTCAAGAATCCGCCTGCAATGCAGGAGACCCCGGTTTGATTTCTGGGTCAGGAAGTTCCCCTGGAGAAGGGATAGGCTACCCACTCCAGTATTCTTGGGCTTCCCTGGTGGCTTAGTTGGTAAAGAATTTGCCTGCAATGAGGGAGACCTGGGTTCAATCCCTGGGTTAGGAAGATCCCCTGGAGGAGGGCATGGCAACTCACTGTAGTATTCTTGCTTGGAGAACTCCTATGGACAGAGAAGCCTGGCGGGCTACAGCCCATGAGGTCGCAAAGAGTCGGACAGGACTGAGTGACTAAGCACAGCAAAGGGGAACCCCACATGGTTTCAAGAGATACCATGTGCTTCGTGCATTCATTTTTTCCTTTCAATTTTTATTGTGATATAATTGACATATAGCACTGTATAAGTTTAAGGTGTATGGCATAATGATTTGATTTACATACATTGTGAAATAACTACCACAGTAAATTTAGTGAACATCTACAAAATTAAAGAAATAGAAAATGTTTTTATTGCAATGAGAATTCTTAGGATTTGCTCTCTTAACAACTTTCATATATAACATATAATCACATTAATTATATTTATCATGTTGTCCATAATATCCCTAGTACTTATTTATCTTATGACTAGTAGTCTGTATAACAGCTTTTGACTACTCATCCAGTATCCCTTCCCTCTACTCCTCACCCCGGGTAACCACAAATCCAATCTCTTTCTCTGTGAGTTTGTTTGTTTGATCTTGACACATTATGCTGAGTGTCTTCTGTGAAACAGACAAGGCAACAGGTACTTGGATACTAGAGTCCTAAGTCAGCAGTGACATAACTGTATTCCCTGACTTAGAGTCTGGTGGCATGTCATAAACTCTCAAAGCTCAGTTCTACAGGGCAACACATTCAAAAGAATCCCTGAGGCTCTGTGATATCCAGAAGGGGCTTCTGAATCAAAGGTGAATTTGTATTTTCTACAATTTTAGTTATAGAATACTCACCTTTAACTCACTGAAAGCTGCTCATCTATAGTGACCTATTAGATAATACTTCAGTTATTCATAATGCCAGTTTGAATAAAGCTGGCTTTGCTGTAAAAATCATAGTTCCTTTTACAGATACTCAATTTACAGAAATTTAACATTCGGGGAGATTGCCTATAAGTCCATTTGCTTTTTAAAGCCAACATGATTTTCCTCAAATGATGGGCTTTACTTTAGTTGTGATGGGGAGAAATGGTGCATATGTGCTTTGAAACAGATTTAAGATTTATTTCTGAGGTTGACTTAGATAATTGCTAAAAGGAAAGAAGCATAAGTCATTTCATTTTAAGGTAGCTATCTTTATATATAATTTAAGTTAGTCTTTGGTTTAAGAACAGAATATAAATCACTAATAGGAAAATATTTGTTTGGTTATTTTGTGTTACATACTTATTTTATATAAAAATACACTAAATGTGTATATACATATATAGAGAAGAGAGACATGCACACACCTATTGCATCTTTATACACATTCAGATTAGCTCTCTTCTTTACTGAGGATCATGGGAATATTATAGGGCTGAATTGGTGGCTCAGGCAGTAAAGAATCTGCCTGCAGTTTAGGAGATCTGGGTTCAATCCCTGGTAGGAAAGATCCCCTGGAGCAGGAAATGGAAGCCCACTCCAGTATTCTTGCCTGGAAAATCCCATGGAGAGGGGAACTTGGGGGCTACAGTTCATGGGGTTGCAAAGAATCGGACATGACTGAAGCGACTGAGCATGCCCTCCTTTGTGCCAGCACCACCAATCTCTCTGCCTTTTGGCACCTACGCCTCCCTCCCACAGCATGCTCTCATCCCAATCTCTGTACTTCCTTCCTACTCACTCTCCTGTGACTCGGTCACTCTTTTATCTCAGTCTGATCTGGCCTTTGGGAATGAACCAAGTGATTCTGCAAATATGAGTTCCAAATACTTGTGACTTGCACCTGTGGCAGAAATTTCTTTGAATCTCTGATTTGCCTCTGTATGTGAACTGGAAGCATCCTTAAGATACTACACGCCTCCTTTTCCACCACTTTGGATCTTTGTCACCATTTTTGGAGTACCATTAAATTCTGCTACAGAATTAGTATCTTTACTTTATAGATGAAGAAATTAAGCCTTGGAGAAGTTAAATGGCTTTTTCATGGAAATTCCATTTTCTCCATCCATGCCATTCAGACTCTAAAGTTCATGTCCTTATGCAGTAAATGATAAAATATCCTCTGTGCCATTTTCTGGCTTTTATTGGAGGAGTGTATTATGTCCTAAGCTTCTACCCAAGCGAAAACCCAGATACATGGAATTAAAGAGGGATGGGGCTAGGCGTATTGACTGGCACAGTCCAGGGAAATTTCTTTTCAGAGATACTCTGGGGCCAAACAGGAAACCTGTGGAGCCAAATTCCCAGGGAATCCTCAGATCAGGACTTTGGGATAGAGACTGTCTGCCATTAAACAATGTTGTTGGAGAGAAATTTTGACATACAAGTAAATCAGTGAAAGGTGTAGACAGACCTGCTTTTAAAGTAATATTTCATATGGGCAACAAGGGCTTCAGTTCAGTTCAGTCGCTCAGTCGTGTCTGACTCTTTGCGACCCCATGGACTGCAGCATACAAGGCTTCCCTGTCCATCACCAACTCCTGGAGCTTGCTCAAATTCATGTCCATTGAGTCAGTGATGCCATCCAACCATCTCATCCTCTGTCATCCCCTTCTCCTCCTGCCTTCAGTCTTTCCCTACAAGGGCTTAATTTCCAAAATATACAGAGCTCATACAACTTAACAGCAATAGCCTCCCAAAAAAGAAATTGAAAATGGGCAGAAGTCCTAAACAGACATTTCTTCAAAGAAAATGAATGGCAAATAGGCACTTGAAAAGATGCTTAGCATCACTAATTATTAGAGAAACGCAAATCAAAACTACAATGGGGTGCCACCTCATACCCATGAGAATGTCCATCATTAAGAAGTCTACAAATAACAAATTTTGGAAAGGATGTGGAGAAGAAGGAACCCTCTTACACTATTCCTGGAGGAGGAAATGGCAAGCCACTCCAATATTCCTGCCAGGATAATCCCATGGACAGAGGAGCCTGGCGGGCTACAGTCCATGGGTTTGCAAAGAGTTGGACATGAGTTAGCAACTGAGTATGCATGCATGCATGCACTATTAGTGAGGATTTAAATTGGTACAACCACTATGGAAAACAGTAAAAATATTCCTCAAAACTCTAAAAATAGAGTTGCCATATGATCCAACAATCCCACTCCTGGGCATATATCCAGACAAAATTATAAGTCTAAAAGATATATGAACCCCAGTGTTGACAGCGGCACTATTTACAATAGCCAAGATATGGAAGCAATGTAAATGTCCATCAACAGATGAATGGATAAAGAAGATGTGGTATATATACACAATGGAATATCACTCAACCATCAAAAAGAATGAAATAATGCCATTTGCAGCAACATGGATGGACGTAGAGATTCTCATACTAAGCAAAGTAAGTCAGAAAGAAAAAGACAAATACCATATAATATCACTCATATGTGGATTCTAAAATACAATGCAAATTAACAAAGCTACAGAACAAGAACAGACTCAGAGAGAGAACAGGCTTATGGTTGCCAAGGGGGTTGGTAATTAGGGGAGGGAAGGAATGGGAGTTTGGGATTAGCAGAGGCAAACTATTATATGGATAAACAACAGGGTCCTACTATATAGCATAGGAAACAATATTTAATATCCTGTTACAAAACATAATGGGAAAGAACATAAAATATATATGTATATAATTATACATACACTTACATCTGAGTCACTTTGCTGTACAGAATAAATTAATACAACATTGTAAATCAACTATACTTCAATAAAATTTTTAAAAATTAAATTTAAAGTAATATCTTAGTTGAACTTCCGAAGGTGTTGGCTTAGAAAGTCCCAGAGAAAAAGACAATATTGATAATAACTTAATATGAGACAAGAACTGTTAATTGCTTTACATGTATTACGTTGCAGCAACCCTTGAAATAGATACTTCTATTCTCTCATTTTAAAGGAAAGAAATTAAGCTTAGAGACTTTCTTTACATAACACACACAAGATTATACTGTCTCAAGACGTGGTAAAGAATAAAAATGTTTTTTTTTAAAAAAAGAATTTGTGCTTTTTTTTTTCCTGTTTCAGCTATTGACTGAAATGACAATTAAAGAATTTCTCCCTCTGTTTTACAGAGAAACCGAAAACACGGATAAGACTGCAGAAAAGCAAATACTTCTAAACCTTCAAAGATGGCAGAAATGTTTACAGCACTGAAAGGGAGATCAAAAGCTAAGGCCCATCCTGTAGCCAGGACTACACCTGTGTATTTTAAAGCCATTATTCAAGGTTTCTTACTTGACAGTTCCTACATGACCCTGTTGAAAATCTACAATATATGCTGCATTTAACGAAACCTGTATATGTCAAACCAGAAGGAAAGAACTATAGACATATATTGTGTGAAAGAAAACAATTCAGCAAGGGAAACAGTTTCAGCAGATCAAGCAAAGATGTGTCTTGGGCATGGAACCAAAGTTACAAAGAAACATTCTACCCCTGCTGTGCAGGGGGGGTCATTTTAATGTAACACCACACCCCATGGAAATACTAGTCCTGAAATAAACATCATTAAAAAAAAAAATCAAAACAAAAAGATAAGGGGGGGTGGGGATCGAAGCACGAGGAATACCTATGAGGAGCTGTTTACAATAAAATGTTTGATTTGAAAAGTCTGGTTTCTTACTACAGGGATTTGCTTTTCTGTCTTTATTATTGTTTAAACCTCAGGAACAGAGACATCTGCAATGTGAGTGAGAAGAAAAACAGTGTCCAGTTTTTCTGCAAACAGTGGAGCTTGTGGAGCACATTCCATACATGGCAGATGAGAAGCGGATCACAGTGACCCCGACTAAACTGGCAACCAGTGTGAAAGATCCAGGCGAATGCAACATAAGATGCATAAAACCAGATGCTTCCTTGGCTTTCTGTGGTCCTCCAAGAACAACAAACTGATCTCGTTCTTATTGAAAATTAAGAAGATGATGCTCTAGATCACAAGCTCCCTGACTTAGTGCTGTCTAAGAATGCCACCGACTATAGGGCCAGAGGCATCTCTGAATCTTTCCATTTCCAAAACACTGGTCTTCAAATGGCTGCTTAAAATTGCCTGCAAATAACATGTGATTTGATACAAATAGAGGCGAAAAGTAAACTTCTATCAACAAATGAATTTTCCACAGAGATGTGACTATTAAGTGAAAATATGATTATTTTTAGAAGTATCCTGATATGCTTAGAGCATTCTGACCTCTTGTTATTTAGACTGACAATTTTTTTTTTTCCCAGAGATATGACAGCAACAAGGTAGCTCTACTTTTTTATATAAAAGTAACATTGTGTTACTGAGAAGGTCATTTTCTACCATAGACAATTAGAAGACTGGTACTTTTCCTAAGTTATGTAATACTGAGTCTTGGATTCAGCTCTGAGAGCAAATAAAAGTTCCTGAAAAGCTAATTTTAGCCTCATTTACTGTAGATAACAAAACAGCCTCAATGTTTCAAATTGTCAAGATTTTATTTACAGGGCTAGCATTCCCATGCATTAAGAATGTGTGTAGGGAGCCAGAAACTCTTTCTATGAAATGCTACACAAGTCTTTCCATACGTGGATTCAGTATCTTACTCTTCAGTTTTGGCGCTGGCATTTTTAAAGCCAAACAGTGACTGAAGAAAGTACAATTAAAGCTACAATGCAGGGGTCCCACTTTTTGTTCTTATATTTACTGCTGACCCAGATATCTTTGGCCCAGTCACTTAACCTCTCTGTGCCTCAGTTTCCTCATCTGCAAAATGAGGTTAAAATGCTTTTTCATAAGGTTTTTCTTTCTTTCTTTTTTGCAATTCTGGAACAAGAGGTGCTTAAAGTAGCACAAAGTGCTTTGTAATTATGATGACTGCTATATCTGACTTTCTTGTGTTGTTGAGAAAAAGAGTCCCCTGTGTAATAAAATAGTGCTTCAGTTTCATTCAGTCTAAGCACTGCAGTACTGAAGCTTTCCCATCAATTACTAGCAATAAAGATTGAGCGATCCAGAACCAGGAGCTCTAATCACCTATAGTAAATAGATCATTTTCATGTTATTTAACAAGATAGAAGAATGTGTCATTTCAACAATAAGCATCTTCTAGCTCTCCTTACTGCATATGCCTGCCATAATACAGAAGTCCTCCCTTATCATAAGAGAGTCAGACATGAAATTAAGGTTTGGAGTGAACTGAGAGTATCACATAATTAGTCTGATGGATAGCCCTTTCATTTGGGGGGAGGTCTTGTAGATGTCCTACTGGGGATATACAATATAACCATCCTGCTGGATTCTCTGTTCAACAGGTAGTTTCCATATTAAGTATGAAGAGTACATTCACTGTGCAAGCAATGTACAAAAGGGTGCTACTACAGTTTGTGACCCAACACTTTCAAATCTCAGAATGTATGGAAGAGGATAAATTACCCTCCCATATTTTAGATGACTTTTCTTTTCCATTGGCCATCCCAGGGTGCATCTGAGAAAATTCATACTCCATCTGCTCCACCAAGCCTACTTCCTTCCTTTTCATCTTGCTTTCCCCACCAAGAAACTTGTAGGTTAAGTTTTATATTCAAGCACTGACTATGGTTCGAGTGATGAGAAATATTTATTCAAATAATATAGCTTAATCAGGTACCTTATCTGCTATAAATTGGATTGTGTCACACACACAAAGTCATACAAGAGCAATCCCCATGAGTATGACCATCTAAGCAGCTTTAGATATGTTTAGGGAAAATGCAAGGGGAAAAAAAGGAATTCTTTCTTTTTGCTTAAGATCAAGGAGGTTAGTAAATTTCTCTAAGATTTTAAGCTAAAAGATGGCATTTTTACCATACTTCACTCATGATCTTCAAAATTAACAAATCTTTGAGTAAGGCTAAATATTTTGTTATGCATTTCCACAATTATAAAAATCATCAGGAAAATTGTACATGTATTTTCCAGTCACTTGTGGATCCAAGGAAATGGACCATATCCAGATGAATGCTTCCCTTGCGTGTCATGATCAGCAAGAGTAAAAAGAGTGTCTCAGCAGTTGAGAGGCTGACTGTGGCTCTACTTCTTACAGAGATCAGATGATCCCCACCCCAATCTTTAATACCTGATTTCTTCATCTTAGCTATCCTGACATGTTTGGCCATGAATGAGAAACAATCAGAACAGCATTCTTCAGGGTTCATTTTACTTAACTTTTCCTAAAGTCTTCATCTCTTGGAAAATAAACATAACTGAAAACATTAAAAAAAGGTTTGAGATAAAATGAAAGCCCCAATTTAGCATAACTACTCAGAACAGGAAAAGTCTCACAAGAAAAGGAAAAGAAATTGAAGACTATATTTGACTGTAAAACCAGAAAGCATCAACAGATGCTAAATTGGCTGTCTAATTTTTTTTTAACACCACCCAAGTGTTGTTTTAGGTAACACTAGAATTTGCTAAAAATAGCTACAAAATCCCTTTTAACTTATGTCATATAAATGAAATTTTTGCCAATAGTGAAGTTTTAGTGGTAGAAGAATAAATCTTGCTTTATATTTTTAAAAAAGGAAAAAAAAAAAAAACTGCTCACATCCATGGCATGTATCTTCAGGAGGACATAGATGATGTAGGGTTCATGGGTCATCACTGAAGTAGGACCAGTATATTCTCCACTAGTAATAGAACAAATAAAGTTTTGCCAAATGATTTTTGCTACAGTATTTTATTTCGACTTACTTTGTTGGTTTTTAGTTTAAATCTCTGGCCAACTTGTTCTTTTTTGCCTATTGATTGTCAACTATTTTTGTAAGCCCATTGTGTAATTTATGTATTCAGTGTCTTCAGCTTAGTTCATAAGTTCATTGTTTTAAAATGAAGCATGTCTTTTTAACCTTCCTAGGTTTTCATGGAAATTATAAAAATAATATTCATCAGTTCTGTGCTGATGCAAAATAACTGGATCTTATGTGTTATATTACATCAAAATAGATGCACAGCATAGACATTTTTAAAAAATATTTAATTGCATTTTTTGATCTGTCAAAATAGATGGGCAGCATAGACATTTTGTTTTTTAAATATTTAATTGTATTTCTTGATCTATCAAAGAATGGCACAGCATATAAATATATATAGTCATATATATATGAATGTGTATATATATACTTATCTACTATACTGAAATAGTTCAGTATAACTTGAGAGATCAGTTATCAGAGCAAGTCTTGGATGACTGTTGGTCGTGAGCTGATGCTTTCAGGATGGCCCAATCCTCCCCTTAAGTGGACTCCCACTTTCTAAAAGGAAGAAAGTAGGGCACAAGGTCTTGAGCACCAAACTGTTCAACTGTCTTGTCATTTCTGTATAATATACTGTCTTCAGACTGAGCCTCGGGCATTGTGCCAGGAGGGTTCAGACATAGTAGAAGCTGGAATTCATCCTCTATGATCCCATTTCAGTACTGTGCAGAGCAGATTCACATTCCTTTACTGCCTTTAGTTGGCAGTTTAGTTCGGCAGTTTAGTTCTTTCTAAATAAGTCTTTTGTTATTGAGAGTTTAAGTCCAATGTTTAGCCAAAATCACTAAAGAAAAACTTCAAGGGGCAATGTGGCAAAAATAGAAGGATTATTAATTTGCTATATTCAACCTAGTATATCAAACTCAGAAGTACAGGTAGTTGGTTGGGTGAAGTTCCCTATTTTTATCTTTGTAGTTTTGCACTGAGGTCTTTCTTCCCATGCTTATATTTCCATCCTTGTGATATCAAAGTTCTGTAGGGTGAGAGTGCTGTAATGAACAACTTGGAGTCTAAATCTGCCTACAGTCAAGGCTCCATGAACTCACTATAGTGTGGATGAAGCAGTTCCCAAAACAAGGTCCCCAGCAGCCAGTGATAATAGCAGTCACTTGTATTTGATTGATAAGTCACAAAATGTGCCTATTTTCCCCCATTAACCATAATTTCCCACAATGAGGCAGATCACAATCCAAACACTTTTATAAATATGTGATGTAGATATATACACATATATATTCTGTATATAGTATGATGGTGTGAGTGCTTACAGAAAGTGTACTTCTGTCCTAGGATTGAGGAATTGGGAAGGGGTTTTCTGAGGCTGCTGGGTAACTCATATTTTTGTTCAGCATCTGATACCTGTGTTCTTCCCCTCCTTGCTTGTCTCTCCTCCCTTTTCTCTACCTTCTGTCCATTACTACTATTCTCTGTTTCTGACTGAAGCAAAGAACTACTCATTGGTTTTCCAATTACTCAGACCTGCCACCTAGCCTTCTAATAATGCCAGTGGTCTTCTGGAAAGAGCAACAGAATCCAGCACAATCTACAGTATTAACATTAGTCCAAAGTCCCATATTTGTATCAGCTAACAATCTCATTCCCAAAAGGGTTCATGCCCACCTGAACCTTCAAGATCCAATTTTGCAGGGACTCAGTAGGACTTACATAGTAGAGTATTGTAGAGCCAGTGCACAGGAATACATAACTCCCCAGGTATCTACTGTGTTAATACAGCCAGGGGAGTCAATTTCTCAGAGCTTTCATTCAATCATCTGCTGCAGTTGGGATTCTTTCTCTCCATCTCATTAGCATGACTCCATTGATTGTTTCAGTGCTTGTTTATTAATGGAAGAAAAATATAAATTGAGTTTCACCAGAATGATCCTTTGAAGTACACTGAAAATGTACATGTACTGTATGTATTACCGTAGAGATTGGAACCAACTTATTGTATGTAAAGTTTTATGAATGGTTATTTTATAATTTATGTATTTAATATAGGAATCAATAAGCTCTGGTGTTTTAATTTATATAAAAATAAAAAAAAACTGCATTTTTAAAAACTTTACCTTCATTGTCCATACGTTTTCATTTTATGTGTGTGTGCGCACGCACTCAGTCATGTCTTACTCTGCGACTCCATGGACTGTGGCCCACCAGACTGCTCTGTCCATGGAATTTCCCAGGCAAGAATACTGAAGCAAATTGCCATTTCTTTGTCTGGGGGATCTTCCCAACCCAGGGATCCAACTTGTGTCTCTCGCATCTCCCGCACTAGTATGTGGGTTCTTTATTTAAACTAGTTTTGAAAAACGAGGTGAGGGAAATCAGGGTTATCTCTATAATGTGAGAGAACAAACTCTATATCAAAGATGGTAAATAGGTTTCTTCTCATCTATCCACTCTGAACTTTTTATTGTCCCTGCCAGGGGGCACCGTGGTGAGGAGTCCAAGGCAGAATTTACACTCATGAGGAGAGGTCTGTGGTCATTAGCATGCCTGCTCTGAATACAGCTGGGGGAAGAATCCTGCCAGCTCTTTGTCATTCTTATCTAGCTATTACTTCTTTTCCTTTCTCCACCTTTTTCTCTGCCTTGTAGACCCACTAGATGTGACAAGTTAACTGGAGTCTGTTGTATGAGCATCCCTCCTGTTTCCATCCCTGTGGTCGGGTATTAATGGTTGACACTCAAAGAGCTTCAGTTTGTGTGAGAAACAACCCATGCATACATGAAACAAACAATAGTGTACAACAGTTACAGTTCAGTTGCTCAGTCATATCCAACTCTTTGCAACCGCATGAACCTCAGCACGCCAGGCCTCCCTGTCCGTCACCAACTCCCGGAGTTTACTCAAACTCACGTCCATTGAGTTGGTGATGCCATCCAACCATCTCATTCTGTCGTCCCCTTCTCCACCTGCCCTCAATCTTTCCCAGCATCAGGGTCTTTTCAAATGAGTCAGCTCTTCGCATCAGGTGGCCAAAGTATTAGAGTTTCAGCTTCAACAACAGTCCTTCCAATGAACACCCAGGACTGATCTCCTTTAGGATGGACTGGTTGGATCTCCTTGCGGTCCAAGGGACTCTCAAGAGTCTTCTCCAATACCACAGTTCAAAAGCATCAATTCTTTGGCGTTCAGCTTTCTTTATAGTCCAACTCTCACATCCATACATGACCACTGGAAAAACCATAGCCTTGACTAGATGGACCTATGCTGTCTAGGTTGGTTACACCTTTCCTTCCAAGGAATAAGCGTCTTTTAATTTCATAGCTGCAATCACCATCTGCAGTGATTTTTGGAGCCCAGAAAAATTAAGTCAGCCACTGTTTCCACTGTTTCCCCATCTATTTGCCATGCAGTGATGGGACCGGATGCCGTGATCTTAGTTTTCTGAATGTTGAGCTTTAAGCCAACTTTTTCACTCTCCTCTTTCACTTTCATCAGGAGAGTGAAAAGTTCTTCTTCACTTTCTGCTATAAGGGTGGTGTCATCTGCATATCTGAGGTGATTGATATTTCTCCCGGCAATCTTGATTCCAGCTTGTGTTTCTTCCAGCCCAGCACTTCTCATGATGTACTCTGCATAGAAGTTAAATAAGCAGGGTGACAATATTCAGCCTTGACGTACTCCTTTTCCTATTTGGAACCAGTCTGTTGTGTCATGTCCAGTTCTAACTGTTACTTCCTGACCTGCATACAGATTTCTCAAGAGGCAGGTCAAGTAGTCTGGTATTCCCATTTCTTGAAGAATTTTCCACAGTTTATCGTGATCCACACAGTCAAAGGCTTTGGCATACTCAATAAAGCAGAAATAGATGTTTTTCTGGAACTCTCTTGCTTTTTCCATGATCCAGCGGATGTTGGCAATTTGATCTCTGGGTCCTCTGCCTTTTCTAAAACCAGCTTGAACATCTGGAAGTTCACGGTTCGCGTATTGCTGAAGCCTGGCTTGGAGAATTTTGAGCATTACTTTCTTGCATGCGAGATGAGTGCAATTGTGCGGTAGTTTGAGCATTCTTTGGCATTGCCTTTCTTTGGGATTGGAATGAAATCTGACCTTTTCCAGTCCTGTGGCCACTGCTGAGTTTTCCAAATTTGCTGACATATTGAGTGCAGCACTTTCACAGCATCCTCTTTTAGGATTTGAAATAGCTCAACTGGAATTCCATCACAAAGTAAAGTATAAAGACTCTGATGCTAGGAGGGATTGGGGGCAGGAGGAGAAGGAGACGACAGAGGATGAGATGGCTGGATGGCATCACCAGCTCGATGGACGTGAGTTTGGGTGAACTCCGGAAGTTGATGATGGACAGGGAGGCCTAGCATGCTGTAATTCATGGGGTCGCAAAGAGTCAGACATGACTGAGCGACTGAACTGAATGAACTGATTCAGAACAATTAAAATTAAGATTAGTTTTTAGAGGTTGGCTTGAAAAATCCTTGCTAAGAATGGTTCTCCTTTCAGTTGCAACTTCTCATCTTTAACTGGCAAAAATTGTCACTCATTAGTTCATTACCAAGTCCTGTTATCTGTCCATAGGAACCATCTCCCATGCCATGTCAAATCCCTAAAACAGAGAATAAGACATTACCGCAGTCCTCAAGACATCACGTCTACATCACCTGATGAAGACTTACAACTGCCTGAGTCTCTGAGAAAGGTACCAAGCATATCAGCATGCCATGATTCTGTTTTTGTTATAAATTCTGTCTAACGCTACAAATGAAAACCTCTGCTTTGATGAACTCCAATTCTGGTATATCACTCAACTATACTATCGTGTCAACAGCTCAGCTGACTTCTTCTAGCTCCAGAATTTGGAAGTACCCCATGTTGGAGCAGGGAATGGCAATTCACTTGAGTAATCCTGCTTGGAAAACTCCACGGACAGAGAAGCCTGGCGGGTTGCACTCCATGGGGTCACAAAGAGTCAGATACAATTGAGCAGCTGAGTTTGCATGCACACAGTGTCTTTTGGAGACATTAATAGGGCTAAGGACACTTCCTATCTAGTGCCAATTGGACAACATCCACTCAGTTCTTGCAGAGCCCACACACAGAGACTCCTCTTGCGGGCTTAGTCCATACAGCTCTGCCTCTGACCTATAGGTGAGCTGCTGTCGTAGGGGTGCAGATGTGCGGTAAAGTGCTTACCCACCCCATGGGTAGACACTTGTGCCCAGCAGCTGATAAAGAATGCTTATTTTACTTAAGCTAGTTTGTAATTACATATGAAATGTGACAGTGGATGATGAAGACTTTTTCACTCACTGAAAATGCTCCAAATAAGGCTGTGTCTAACAAATGCATTTTTGCGTGCAGATACACATATAAATAGGACATCATTGGCTTTGATCAATAGGCTCTATAACAAAGAGGTATTGGGAATCTGTACCTGTAATTACTGTAAAAATATTGAGAACAAGGGCCACTGCATTTTTATCATCTTCGTAAAGCTCCACATGACACTCTTTTTTTAGAATTTAGAAGGAGAAGGAGGAAACATAAACAACAGCCACTTCAGGAACTGGATTCTTCTTCCTTTAAATAATTTACTATATAAATTACTTTGCCCTGACTGACTAGCAATGAATGAACAAATCTAATATTCGATTATGGAATCATCAATTATTTCTATTTTCTTTTTACTTTATTGATTTTTACTCTTTTGCCTTTAATTTACATTACCTCAAATGTATTTTTGTACAGACGTGGATATAAATTCAATATTTCTTAAATGCATATTAAATATTCTTAGAGCCACTATAGGAAAATGTGTAGAAAATATTCAAAACTTGGAAATAAAGCACAATTATGAGTATTTGTCTTTATAATTTCATTTCAGGATGGTTTCTAATATGTCAGTTGAGAAAAAGTCTGCATCAATTGATGACAGCCCAGATGTTTGACAGCCCTGTAAAGTTAGAAGCTAACTTGCAGAAAATTGATAAGGTAAGACTTTTTTTTTTCTTTTCTCTTGATTAAAACACTCAAAGATTAGGGATCTGCCTTACATGCAAATTGACCACTTTGGTTTCTAGCATCCTATCTTCATTTCTCATACTTTGCCCCATTCTTCAAATCTTTTAGAATCAGGTCATTCTACTGGTTTCTTTATATAATCAAGTACATAAAACTTGGATGTGCTCATTAATTTTTATGAGAATGACATTTTTAATAATTTGAAAGGAGTGTTTTTCAAAAGCCATCCTAAGGAATATGAGACAAGATACGTTCCTTGTTCTCAGTGGCCTTCTGGTAAAATAAAACAGTTAAGTCCCAGAAATAACGAAATAGCAATCAATATAGGAGGGTTAAAAGCCTTAGGGGTACCACCATCCACTAAGTATCCTGAATTAATCTTTCATTCCAGATCCGCTCCCTCTCCTTGTTCTCCCAATCAGGGAGAAACATTAGACGGAGTTATGATAGATTTGTGGGCTTAACTCTCTCCTGCTTTTCCCTCACCCTCCATATCCAATCCTTCACAGGTTCTATTGATTTTAGTTCTCCCACCTATCTTCTATTCCCCATCACTTCTATTAAGAGCTTCTCATCTGAATGAACCCTTGCAGCAACTTCTTAATTACATTAACTGCTTCTAGTTGTATCCTCTTTGTGTACACCCAACTTGCTTCCAGCTTGATTTTATGTGGCAATCATAGCTGCTTGTTTTCATCTTTGAAATTACTCCTTGCTTTCCCTTGCCTAATCTAGGGTTAACTCTCAAATGCTTACAGACCTAAACTCATAACATAAACATGGGATTGGGGACTTGGATAAGACCCTGCAGCTAATGCAAGGCTCTTATTTTGCTAACCCAGCTGTAAGAAATAAGACTCAAACTCTCAGCATGGCCATTTATGTCCCGGATATATCTTCTAACCCTTGAAGTTTCAGGTTAGCTATTATCCTCCTCGTTAGTTGGACACAATATCCTTTGTTTTCCCAAAGCATTCTGCGTGTACACATCTTGTCATTTTACCAGGTAATTATAATTATTTGTTCTGTTCATTCCCACTTATACACCCAATGAAATCTGAGTTATTTGACAGAGAACATGCATTTTCCAGTTTTCAATCTTCGGCATCTAATACATTTCCTAATATCTAGCAGAATCTCACTAAATTATCTTAATTTTATTGTTTATATCAGGTGGTGGAGGGAGTTCTTTTGGCCTTTTCTTTATTGAAGTAGAGTTGATTTACATAATGTTTCAGGCATATAAGAGACTTAATATTTCATAGATTATAGTCCATTTAAAGTTATTAGGAAATATTTGCTATATTCCCTGTGCTGTACATTACATCCCTGTGTCTTATTTATTTTATACCTAGTAGTTTGTACCTCTAATCCTCTTCCTCTATGCTGCCCCTCCCCCATCTCTTTCCCCACTTGCAACCACTGACTTGTTCTCTGTGAGCCTGTTTCTGTTTTATTATATTCTTTTGTTTTATTTTTTTTAGAAGAGTATCGCTTCTCATTTGGACAGTAAAAGAGGGCTCCATGAGCATGGAAATAGGTAAACTGGGCCATTTTTTTGAAAGTTATTTTATTGTTGTTGCTGGGTTTTTGTTGGTTGGTTTTGTTATTTCTTCCTTTTGTTACCTTATTTTTTGAACAATAATTCTGGCCCATAAACCAAACACTCTTTAGAAAACAGGCGAAAAGACAAAAACTTGCTTCCCTTATTCTCCTGCTGAAGTTCTCTATTCCTCTGTATTCTACTCTCTGCCCACAGGAGGGAAGCATTTGTCTAGAAGTCCAGGGGAAAAGTGTCAGCGCACAGAAAATCTGAGGTCGATTTTATGGGGCATTTTAACCCTTGGTTGTGTGTTTTTCTTCCACATGTCCATATGAAAGCAATAATCTAAATATAAATACTGTCTTGTCTGCTCTTCTGACATGGTTTTTTACTATCTTGGGTTTTTTTCCATCTTTACTTCAGAGAAGCTGAGTTGTTGCCTTTCCCTGAGGCAGCAAATTCATTTGCAAACACAAAGGCTCAGGGAAATTTGCGCCCTATTACACAGTCTCCAAATATTCCAGACTTGCTAAGACTCCAGACGAAAAGGGTCAAGGCAGTTCATCGGATTCCCTTCCTAATTCTCAGCTTCCAAAGCAGGTTCTTCCCAGAGCACAGACAAAAGGAAAGGTATGTTATTGTGTCTAGAGTTGCTCTTTGTGAATGCACTTGAATTTTTTTAAATAACAGTGTTATATTTAAATGTCTTTGCTAAAACATGTCTCCTAAAGGAATTTTTGAAGAAAAAATAGGAATTTATCCTTCAAAAACATTTACCACCCAAGAAGCACAAGAATGGAAAAAGGCAATAATTTCTGATTGTTTGTACAAAACATGGGCTAGATAAGCTTTTATTCCTTTGGTCTGCCATTCTTAACTATATATGTCATTTTATACGTCACTCTGTAATTGACAAAAGATCCCTGCTTAGTGCTGGCGTCTCCCCAATTCTGCCCGGGCTGCTGTTGGAAAGGATAGTTCAAAACAAGCCAGGTACTTCCATTCTGTTTACCGAGGGAAGTAAAGCAGAATCCCAGTTATGTTGGTCTTTTCTCTTTCTGGCCTACTTTTCTTTCTACTCTGTTATGAGAGATAATATGTGTTTAGAAGACAATGGGCTTCCCTAACAGCTCAGTGGGTAAAGAATCTGCCTGCAATCCAGGAGACATAGGAGACACAGGTTCGATGTCTGAGTTGAGAAGACCCCCTGGAGGAGGAAATGGCTACCCAGTCCGGTATTCCTGCCTGGAGAATCCCATGGACAGAGGAGCCTGGCGGGCTACAGTCCCTGGGGTCACAGAACCAGACATGACTGGGCCGCTAAGCATACACGCCTGTGTTTAGAAGGCAGTCTGAGCCCCAGTCCCAGCTCTGCCAGTCAGTATGTGTCACTGAGTTACTGAAACATTTGAAGCCTTCCTTTCCTTTTTGTAAAATGGGATAAATAAGACAATTTCTCTAGTTGGGCTGTTGTGAGAACTAAATGATATATGTAGCAGGATTAGTACCAAAAGTTTCAGTGTGTGGCTTGAAATAAAAGGACTGGATCAACAGCAGGCTTCATATGTGACATTTTAATTATTTGTAATGTTTTCAGTTCATTTATAAGAATAAAAGGATATAGTTCAAAAAGTCAATATAAGACCATAAACTGTAAAAGAACAGTATATGCATCTTACCCTCAGACATCCCTGCCTTCAAGATCTTTCCTGACTCCTGGCACTCTCTAACAAAGCCAAGCAAAATGTTTTATGCCAGAGCATTGCAATGTTAAGTGGGTAAGCAGGCATTTAGGTAGAGGACTATGCCAAAATCTTACTCCTCAGTCTAGGGTTAACAGGCTGCGGAGGAGGAGCAAAGACCTGGCAAGGCAAATCCCGGGCATTACTAGGAGGCCTGTGTAATAAGCCCTTGCAGTACCCCCTATTCACCACAGTGGGTCGCTATAAGGAACCGCTGTGTCCTGGGATACCTCTGACTCAGACTACTGACAATGAAGTTTTCTTTTGAGCATTAACTAATTTTTCACCACAGTGAGAGTCATTTTTTAAGGCCCAGAAGAGACAAACATTTACTCTTTCATTTGTTTATTCATTCATTTATTTCTTCACTTTTCAACAAATATTTATTGAACAGTTACCATGTCTCACTCATGCCTGTGTACAGAACTAATAAAGAGCAGAGCCAAACTGTGGGCCAGATCATCCAGCTCCAAGTTTACTCAACCTTTCACTTAAAATATGTATAATTAATTTATGTAATTAATGCATTCTATAATGTATTATATAACCCTATATATTATGATACATAATTATATTAACATAATTATCAATATAGCTAACCTGTAATTAATTATATATTAAGTGAATAACAGCATAACAATGTCTGAGCTCCTACCAAGTGTCTGAATTTTTCAATACATTTTTTCATAGGCTATATGGACTCCAGAGTGGTCTTTGGAATCCCAGTTCTAGTCCCCATTCTCTCTATGACCTTAATCAAGTTCATGAATGTCTCTGAGGCTCAATTTTCCCATCCATAAAATGGAAATGATACAACCTGCCTGGCAAGGTTATGGTAAGGATTAAATTTAAATAAAGTAAAATGTAACAGTATAAAAATAGACACAAAATGCACGGTGCAGGATAGGGGCCCAGGTCTTATGGTTTGTGCTTTTAACAACTTTGTTTTTACTAATGAGTGAACCAACACACAAAACTTTGGCAACTTGCCCAAGTTTATTTAGCTAGTAAGTCGTCAAGCTAGGATTTGAACTCAGATCTCACTTGAAAGTATGTACTCTTTTCACTATTCTGTGTTGCCAATGTGCTCTTTGTCTTTAGTTAATGGGTCCTTGAGGTGAGAGAACATTTAATACTTCCCCACTTTTATGCATTGGAGAAGGAAATGGCAATCCACTCCAGTGTTCTTGCCTGGAGAATCCCAGGGACGGGGGAGCCTGGTGGGCTGCCGTCTATGGGGTTGCGTAGAGTCAGACACGACTGAAGCGACTTAGCAGCAGCAGCACAGTGCCTGCGTTAGACTATACAAGTTAACAGTCCACACAAGTCTGCTAAGTGAGCAACATACTTAGACAAGGGGAGAGGACAGAATAGCAAAGTTTCGTTTTTGATTCTACTCTTTTTCTGTCTACAAGTAAATATACTAAGCACACAGCACACTTGTTGACTAATGATGAAAGGATATGGCCCTTCATTATGTACATAAAAGCTTATGAAGCCACTGTGGAATCTGCAAAGAATCGTTTTGCCTTTTGACCCATTTTCAAGTGGAAAGCAAAGTTTTCTTCCCAGTTCCCATCATCTGCCTCAAGAGAAAGAATTACTGACCTCCCATTGCCTATAGAGAAAAAGATGGGACCGGGGGAGTCAAGGCAGTGCTGACCCCCAGTATGGGTGACTCCACACTGCCTGCTGGGTGAGAATGGACAGGGCACTCCAGACCCTTTTTCTATCTCCACTACCCCTTCCACTGCCTGTCTCTCTCACTCCCCTAAATGCTCTCTTGGAGTTAAAAATAAATACATATTCCAGAAAGCCCCTGGGCAAAATGAAAGTGAGTTACCGAGAATGGTCATAATTAAGGTATTAGAATCCATTAACAGAAAATTCTTTTTTTTTTTTTTTAAGACTATCTGGCTGCCTAGTCTACAGCCCTGAGGACAAAAGCATCATCATTGACAAGGAGAAGTCCTGCTGGGGAGTAAGATTTTACCGAGACCCAGTTGAGACATATGTGGGGAATGTGGATCGTCTGAGACAAGCTGTCAGTACCAGGCTAGCAGCGATATGCGGTAAGCAGGCTCAAGGAAGAGAGAGTGAGCCTTGGCTTACACTCTTTGCAGATGTCTCTGAGACAAATGCTTCTACCATGGCTGATTTCAAGCTACCAATGATGAAATGCCTGCATATTTAACAGTTGGCCTTCAGGGGTGGTACAAGCCTGCTCAAGCATATCCTGCCCAGTCATTTTGGAAGGATGAGGTCACTTCCTGTCAATTTGTTACCATATGAGTGATGATGTGCCTTTTCAAAGTAGGTACGTGGTCATCCCTATGAAGTGCAGTGTGCTCTGTACCCTAACTCCACCCCTATAGTAGCAGTGCTCACTGAAGACTAAATAGAATTAAGATGGGGAGTCACCACAAATCAGTGCATGTCAAAACTGGTGAAACTGGAATCGAGTGTGTAGTTTGTATCGTACCAAAGTCTGTTTCCTGGCTTTGCTATTATACTATAGTCATAAGCTGTTGCCATAGGGAGAAGTTACATGGGTTCCTATTTTCCCAACTTTGTGTTTATAATTATTTTATTTTAAACTATTTATATTTATTTATTGGCTATGCTAGATTTTACTCGCAGCACATGGAATTTTCAATCTTCATTGCAGCATGCTGGATCTTTAGCTGGGGTTACAAACTCTTAGTTGCAGCATGTGGAATCTAGTTCCGTGACCAGGGATCACACCCAAGCCCCCTGCATTGGAAGCATGGAATCTTAATCACTGGGCCACCAGGCAAGTCTCTATAATTATTTTAAAACAAAAAGTTTGAGGGGAATCCTCAAAAACATGGGAAAATATATGCTGCTGCTGCTAAGTCACTTCAGTCGTGTCTGACTCTGTGCAACCCCAGAGACGGCAGCCCACCAGGCTCCCCCGTCCCTGGGATTCTCCAGGCAAGAACACTGGAGTGGGTTGCCATTTCCTTCTCCAATGCATGAAAGTGAAAAGTGAAAGTGAAGTCGCTCAGTCGTGTCCGACCCTCAGTGACCCCATGGACTGCAGCCTACCAGGCTCCTCAGTCCATGGCATTTTCCAGGCAAGAGTACTGGAGTAGGGTGCCATTTCCCCCCAAATTATACCGCACAGAATTATTATCTCATTAGGTGACCATCATCTTAGACATTTTTCTTTGTAAATATTCAGGTGGAAGGAGAAGGGTTGAGGCTAGTTTTAGGAAAATTGAGTCTTTTATGTGTGTCAGTCACTCAGTCACGTCCCACTCTTTGCAACCCCAAAATACCTACTCCAGTATTTTTACCTGGAGAATTTCATGGACAGAGGAACCTGGCAGACTACAGTAGGTAGCCATTCCCTTCTCCAGGGAATCTTCCCAACCCAAGGATCAAACCCATGTCTTCTATGTCTCCTGCATTGCAGACAGATTCTTTACCATCCGAGCCACCAGGGAAGTCCAATAGAGTTCTATGATAGATCCTATTTTAAAACACATTTGAATAATTTAATTGTATTTGAATGTAGCAAAAGAACCTGATGTTAAACTGTAAGGATTAGTGAATTTCAAATACATTTGCTGTGACTATGCATGTACACATGGCACATACACACACACACACACACACACACACAATGGAGTATCAGATTTCCTAAATGACCAGGCCGAAGCCCGTGGGACCATTTCTTTGGCCCTAAAATTAAGGCCCTTAAAATTATGAGTTCATCTATTTCCTGTTACTGAAGATCAAGCAACTAAGAAAGCAAGCATTGAGAGAGCCAACCCACTAAGATTTTAGAACAGAATGTAAAAACACTGAGCATTAACCTTTCAAAACATCTTAACGCCTTGAACCGCAGCTGTGCATTCTGAATTTGAGTCCCTGCTTTGTTTCACACCTAGAGCTTGTGACCTTCAGTTCAGTCGCTCAGTGCTGTCTGACTCCTTGCAACCCCATGGACTGCAGCACACCAGGCTTCCCTGTCCATCACCAACTCCTGGAGTTTGCTCAAACTCATGACCATCGAGTTGGTGATGCCATCCACAGTGATGTGACCTTACTGTCCTCTTTATATCTCTTAAGAGTAGTATAGTATAAATGAAAAATAACCAAAAAAAGAAAGATATTTGTCAGAGTTCACTGTGAACTTCAATAAAATAATACAGGTCATCTCATACATAGCAAACTTCACAGTTTTAAGTTCTGCACAGTTTTTACCTCCTTCCAATATCATGGCAACTCTGTACGACAGTCCTGGCTTATATATTACTCCCATTTTACAAGTGGTGACAGCAAAGCTCACAGAAGGTGAGCAGCTTGCCTAAGGTCATAGAGGGTAGGTGGAAGGACCACAGGGCTTCACAGATTCCTGGACTTTCTCCCTTTCTATCATTTGGTAATAGAAGCTTAGTATTACTTTAGAAGCCTTAAAACCCCCAAATAGTAAATGTAACTTAATACAGTTTATAATACACACAGAAAATTAAGGCATACAAGAAAACTGAAAGATTCACTACCCCCTCAAAATATGTCAAACCTATGAAGAGGTGAGTAGGATTTTTTTTTAATCATATTAGCAGATTATCCCATTTTACAGAGCAGAATTCAAGGGAATACAACACAGGACAGATAAGGTTTTATTTTGGATAGAGAAAATAATAATGGATAATATTTTAACATACCATGGCAGTGCTATGTATTTGTATTACCTAATGCTCAAACAATCCATTGGGGTAGACAAAATTTTCATTCTGATTTTGCAAAAGAAGAAACTGAAAATTAAAGAGATCAAACAGGTAGAAAGCAACAAAAGATTTGGGATTGGATCCCCTGTTTATCTAATGCAAAACCCTGCATTTTTAGCTAGAGTGAGGCCATATTATACTCTGGAGAATAGAGGGAGGCCAGAAAAACAAACAAAACCCAAGACCAATTAAAGATACAACCGAAAAAATAATGTTGATCTTTGGGATTGTCAGGTATATATTCTTGGCCTATTTCTCCTATTCGCTTCTCCCCATAGTTATCCAAAGAAGCCACTGGGTATTTCCTCTCCAGATCTAAAGTTACTCTCTAAAAAGTGCCTGGATCTCATTTAACATAAAGGACAAGTAACTTCACAGTTTTAAAAGTCCTTGATCCTGAAACTTTAGATCAAGCTTCAGTTAATCCTTTGGAAGCTTAAATTGCTTAATTTTTAGAAACTAGAGTTTGGGGATAGGAAAAAAAAAAAAAAAACACACAATTCTAAAATATATGGCATGCAGTCAGTTGATTTGATAAGAATGCCAAGACAGAATTCCCCGGAGCTCCAGTGGTTAGGACTTTGCACTTTCACTGCCAAGGGACTGGGTTCAATACCTGGTCTAAGGGAACTAAGATCCTGCAATCAGCACAGCCAAAAGGAAAGAAAGAATGCCAAGACAACTAAACAGAGGGGAAATAGCCTTTTTAAAAATAGTGCAGGGACAACTGGATTATCTACATGTGAAAGAATGAATTTGGATTCCTATCTTGCACCATATACAAATATCAACTCAAAATCTTTCGTAGTCTTAAGTGTAAGAGCTGTAAGTGTCAACTCTTAAAAGAAAGATGTAAATCTTCATGTTCTTGGATTAGGCAATATTTTCTTAGATACGATACCAAAAGCATAAGCAACAAAAGAAAAAAAAGAGTGAAACTGGACATGATCAGAATTAAAAATCATGCTTCAAAAAACAGTCTCAAGTGAAAAGATGATCCACAGAATAAGGGAAAACTCATAAAATCATGTATCTGATAAAGGACATGTATCTGAAATATATAAACATGTCTTCAAACCCAGTAGTAAACAGCATATAGCCAATTAACAAGTGAGCAAAGTATCAAAATCACTCACTAAAGGACCCATGTTGTTGTTTAGTCTCTAAGCTGTGTCCGGCTCTTTTTTGACCCCATGGACTGTAGCCTGCCAGGCTCTTCCATCCATGGGATTTCCCAGGCAAGAATACTGGAGTAGGTTGCCATTTCCTTCTCCAGGGGATCCTCCTGACCCCAGGAGATATGTAAATGGCCAATGAAGCTATGAAAAGATGCTCACCATCATTAGAAGAAATCAAGGAAGTGCAAATCACAATGAGATACCAAGTAGGATGGCCCTCATCCAAAAGAAAGATAATAATAACTTTAGGCAAGGATGTGAGAGAAACGGGAACCATTATGGACTGCTAGTGAGAACATAAAACAGTGCAGCCCTTTTGGAAAACAGTTTGCAGTTCCTCACATGGTTAAGCAGACAGTTACCATGTGACCTAGAGATTCTTCCCTTCGGTTGTATACCCAAGAGAATTTATTACATATCCAGACAAAAACCTGCCCACAAATGTTCTTAGTAGCATTGTTAATAGTATCCCCAAAGTGGAAAACCCCAAACACCTATCAACTGATAAATGGATAAACAAAACATGGTATAACCATACACTGGAGCATTATTTGGCACTAATGAAGTGAGAATGCATGCTACCTGGATGGAGCTTGAAAACACTGTGCTCAGTGAAAGATGCAAGTCACAGAGGACCACGTATTATATTATAATTACAATACGTTGTATTATTCCATTTATAGAAAAAGTCCAAAATAGATAAATCTATTGAGGTGGTAAATAAATTAGTGTCCTAGGACTGGGAAGAGGTGGAGCGTCTGACGGTAATGGCTAAGGAATAAGGAGTCTCTCTTGAGGGTAATAAAAACATTCTAAAATAGCCAGTACTGTACTGGATATAGTACTCTGTGAGTAAACTAAGAGCCACTGAATTGTACAGTGAAAAGTGTGAATTACATGTTATGTGAATTATATTCCAATAAGGGTGTTTAAATATAGCAATGCAACTGTAGGAATATAAATCAAGACTATGATGTCGCTGCTAACCTATTGGAATTGATAGAATAAAAAATAGTGACAAGACCAAATACTGGCAAGGATGTAGAGAAACTGCATCTCTCAGCTCTTGCTGGTAGAAATGTAAAGTAGTATAGTCAATCTGGAAAATAATTTGATGCTTTCTTAAAACTATACATGCACTTACCATACAACCTAGCAACAATGCTTCTGAGTATTAACCCCAGAGCAATGAAAACATATCCAAATGAATCCCATACATGATTATTCATAGCAGTTCTGTTTGTAATTTCAAAACACTGAGATAATCAAAATGTCCTTTCAAAAGGACAATTTACTTTAAAAGATTATGGTACAACAATGTCATAGAATATTACTCAGAATAAAAAGTAATGGACTATTGATACATGCAACTTGGGTAGATCTCAAGGGCATTGCACTGAATGAAAAGAGCCAATCTCATGAGGTTACCTATGTGATTCCATTTATACAACATTCTCAAAATGTCCAATTATAGAGATAGAGAACAGATTACTGGGTTCCCAGGGGTTAGAAATGGTGGAGGGAAGGGAATGGATGTGGCTGCAAAAGGGTAACATGGGGAAAATCTTTGTGGTGATAGAATAGTTCTGTGTCTTGAGTCAGGGAGTGGTTATAAATGTAACAAAATGACATAGAGTGATGCATACCAGGTACCAATATTAGTTTCCTTGTTTTGATATCACATTATCATTAGTGAAGATATAATCATTGGAGAAAATTGGGTGAAGTATACACAGAAACCTCCCTATTCTACCTTTGAAAGGTCATAAGTTCAGTTCAGTTGCTCAGTCGTGTCCAACTCTTTGCAACCCCATGGACTGCAGTATGCCAGGCCTCCCTATCCATCACCAACTCCCAGAGCTTACTCAAACTCATGTCCATTGAGTCGGTGATGCCATCCAACCATCTCATTCTCTGTCACCCCCTTCTTCTCCCACCTCCAATCATTCCCAGCATCAGGGTCTTTTCAAATGAGTCAGTTCTTTGCATCAGGTGGCCAGAGTATTAGAGTTTCAGCTTCAGCATCAGTCCTTCCAATGAATATTCAGGACTGATTTACTTTAAGATGGACTGATTGGATCTCTTTGCAGTCCAAGGGACTCTCAAGAGTCTTCTCCAATACCACAGTTCAAAAGCATCAATTCTTTGGTGCTCAGCTTTTTTATAGTCCAACTCTCACACGCATACATGACCACTGGAAAAACCATAGCCTTGACCAGATGGACCTTTATTGACAAAGTAATGTCTCTGCTTTTGAATATGCTGTCTAGGTTGATCATAACTTTCCTTCCAAGCAGTAAGCAGCTTTTAATTTCATGGCTGCAATCACATCTGCAGTGATTTTGAAGCCCCCCAAAATAAAGTCTGTCACTGTTTCCATTGTTTCCCCATCTATTTGCCATGAAGTGATGGGACCAAATGCCAAGATCTTAGTTTTCTGAATGTTGAGTTTTAAGCCAACTTTTTCACTCTCGTCTTTCACTTTCATCAAAAGGCTTTTTAGTTCTTCTTCACTTTCTGCCATAAGAGTGGTGTCATCTGCATATCTGAGGTTATTGATATTTCTCCTGGCAATCTTGATTCCAGCCTGTGTTTCTTCCAGCCCAGCATTTCTCATGATGTACTTTGCATATAAATTAAATAAGCAGGGTGACAATATACAGCCTTGACGTACTCCTTTTCCTATTTGGAACCAGTCTGTTGTTCCACTTCCAGTTTTAACTGTTTCTTCTTAACCTGCATACAGTCCTGTAGATCTGTAATTATTTCAAAATAAGTTAAATACATGTATGTATGTATGTTTCTACCTATCACAATATACATAAATACATTGCCATAAATATGTATATATTTATCTATTACAATGCAGTTGGCAGGCAGTAACTATTAACTAAGCTATTTCTTGAGGAGATGTGTATAAGTATACAGGAAATGGAAGAAAATTTATTAAAATTAAGCACAGTATTCCTCACTACTCTCAGATACTCTCAGACAGTGCCCAAGATAAAAAACAGGAGAAATGAGTCATCCTCTGGACAACTTATAATACCGTATGTTCCTTGTCTACACTGAAAATGTGTGCAAATAAATGATCAACATGCCACATCCCCTAAATCTTGCCAGCTTCTAAATATACATTATAATAGTAAAGCTGTCTAAATCATGGCTCTGTTCTCCCAGTCTGGAGGAAACGCTATGCTTATAAGAGCTATGACTTCATTTCCTTCCAGAGCAAGTTCCCCAGGTTTAGGTTCTTGGACATGTGAAATTCCCTCATCTTTCACTCCATGGGGCAGCTGGTTTCCAGGCTTGGAGTAAATTCAAATGTTGTGGTTCAGAACATGCCAGCAGCTGCCAGAGGGATCCTAATTTTTCAGTTCCTCGGCCATTGTGAGAAAGGCTTGTAGGCCAAGGCAATCAACACAAACCAGACAGCCAGGGTGGAGGGCTTCCCCTTGGGAGCCAGGCTCAGCTTCTCATCCATACAGACTTCTTTCACAAGGTCTCAGCTGCGTGAACCTCATCTCGCACTGGTCACATCCCTCCCCAGCAGGAGTGGAACAAAGCTCTGTGAACTTGGTGGCCACACACAAACATGTGCTCCATCTCTTAGGCCGCCAGGGCCCACCAGGCCAGAACGGACCCAACAGGGATGCCGTCACTACACAGGAAGCCATCTCCAATTATCTTTTTATCTCTAATTACAATCCCTCAAGCCTTCTACCCAGTTCTCAAACTTCCTGCTATACTTCACGTTGTTATGTATGTTTTCTCGTCTACTACAAAGTCTCATACCACTCACATCACAGTTCAATTATATTCTATTGCTAACAATATTACTGACAGTCACCATTTCAAAAAGCTTATTATGTCCTAGGACCTTATATACACTATTTACTTTAGTTATGACAACAACCATCCATGGTAGACAATTATTTTCTTAATTTTCTGAACAAACTCAAAACAACATCAGCAACAATTGAGGTCTGCATATTCCCAAAGTCCTTGCTTATCATGCTGCCACCATAGGTCTCCTTGTGATATGGAAGAAACTATCCATGGTCCATGCTATGAAGCTCGGAAAATGAAACAATTGACCTTGAGTGCAGTTATGTGACTCTTGATCAGTGGGTCTCATACAGCACACAGGCTTCTGAGCCCATTTCCTCATTCATGAAAACTGAAGATGAGAATAATGCCTGCCTCGTTGACTGTTGTGTGAATTAAAATGAGACAATAGTGTTCATAAACTACTCAGTATGACAGCTGACAAAATATGGACCCCCGTGACTGTCTCTCAGGTGAATTAAGGAATGAGCCTATAGTAATTAGCATGAATAGGGGAAAACAGAGACGCAAAATGCCAATGACTGAAAGGACTCAAAGTCATATTTGCTGTGTGACACTGGTCAGACACATTTAGATAAGGAAGCCCCATGGCTCTCTCTTAATTCTATTGTTTGTTGCTTTCTGTGAACAGTTAGTGCTAATCAGGCTGTACCAAGCTCTTGGGAGCAATTTACTTTGGTTCTATAAGCACCAATGACATCTCTAAGGCAGCTGTTCAAAAGCACTGTTTCTTTTTAAGTGAAGTATATAATGACTTATAATGTCACAATGGTGTGATCACTCACCTAGAGCCAGACATCCTGGAATGTGAAGTCAAGTGGGCCTAAGGAAGCATCACTACAAACAAACCTAGTGGAGGTGATGGAATTCCAGCTCAGCTGTTTCAAATCCTAAAAGAGGATGCTGTGAAAGTGCTGCACTCAATATGCCAGCAAATTTGGAAAACTCGGCAGTGGCCACAGGATGGGAAAAGGTCAGTTTACATTCCAATCCCAAAGAAAGGCAACACTAAAGAATGCTCAAACTACCGCACAATTGCACTCATCTCATATGATAGTAAAGTAATGCTCAAAATTCTCCAAGCCAGGCTTCAGCAATACGTGAACTGTGAACTTCCAGATGTTCAAGCTGGTTTTAGAAAAGGCAGAGGAACCAGAGATCAAATTGCCAACATCCGCTGGATCATCGAAAAAGCAAGAGAGTTCCAGAAAAACATCTATTTCTGCTTTATTGACTATGCCAAAGCCTTTGACTGTGTGGATCACAAGAAACTGTGGAAAATTCTGAAAGAGATGGGAATACCAGACCACCTGACCTGCCTCTTGAGAAACCTGTATGCAGGTCAGGAAGCAACAGTTAGAACTGGACATGGAACAACAGACTGGTTCCAAATAGGAAAAGGAGTATGTCAAGGCTGTATATTGTCACCCTGCTTATTTAACTTATATGCAGAGTACATCATGAGAAATGCTGGGCTGGAGGAAGCACAAGCTGGAATCAAGATTGCCGGGAGAAATATCAATAACCTCAGATATGCAGATGACACCACCCTTATGGCAGAAAGTGAAGAAGAACTAAAGAACCTCTTGATAAAAGTGAAAGGGGAGAGTGAAAAAGTTGGCTTAAAGCTCAACATTCAGAAAACTAAGATCATGGCCTCCAGTCCCATCACTTCATGGCAAATAGATGGGGAAACAGTGGAAATAGTGACTGACTTTATTTTTCTGGGCTCCAAAATCACTGCAGATGTGATTGCAGCCATGAAATTAAAAGATGCTTACTCCTTGGAAGGAAAAGTATAATCAACCTAGACAGTATATTCAAAAGCAGAGACATTACTTTGCCAACAAAGGTCCATCTAGTCAAGGCTATGATTTTTCCAGTGGTCATGTATGGATGTGAGAGTCGGACTATAAAGAAATCTGAGCACCGAAGAATTGATGCTTTTGAACTGTGGTGTTGGAGAAGACTCTTGAGAGTCCCTTGGACTGCAAGGAGACCCAACCAGTTCATCCTAAAGATCAGCCCTGGATGTTCATTGGAAGGACTGATGCTAAAGCTGAAACTCCAGTACTTTGGCCACCTGATGCAAAGAACTGACTCATTTGTAAAGACCCTGATGGTGGGAAAGATTGAGGGCAGGAGGAGAAGGGGACGACAGAGAATGAAATGATTGGATGGCATCACTGACTCAATGGACATGGATATGGGTGGACTCTGGGAGTTGGTGATGGACAGGGAGGCCTGGCGTGCTCTGGTTCATGGGGTCACGAAGAGTTGGACATGACTGAGCGACTGAACTGAACTGAATGCTAGTGGTACAGAACCCACCTACCAATGGAGGAGATATAAGAGATGCAGATTTGATCCCTGGGTGGGGAAGGTCCCCTGGAGGAGAGCATGGCAACCCATTTCAGTATTCTTGCCTGGAGAATCCCATGGACAGAGGAGCCTGGAGGGCTACAGTCCATAGGGTCACAAAGAGTTGGACATGACTGAAGTGATTCAGCGTGCAGAGATGATTAGCAATGTTGAGCATCTGTTCTTACGCCTGTTGGCCTGCTCTATGTATGCTTTGGAGAAACATCTACTTAGGTCTTCTGCCCATTTTTTGATTGGTATGTTTTTTTGTTGTTGTTGAGTTATATGAGTTGTTTGATTATTTTGGAAATAAAGCTCTTGTCGGTTGCATCATTTGCAAATGTTTTCTCCCAGTCCGTAGGTTCTCTTTTCGTTTTGTTTATGGTTTCCTTTGCTATGCAAAAACTTGTTTTGATTAGGTCCCATTTGTTTATTTTTGCTTTTCTTTCTATTGCCTTAGGAGATGACCTAAGAAAACATTGGTACAGTTTATGTCAGAGAATGTTTTGCCTATATTCTCTTCTAGGAGTTTCATGGTGTCCTGTCTTATATTTAAGTCTTTAAGCCATTTTGAACTTATTTTTGTGTATGGCAAGAGGGTGTGTTCTAACTTCATTGATTTATATGTGGCTATCCAGCTTTTACAGTACCTCTTGCTGAAGAGACTCTCCTTTCTCTATTGTATAGTCTTCCCTTCTTTGTTGAAGATTTCTTGACTCTTAAGTGTGTAGGTTTATTTCTGGGCTCTCTATTCTGTTCAGTTTATCTATATATCTGTTTTTATGCCAATATCATACTGTTTTGATTACTCCAGCTTGAAGTATTGTCTGTTCTTCTTCCTCAGGGTTGCTTTGGCAATTCTGGTCACTTATGCTTACATATAAATTTTATGATTCTTTGTTCTAGTTCTGTGGACATGGGTAATTTGATAATGACTGCATCAAATCTGTAGATTGCTTTGGGTAGTATGGCAATTTTAACAATATTAATTCTTCCAGTCCAAGAGGACAAGATATTTTTCCATTTATTTGAATCACCTTCAGTTTCCTTTATCAATATTTAATAGTTCTCAGCATATAAGTCTTTCACTTCTTTGGTCAAATTTACTCCTTAGTATTTTTTATGTGATTTTAAAACTTATTTTAAAATTGTTTTTAAAACTTTCCTTTTCTGATATTTCATTGTTAGCATAAATAAATAAAACCGATTTCTGTATGTTAATATTGTATCCTGCTACCTTGCTGAATTTGTCAGCTCTGGTGGTTTTTTAATTAAAATATTTATTATTTATTTACTTGGCCGCACCTGGTCTTAGTTGCGGTACGTGAATCTTTGATCTTCATTGCAGCACACAGGATCTTTAGTTGCATCATGCTAACTCTTAGTTCTCGCATGTGGAAGTCTAGTTCCCTGACCAGAGATCAAACCCAGGCCCCCTGCTTTGGGAACCTGGAGTCTTAATCACTGAACCACCAGGGAAGTCCCTCAAGTAATTTTTGTGTGGAATCTCTAGAGTTTTCTATATATAGTATCATGTCATCTGCAGAAAATTTAACTCTTCTCTTCCAAATTTGATACCTTTTATTTCTTTTACTTGTGTGATTGCTGTGGCTAAGATTTTTAATATTATGTTGAATGAAAGTGGTAAGAGTGGGCATCCTTGTCTTATTACAGATTTTAGTGGGAAGGCTTTCAGCTTTTTCCCATTGACAAAAACACTGTGTTTTGGAAGGACTCACCCAAAAATGTTGTTTCTGAAGATCTCTCTTTCTCTCTACTGCTAGGCACAGGGATAACTTCATACAAAAGCACAATTAATTTATACACTGACTCATAGGTGTCAGTTGTAACCAGTGTTTCTATATTGTCAGCTCAGTAATCGTGGAACTTTGAGATTTTACCTACTAGTGAAATGGTGTAGGGGAGGGGGTCGATCAGGGGACTGGAGAAACCTCAAAAAGGTATTTTGTAAAATAAAGAAAATTTTAAACCAAAAATATAGAAAGAATTTATCTCCATTTTAAAAAAAATGTACAAAATTTTAATAGCACTCACCACAGTGATCTTTTTTTCTTATTCTACTGTATACCCATGAAAATATTGTTGTTGAACCAATGTCAATATATGGAGAGGTTTTTAGGGATGACTTCAGTATATTATTAAAAATATAGTTCATAAACATCCAGAAGCACTGTTATTATTTTCAGTTTACATAAGAAGAAACTAAAGAATACTTAGCGTAAAGAGATTTTCCAAAAACACAGTGTATTAGACTCAGTGGGTAGACTCAGAACCAAAAAGCTCAGAATTAGGATGTTCTCATGATGTAGTGCCAGCAACCTATGAAATTATATGTAATTCACAAAATCTTAGTCACGGCAAATTTTAAGCTACAGTTATGTAGCTGTAAATACATAAAAGAAAACTGAAATTTTCATCAGTTATATTTAATTTTTCTACTCCCCCCAAAAATAAATCATATATCTAGATAATTTTAAAATATGGTTACCAATTCATTATAAAATAATATTAATCTCTATATTGCATGCATATATACAAATTAAGAAAACATAGCTTTGTCACGCTTTCTTTATGTCTTCCTCCCCTGCCTCTCATCTTTTCCAGCATCTAACACATACTCCCCTACATTCTCAGTGCTACCTAATGCCTTGACCTTTCATATACTCTGCATACTACAGTAGGAAAGTGTTGGGGTAAGTAAAGTTTTTATAAGTTTGTAAATGGTTTTAGAAACAATTTGATAATTAAAACATCTTGGAAACTCAGCTAATTAAGAGCCACTCAAAGGGATTTCTTTGGAAGGAATGATGCTAAAGCTGAAACTCCAGTACTTTGGCCACCTCATGCAAAGAGTTGACTCATTGGAAAAGACTTTGATGCTGGGAGGGATTGGCGGCAGGAGGAGAAGGGGACGACCGAGGATGAGATGGCTGGATGGCATCACTGACTCGATGGACGTGAATCTGTGTGAGCTCGGGGAGTTGGTGATGGACAGGGAGGCCTGGTGTGCTGCGATTCATGGGGTTGCAAAGAGTCAGACACAACTGAGTGACTGAACTGAACTGAACTGAACTGAACAAAGGTGGCTCAGAGGTTAAAGCATCTGCCTGGAATGCTGGAGACCCGGGTTCGATCCCTGGGTTGGGAAGATCCCCTGGAAAAGGAAATGGCAACTCATTTCAGTACTCTTGCCTGGAGAATCCCATGGAGGGAGAAGCCTGGTAGGCTACAGCCCATAGGGTCGCAAAGAGTCAGACAGGACAGAGCGACTTCACTTCACTTCACAAACTTTGCTACCAGGTCCCAACATCATGATAAGGTATTGCCTCCTGAGATAAGATTGCCTGGTTCAACCTGCTAAGACTTCTCAGCTCAAGTCTGCAGATTTACTGCCCTTTAGAGCCAGGATTTTATTTTACTTTTCATTTTGATATATATTTTATTGATTTGACTTTTGCCAATTTAGTAAAGAGCAAAATACTTAGGTTTTTAAATTATGCAGCCTTCCTACCATAGACCTTATCATATTGTTCCCTGCTGCTGCCGCTTAGTCGCTTCAGTCGTGTCCGACTCTGTGTGACCCCATAGATGGCAGCCCACCCGGCTCCCCCGTCCCTGGGATTCTCCAGGCAGGAACACTGGAGTGGGTTGCCATTGCCATCTCCAGTGCATGAAAGTGAAAAGTAGAAGTGAAGTCTCTCAGTTGTGTCCGACTTTTAGCAACCCCATGGACCACAGCCCACCAGGCTCCTCCGTCCATGGGATTTTCCAGGCAAGAGTACTGGAGTGGGGTGCCATTGCCTTCTCCAATATTGTTCCCTAAAATTACACAATTTAGTTCTCAATGCACTCAGCCTGTCTTGGCATTCTTTCTCTAAACCAGCATGCAAGCCTGTGGTTTATCTCCTAAATTATCAAATTTATAGTAAAATGCATATAAATTCTCATCATAGTGTGTAGAGCCTTGGCTTTCTGACATGTAACAAATCCATTTTTAAATCTGCTCAAAAATCTATTTAGAAGATATACACATGCTCAATACCTAAAATAATACTTCAGCTTAATCAATTGATGCTTCAATTGGAAAAACATAGGAAAGGAATAGGTTCAAAACTCAGTAGGTGGGTTTCAAAACATTGTTTTAACTTTTTATTTTATATTGGAGTTTAGCTGACTATGGGCTTCCGTGGTGGCTCAGTGGTAAAGAATTCACCTGCCAATGCAGGAAATATGGATTCAGTCCCTCAGTCAAGGCAATCCCTTGGGAAAAGAAATGGCAACCCACTCTGGTATTCTTGCCTGGGAAATCCCATGGACAGAGGAGCCTGGAGGGCTATAGTCCATGGGGCTGCAAGAGAGTCAGAGATGACTGAGTGACTAAATAACAAAAACCAACTAAGAATGCTGTGATAGTTTCAGGTGGACAACAAAGGGACTCAGCCATATATATACATGTGTCCATTCTCCTCTAAACTCCGCTCCCATCCAGGCTGTCACATAACAGAAAGCAGAGTTCCCTAGTGCTATACAGTAGGACCTTGCTGGTTATCCATTTTAAATGTAATAGTGTGTACATCAGAGAAGGCAGTGGCAACCCACTCCAGTGTTCTTGCCTGGAGAATCCCAGGGACGGCGGAGCCTGGTGGGCTGCCGTCTCTGGGGTTGCACAGAGTCGGACACGACTGAAGCGACTTAGCAGCAGCAGCAGCAGTGTGTACATGTCCACCCCAAACTCCTTAACTCTACCTTCCCCTCATTCTCCCCCTCTAAGAGCCACTATTCTTGAATAACGCCTAGTGTCACTATCATTGTTGCAAAGAACATTTTTTGATGGACTAGACACTCTGCATACAAACACTTGAACTGGCAGCACACATCTGAGTGAGACAGCTTAACGTCAGATCCATCTTGGGAATAATCTGGAGAGCTTCCAAACCAAGTCCCATGGACCTCCACTCTCCAAGGTGTGGTTATATGCACCCTTCTGCTCCCTCACTCCCAAGACCAGCAGCAGCAGTAGAGACAGCAGTGCTTCATATTCAGATTAATTTGGCCAGTGCTGAATTATGTTATTTTCATACAGGCCTGCTCAGAGACTGTATCCTAACGTTCATTATGAATTTTCAAATACACTGATTTTTTTCAAATATATTTAACTAAAGTACCCATTTTTATAGGATTCAAGTAGGTAACAAAGAAAAAAAATTCCTGGACTATTATTTATGGGAAATGTGGTATGGGAAATAAGTTCAAGCATCAGTGTGTTAAACTAGTGTAGTTTACTTGAAACTTTTCAGATTTGTAAAATATTTCACTAACGGTATACCCTAGAGTGAAAAGATAAATTGCAGATGCCTTTATTCTCCAAATGTCATGACTCCCTGGACTTGGGCCTGAAACATTCTATAATTTTTCTCCTTTCCAGGACCCAAGGCCACCTCCCTCCATAAATCTATCCTCAGCTATACTTCTAAAAGTGAGAGCATAAGAAAAGCACAAAGTGTTCCAATAAACATGCTGCATGCAGCTTTTCACTTAATTCTCGGTTAAAGCTGTGAAATACCTGTAAGAATTGTTCCCATTTACATATGAGGGATCTAAGTCTTGCTAGGTGAAAGCATTTTCTAGATCACTTTTATAAGTATTGGAATGGAGGCATACTCTCGGCAGAGCCAGCATCTTTCAACACCTTTCTGTGCTGTGTACGTCCTAGTGCCTAAATTGATTCTTGGTACCTTATAAAAAACCTGCACACGACTCTTTCCACTTCTGCCGCCCCTAGTGCCTTAACAGCATATGTAACTGCCTTAAGTAAAAAAGTGCTGTTTTATCAAAAGGATCAAGACATCTGCAGAGGGGCAGAGGGGACTGACTGGCTGTCCCTTCTCAGACAAAGGCTGTGTCCATTTTAGTTCCTTTGTGAGCTTCTCCACACTTGAGGACCCTTGGGGAACACAAAAGACTTGGGAAAAGCAAAGAGCAGTCCAGCTGACTGATAAAAAGCCTCCTCTGTGTCCTGTCTTCTTACTTGGACCCCAGTGAATATCATTTGTTTAAATAATGATGAGAACACAATAGAAACGATGAGGTTGCCAAGAGCCCATCCATTCAGCCTCTATTTGGCTAAGGGAAAAACAAAAGAAAAAGAAAGAAGAAAACCTGATGTGGTTATGACATGGTTCATTGGGCTCAGAGTTCTCCAAACTGAAGTTTGAACTGGAATCCCAGGATCCATCAGTTCTAAGGAATAAAGAAGTTGGCAGATGAACAGGACCTGCCTCCTCCTTCAAAACTAAAGTTGGAGGAGACAGCTGGTGACTATTTAAGAATAACTGTCAGAGCACCAGACCCCAGCTGCCCCAGTTGGGGGTGGGGTGGGTAATAGGTGAAGGGTTTTGGATGGCAGAACAAGGGTAAGATACTGACCTATGGTGTCTCTGGATAGAGGTTGGAGGCCTAGCTCTTTCTTGCTCAGATTATGTGCTCTCTCTCTCTCTCCCCCCCACCCCCTTTTTGATTGTGCTGGGTCTTTGTTGTTGCACGTGGGCTTTCTCTAGTTGCAGCGAGCAGGAGTGGGGGCTTATTGTGATGGCTGCTCTTGCTGTGGAGGACAGGCTCTAGGCATGCAGGCTTCAGTTGCAGCACTCAGGCTCAGTAGTTGCGGCTCACAGGCTGTACAGCGTGGGCTCAGCAGCTGTGGCGCACCGGCTTAGTTGCTCCACGGCAAGTGGGATCTTCCCAGACCAGGGATCAAACCTGAGTCCCCTGCACTGGCGGGTGGATTCCCATCCACTGCACCACTAGGGAAGTCCAGATTATGTGCTCTTGATCACTTGTCTAAGACTTCATTTCCATCACTGGAAGACGTAGAGAAAAAATAGCCAACAAGTTTTATGAAAGTTCAGTAATTTAGTATACATAGAGTGGAAATGGAAAACTTTTGCTCCTCATTGAAAGCAGAATGCCCACCATTGAAACTATGCATGATGCATTAATCTCTCCCCATTTCTCCTTTCACCCAAGAGCCCTAAACTCTCCTCCCTATTTTAGCCACACGCAACATAAAATTATAAGAAGGAGCATGTACTGCTTAAAATCCAGAACAGCAGATTATGAAAGAAATAGAGATACTGGTGAAGCCATTAAGTTCCGAGCTATCCATGAGGATTAGTCATCCAGGGAAGAAAGGGGGATATTGTTACAACTCATCAGGCACCGAAGTTCACAGCTATCCCCATTGTACCCTGAAGCCTGACATCCTAACGTACAGAGGCATCAGCACACCTCCCTGGCCTCCCCCACAGGGAACTCAGAGCTGGGGAATGGCCACTGAATACCGTTCTTGCAGGTGGAGACTGTTGTGACCCAGACTTCTCTGGGCAGGAATGCTGTAGCCCAGCTAGCAAAACTTGTATCTCTTAGTGTTGCCAATTTCATTTCCCTTCAGCCAATTCTCTGTGTAACCAACAGGAGGCACCAGAGGGTGGTATTAAATTTTCCCATTGATTGGAATCCTACACACCTCAAAAATTACACTCACTATCTACATGGTGAGTGTTACCGAACCTCTGGCTACTGGAAAATCAATACCCAAGAAGCAGTTGGTAGAAAGGAATGTTGCTTTTAATCAGAATGCCACTAATCTGGGGAGATGGACTCAATGTCTCCCAAAAACCTTTTCCCAAGATTCTGCTTGGCCATGAAAGTTTTTAAGGGAAAAAGAAGTAATCCTAAATAATCATTGAGATGATTCTCACTCTCCCCCACTGGGTACAGGCTTGTTGACTTCTTGTGATCTTTATTTTTTTTCCACTTTTATTTTTTTTCCTGTTTTTGACTGCACCGTGCAGCATGCAGGACCTTAGCTCCCTGACCAGGGATCGAACTCACACTCCTCGCAGTGGAAGCATGTATCTTAGCTGCTGAACTGCCAGGGAAGTCCCTTGTGATCTTTCTTTAGATGCCGTCTTGTTCACACAGTTTGTTTGCAAGATCACTGAAGGGGAAGCTAGAGAAGAGATCTGGTCATCTGTTAATCACTCATTCTTCATTTCTACTTTTTTGATCTGTTGAAAGAACCAATAAGTGGGGCAAGATATTGTATGGTCAAAAAATTTGAAAGGTATGCTAGGGTCAGGAATGAGTAGAATATTGTGGCCCCTGATTTAAAAGTTAGCTCTAATGTAGCTTTGCTTAAATTGACAAGAAAAGCGTTTTCCTGCTGAGAGTGATTTCCTGCAAAGACTTGCTTACAAATGTACTCAATAAATGGAACCACCTTTATAAGGTAAGACAACACCAGTGGGGTGAGAAACTTCTTTCCAAACTAGGAAAAATTTATAACCATGTATAGATCATCATCAAGGTGAGGCCAGCATACTATCCTAACAATGCTCGGAAATATCTAATCTCTGTCAGCTTTGTCCAGACTTTAATTTTCTTTAAACTCAATCTCCTTAAACTGATTCCTAATTAACTTGTTATTCTTCAAAATATCTTCTTTGTCAACTTCTTCCTCATTGTCCCCATAGGGGAGGAAAAGTAATTTTCCCTCTACTCTTTTAGGTTCTTGGCTGAGAATTCCTATAGTTGAGGCAAATTGACAGCAGAAAAACGAAAAATGTTTGATAGTATGTACGGTTTCCCAGGTGGCTCAGTGGTAAAGAATCTGCCTGCCAATGGAGGAAACACAGGGGACTCAGGTTTGATCCCTGGGTTTGGAAGATCCCCTGGAGAAGGAAATGGTAACCTGCTCCCGTATTCTTGCCTAGAGAATCCCATGGACAGAAGAGACTGGCAGGCTCTAGTTCTTGGAGTCACAAAGAGTCAGATACAACCGACCGCACACATATACACAAGCATGAAAGAAAGATGTTGTGTTGGGTGGGAGGAGGGCACTTATGGAAGGTTTACAGGCAAAGCACAGTAAGCAAGGCTATGGTTGTTATGCAAATATAAGTTGATGTCTTCTCCACTGTTAAGAATTTCTGCAGATTTGACCATCCTCCTCTTCTGGTACAGAGACATCTTACAAATAGAAATTTCCCCTGTTAATATAAAGGATAACCTCTGCTTGATTTGCAGAGATTCTCCTGTGTCTTCAACTTTTCAAATATAATCAACCCTAAATAATCTATATGCCAAAGAGGAGCATTTTTGTTACCAAGTCCAAGCTCACTGTTCTCACCACACGACAGACTGATGAATCCGAGAGATGAGGTGTTGAGGCAAGGAAGAAACTTTAGTCGGGGAGCTGGCAGACTGAGAAGATGGCAGACTAGCACCTCAGAATAACCATCTTATTGGGGTCTGGATGCCAGGGTCTTTTACAGATTAGAGAGAAAGCGAGAGAAACTAAAGTCAAAAGGCGGAATAGAGAGGGAGATGCAGTGAGGAAGTAAAGTGAAAGGGTCTTCAGTCTTGTAAAACATCCCCAAGGGAATGGCCAGTCCTCAGAAGGGCTGTGTTCAGTTCAGTTGCTCAGTCATATCTGACTGTTTGCAAACCCCATGGACTGCAGCACGCCAGGCTTCCTTGTCCATCACCAACTCCTGGAGCTTGCTCGAACTCATGTCCATCGAGTTGGTGATGCCATCCAACCATCTCATCCTCTGCAGTCCCCTTCTCCTCCTGCCTTCAATCTTTCCCAGCATCAGGGTCTCTTCAAATGAGTTAGCTGTTCACATCAGGTGGCCAAAGTATTGGAGATACAACTTTAGCATCAGTCCTTCCAATGAATATTCAGGACTTATATTCCTTTAGGATGGACAGGTTGGATCTCCTTGCAGTCCAAGGGACTCTCAAGAGTCTTCTCCAACACCACAATTCAAAAGCATCAATTCTTCAGCACTCAGCTTTTTTATAGTCCAACTCTCACATCCATACATGACTACTGGAAAAACCTTAGCCTTGACTAGATGGACCTTTTGTTGGCAAGGTAATGTCTCTGCTTTTTAATATGCTGTCTAGGTTTGTCATAGCTTTTCTTCCAAGGAAAGCTTCTATTCACAGGTGGGCAGAGACAAACTATCTCTCCATGAGCTGAACAAAGGCACTTTAGTTTACAGTCAAGCAGAGGGGCAGGGTCCTCCAGGCAAGCCTTTGAGTGTGATTATAATAATAAAAGCAAGTCAAAGAGACAGTTTCCAACATGGAGTCAGACTTGGCTTCCTCTCTGCAACATTTTGAGGTGGCATGTTTTCCTTCCCTTCACTCCATTCTCTTTCTACTGTTGCATTACCTCCCTTCTATATATGTGGATTCTATATCAAAATATACCCAAATTATCCTCAAAAGGATTTGAGTCATCTCATATTGTTTAAGTGAACCATGACTCCCCCACACAACAGACACACAAACACATGCAAAAAAATTATTATGTAAAATCATGAGTCAGAGGTAAACAATGACCAGGTCACAACAAAGAAACCAGCCATTTTCTGCCCCTCCCCCACTTCTGTGCATTTACAGAGAAGGATTTGCAGTCGTCACACTAAGAAGCTGGAGAACATGCTAGGGTCCATGAGAATAAACAAGAAAATAGCAACCAAGGGAATTAGACTTAAGTACCTAAATAATTCAAGTAAAGGACAGCATTTACTCATTAAGTATCTGAAGGTAAGCACTGGAAATTGTATCTTGGCCTGATTTGATCAATTAAGCTATTTTAGTTCACTCGTTTTTGTTTGCCCAACTAACTATCTGTCCCCAAGCTAGGCCCACCCAGGGTGGTATTTCAAGAGAATATAATTCCCCAATTTTGATCTCAGCATGAGGCCCTTCAGAATTTAATCACGGGGGTCCAGAATGAAACAGCACTTAAGAATCCACTCTTTTAGTTTTCATACAAAGAACTTCCTGGGGCAAAGGCAAGCACCCGACTGACTCAGCCTGCTGTCTTCACCCACTATCACCCCCACCCTCAAGAAACTAGACCACCAAGCCTTCAAAGGGCTCCCAGTAAAGGCAGAACAAGTCATTTTCCCCAGGACAGTCATGACTCCCTCAGCCCCTAACCTGGTAAGGGAAGCCACAATGAGTAAGTCAGGGTCTGTCCTTGTTTAAAAAGTTATTATCAAGGATTAGCTGGCAATCATATAGCTGGCAAGTTCCTCAGCTGAAAAGAGAAGCAGAGAAGTCTAATTCTATACTCTGTTTGTATGCCAGTTTAAAAAAATTCAAATTATAAAGATTATGCAAGAAAAACACAAGGTCCTAGCAGACTCCTGAAATGAATATGAAGATACAAACTAAAGAAGCCAAGAACTTCCTAAGAAAAGGTATCTGAAGGGGTCCAGAAGGAACGTCTTGACGGGAAAAGAAGATAAAGCCAGCAGATTAGATGATGCTGAAAACTCGTCCTCTGTGCACCAGTGCCAAATCGAATCTCAGAGACAGAGTTTTGAGTGAAGTAGAAAAGAATAGCTTTATTGCTTTGCCAGGCAAACAGGGATACAGTGGGCTCATGCCCCCCACTCCAAAACTGTGTGTCCCAACTGGGAGAATTTGATAAGGAGTTTTATAGAAATGGTTCTAGGATGGGGTTGTTGGTAAGGATCAGGGGTTGTGCAGAGCCTATTCTCCTTTAATCTAGTCTCCTGATGAGCTTCTGGAGGTTATCTAGATTGAAGAACGCTAACATCTTCCATTTGTTGGGGGGTTTCGTTCTGTATTGAGCTCAAAGATATTGTAATGTGTATCCTCTGAGGTGGAAATTGCCTCCTTCCCTGGTAGGACCCAGGTTGAGGGTGGGGGTTGGTAAACAATGCATATATACAACTGTGGACATACTATGTGTCCACAAAGGAACTTTGGATACACAATACATATGCATATGGGTATGTGTGTTAGTTGCTCAGTCATCTCTGACTCTTTGCGACCCCATGGACTGTAGGCCACCAGGCTACTCTGTCCTTGGAATTCTCCAGGCAGGAATACTGGAGTGGGTAGCCATACCCTTCTCCAGGAGATCTTCCCGACCCAGGGATGGAATCCAGGTCTCCTACCCTGCAGGCAGATTCTTTACCATCTGAGCCACCAGGGAAGCCCCATACACTACAGTGGACAGAATATGTTTCCACAAAGGAAACTATGGTTGCCACTTTCTTCTCCAGGGGATCTTCCCAGCCCAGGGATCACACCCGCATCTCCTGTGTCTCCTGCATCGCAGGCAGATTCTTTACCTGCTAAGCCATTGGGGAGGCCATATAACCAGACATATGTAATGATTCGACATAAGTGTAAACACATATTTTATGCTAAGTGTATTCAGATTTTTATGAACTTTTGTTTATATAAAAGAATTCAAGAAGCTTAGAAACTTACCCACAATCCGTAGCCAAGATTTGAAGGCATGTTTTTGGCCCCTAGATTGAAGTTCTTTCGTGGTTCTCAATCAGCATCACCACCAGGGTGTGTGTTAGAAATGCAGGCTCTCAAGTCCTACCCCCAGGTCTCCTATGTCAGGATCTGTATTTTAACAAGACCCCTGGATGATCTTCAAACACACTTCCATTTGAGAAGCTGGCATTCCACCATGTCACCTACTTCAACTAGAGGGCATTCATTTCTAGCTATGGCACTACTCTGGATATGAAATAGTTGAGAAAAGTTCTGTATGAAATTTGAAAAAAAGCTATGCCGTTTAAGACACCATATGGGATGAAAGAGTAAGCTACAAAGCAGCGTGTATAGAATAATTGCATTTTAAAATAAACTTTATATAAATAAGCATGTATATCTATGCAGAGAATAATGACTGGAAAGATTTAGATGAAAATATTCTCTCTTGTGATGGAATTATGGGCAATGTTTTTCATTTTTTTTAAGTTTTCTTTAAGAAATACCTGTTAAGTTTTAAAAGTTAGTTTATGGTAATCTTCACTGAATCTAGACAGCTAAGGGAAGATTAAAGTAAGGCATAGAAAAACCATAAATTGACAAAAAAGAGCCGAATAGACTGTCACTTCTGAAGTTTTCAGGGGTAAACCCACCAAGCACAGAGCCTCTCAAGCATTCTCACCTTTTAGCCTCCTGCAACCCCTCCACTCCCTGCCAGAAGGGGCTCATTCTTCTGGCCCCCAGGGGGCAGCCCTGTGTAGGTTTCTCCAAACCCAACCCCCTCCTCATTCCCCAACCCCCATCCCTCTCCAGTGTGAATAATCAGGCATCATGTTAGCCAAAACTCATCTAAAAGCAGGGTATGAAAGATTCTGGGCACATTAACAACAACAACAAATACTATAGAGACAGCAAGATAATATTTTGCAAATAGAGGCAAATCCCCAAACAGAGAAGAAACAGAACAGGAACCACTCAACACTGCTCAGCCCTAGCACCAAAGAATCTCTAGCTAAATGGTATCCTTTTTGTGGAAGGTAGGTAGAGATGGGAAGCGTAGATACAGCAAAGACACTAGATGCAGGTCACGTTGCTTAAGGAAAGCCCGAGTTCTGCTTCCTGCTGTTTAACCTTGGGCAGGTCCCTTCAGTCCTGTTCCTCTATTTCATGCCATTGCCAGTTTCCCAATCCCCAGCTTTGAGAATTGAAGGAGTGCTTTGCTAACTGTCAAGTTTACAAATGTGAGAGTTTCCCTGCTGTTTTGGTCTAAGGAAAAGCACATTCCTGTGTGTCTCCTCTCCCCTCAGTTGCCTTCTACAACACTATTTCCTTTCTGATACCAGACCTGTGGCTTTTTCACACATCAAGCAATTCTGCAATGCCACTGGGTGTCCTACAATTTAACTCTGTTCTGACACTGTCCACCTGGAGAGAGCGTCAGATCCCACAGATTAAGGGCTCAATCATACAAGACAGTTCTCCCCCTCCTGCCAATGGAAATCTCAGGTCCCAGGTTTCCACCTTCTAACCTAGGGGCTTTGAATCTGTGGTTCCTATGATGCCCACCTTGCTTTCAATTTATTAATATTTGCTAGAGCAGTTCTCATAACTCAGGAAAACATTTGCTCACTAGACTGCCAGTTCATTATAAAAGGATATAGCTCAGGAGCAGCCAGATGGAAGGGATAAATGCACAAGGCAAGTTGTATGGAAAGGTCTATGGAGCATTCATGCATTTTCTAGACACACCACTCTCCCACCACCTCCAAGTGTTCATCAACCCAGAAACTCATCAGATCTTGCTGCTGCTGCTGCTGCTGCTGCGTCACTTCAGTCGTATCTGACTCTGTGTGACCCCATAGACGGCAGCCCACCAGGCTCCCCTGTCCCTGGGATTCTCCAGGCAAGAACACTGGAGTGGGTTGCCATTTCCTTCTCTAATGCATGAAAGTGGAAAGTGAAGTCGCTCAGTCGTATCCGACTCTTAGCGACCCCATGGACTGCAGCCTACCAGGCTCCTCTGTCCATAGGATTTTCCAGGCAAGAGTACTGAAGTGGGGTGCCATTGCCTTCTCCTCAGATCTTGCTATTCTCGAATTTTTGTACATCTTTTACTCTCCAGCACTCCTCCCCTTCCCAGAGGTCAATGGGTAAGACTAAAAGTTCCAATTACTTATCTTTTTGGCGACCAGCCCCATCCTTAGGTTTTGCTGGGACCTCACTCTAAATCACCTCATTAACATAAACTCAGGTCTGATTGAAAGGGCTTGTCATGAATAACAAAGGTAATCTTATCACTTAGGAAATTACAAGGGTTTGGGGAGCTTTGTGCCAAGAGCCCAGGACAAAGATTAGATATATTTCTTATTATACCACACATTTGCCCCACGAGATCCATTCTATGCCCTTCTCTGAGCTAGTCTGTGCCTTGAGATGCTGATGTCTTTAGGTTGTATTGTCCAGACTCCCTCACCAACTGGCTTTGTTGGGTTTGGCCCATGGAAGCAGCAGTAGGATGTGATAAAGGTAGACGTGAGGATATTTGCTCCTTCACTTCCACTTCCTTCTTATCAGATACCTATGTTACTGTTCAGTTCAGTTCAGTTCAGTCACTCAGTCATGTTCGACTCTTTGCGACCCCATGAATCGCAGCACGCCAGGCCTCCCTGTCCATCACCAACTCCCGGAGTTCACTCAGATTCACGTCCGTTTAAGAATCCTCAAAAGCATGTTGTTCAGTTGCTCAGTCGTGTCCGACTCTTTGCGACCCCATGGACTGCAGCATGCCAGACTTCCCTGTCCTTCACCAACTCCCGGAGCTTGCTTAAACTCATATCCATTGAGTCGGTGATGCCATCCAACCATCTCGTCCTCTGTCATCCCTTTCTCCTTCTGCCTTCAATCTTTCCCAGCATCAGGGTCTTTTCCAATGAGTCAGCTCTTCACATCATGAGGCCAGGAGCACAGGGGCCATTATCTACTGTGCAGCGCTGAAGGCTAGAAGGCATCCTCAAGATTTTGGTTGTACTAATCACTGAGTAGTAAGTCTTCTTATTCACTTGCTGCCAAACACTGAACATATAAACCTCAGAACTTTAGGGAGCAGTTGGCATAAGTCTAGTTCCCAGACTGCGAGTGACAGTGCTTGGTATCCAAGCAGCTATGGAAAAGAACACCAAATGCGTATGCTTATCTACAGATAGGATAAATCACATGTCACGTACAGAAACTGTGTTATTTTCCAAATGTGTGTAAATGGAACTGAAACTAAAACCGTGGAACTCAGATTGAGGCTTGAACCCATGGTCTTTTAATTGAGATCACATACCTGGTTTCAGGACCTAATGAAGCTCAGGTTATTGATGTCTTATCATAGAAAGAATTCAGTGAGAGGCAAAGTGATAGATAAATGGGTTTATTTAGAGAAAAACATACTCCATAGACAGAGTGTGAGTCTTCTCAGGAGTGAGAGGCCCCAAAATATGGAGTCATTAGTTTTTATGGGGGGTATAATCTCATAGGCTAATGAGTGGGAGAATTATTCAAATTATTTGCGGGAGGGGGTCGAGATACCCTGGAATTAGACCACTGCCCACTTTATGACCTTTTATGGCTAGCCTGAGAACTGTCTTGGTGCATGTCACTTAGATGCTAATTTATTATAATGAGCATATTACAATGAGGATCAAGACACACTGAAAGCAGAATATTCAGCCATCTTGGACATAGTTGGTCCTGACCAGTTTTTGTCATGTCCTATATGGCACCCCACTCCAGTACTCTTGCCTGGAAAATCCCATGGACGGAGCAGCATGGTAGGCTGCAGTCCATGGGGTAGCTGAGGGTCGGACACGACTGAGCGACTTCACTTTCACTTTTCATTTTCATGCATTGGAGAAAGAAATGCAAACCCACTCCAGTGTTCTTGCCTGGAGAATCCCAGGGACGGGGGAGCCTGGTGGGCTGCCGTCTCTGGGGTCACACAGAGTCGGACACGACTGAAGCGACTTAGCAGCAGCATGGTCATATCATTCTTTTAAAGGTTGTTCCTGCCCCCTTCCCTCCTGTTTCAGAACCACAACAAAATACAAAACTTTATAAAGGTATGACTGAATTCATAGGGGCTTGGAAATTATCACACACTTTCCCAGTGTAATTAAAATTTTAGCTTCTATCATAAAGGACCATTTTAAAAATATCAAACTTATGGAAATAATTTTATCTAGACTCATTTTCAGTGAATTCACTCTTTTTATTGTTTTGGTTCTTTTTTTAAATTATTTTAGGTAAATTATTTTCCCTTCTGTCAAATCATTCAGTAAAACCTAACTGACATCTTCACATATATTCAGCATTGAAATAAACATTTGGATTCCTTCAAAAAGTGAAAGGACAAGCATCATCTCATGGACCTTATGTTGCCATGCAGAGATATTCATGAATGAATTTTTACCCAAATAATCATTTAAAGTATGTTTGTGACAAATGCTGTGAATGAAACTTAGAGGGTGAGAGTGTGGATATTAACATATTAAGGGACAGTGCCCAGTCTAAAGTTTCAGGGGTATCCTCCCTAAAGAAGAGACATTTAAGTTGAAACTTCTTCATACTCTTGGAAAAAACCACTTTGCCCCACTTTGCGCTTCACCAAGCCAGTGATCACCCCATGGGATATCTTCACCAAGTGTATCCGACTGTGCAAACTGTCATAGCTCCTCAGTGAGTATATATTATTATTATTATTGAGGTACAGTTGATGTAGAGTATTATATGTTTCAGGTGTGCAATATATTGATTCACAAATTTTAAAGGTTATACTCCATTTATAGTTATTGTATAATATTGGCTATATTCCCTGTGTTGTACATATTTATATCCTTTTAGCTTGTTTATTTTATTCATAGTAGTCTGTATCTCTTAATCCTCCACCCTTATATGCCCCTCCCCCTTCCTCCTCTCCCTGGTAACCTCTATTTTGTTCTTTATATCTGTGGGTCTGTTTGTGTTTTGTTATACTCTTTCATTTGTTTTATATTTTACATTCTACATGGAAATGATGTCATAGATTCACTTCTATTTCTCTGTCTTATTTCACCTAATATAATACCCTCTAAGTCCGTTTATGTTGTTAGACATGGCAAAATTTCATTATTATGGTTGAGTAATATTCCATTTCGTATATATGCCACATCTTATTTATCCATTCCTCTGTTGATAAAATGAGCACTTTAAAATGATCAATGTATCACTTTGTATTCTTGTTACAGATGGGCATTCTACTTCTTGCCTTGCATATACTTTGAAGATGCTCATTTTAAGATCCCCTCCTGCTAGACTATAAAAGAAGATGATCATATAGAAGTTCTTATTCTTGTGCTTTACAGCATTTTTTCTTTACTACTGGAAAGTTAACCTGGAGCAGATGGCAAGTATGGACATATTTGTTTATCTTAAAAATAGTTCTGGGTTATGTTGAATAGGTTAGCCTTTGAAAATCAGGCTAGTTTCATCAGATTTTAAGTGTGTTATATCATTTTGATTCAGAATCTGGTTCTGGCACAGGCTACGGATATTGTGATTCTATGAAGTCATCACAGACTGGCAGAAAGGGAGTGCTCACTCTGTTAAATACAGGTAGTCAAAGCTATGGGGTTGGAACTTAATTTTGCACTGGACTTTGAAACATTCTTGAAATCCTCTAATGTTTGAGCAAAAGAAAACTTTTGCATATAAAACTGTCTAGTCCCTGCTATTTCAGAATGGCGGTATCCTTCTTTGTTATTGCTCAAATCCCATTACACGTAACAATGATGCCCCCACACCAGTGAAACCCTAGCTTGCTTATCTATGAAATTAGGATAATACTGATATTTTCTGTGATTGCTAAGAGGTTTAAGTGAGATATAATTTAAAAATCTGTGATGTTCAGAGTTTAGAATTTGGAATGATAGAAGGTCCCTTTTTAATTTTTACTGCTCACATCCAAAAATCCAGTTAGAGAACACAACCTTACTATGACTGAGGAAAAGGGAAAAATTCAGTGGTTTTATCGTAAACAACAACAGAAAGAATGTGTTTCTAATTAAGGGGAAGAAATACCTTGACCACCAGCTTCCAAACATCAGCTTCCTGAAAGAAAGTGGAAAAATCCAAATCTAAATAAAAATCTGCAGCTTCTCCAAGACCCATGCTCAGGGCCATATCAACTAATACTCCGGGAGGGAGTCTTTTTCATCTACCAATGAAACCAGCTTCCCTTTGCAAATCCCCTTTTATAGGCAGAATTCCTTTTCTATTTCCTTGTGGTTTTATTTCACTTTGTGGGCTGTTAGCAATATTCCAGTTTGAGGGAGCAAAAGGGAGAGAAGGGCAAAATGCAGGGTGAGTTCCTCCAAATGTCAGGCTGGGCAGTGCCAAACAGCTGGGCCTGAAACCCAGCACCCAAGGAGGGGCACTGTTGTGGCTGGGAAGGATGTGAGCTCAGCCTCATCTGGTTTCTTTTAATGCTCACAGCAAAGGCCCTGAGTTATTGCATTCTTTCTCGATGTCTTACATAAAATCAGATTATTAAGTGCAGAGACGGTCAACTGTTCTCTGTCCTCCTGGCTAGGCTTTTAGCATCACCATAGCAACATCAATAAACAGAGAAGTAAATTAACCTCTGAAAAAGTTCACTGGCTTTATTGTCCAAGTTGCTTTTACTTTCCCTGCTTAAGTACACACACACACACGCACACACACATACATGCACACACACACGCACGCACACACACACTCACGCACATGTACACACACATACACTATTGTTGTTTTTCTGGTTAAATTTATGGGCTTTTTGACCCAATGGTGACAAGACCAAGAATGCAGCTTGGTTTCTATCACCCTTTTGTTTAAAAAAACTTCAATCACTCCCCATTGCCTACAGAATTAAGTCTGATTCCTTTGCAGCGAGTGTTCGCCATTTTGATCTCTTTCAAAGCCACAGCTCCATCTTGTGCTTGTCAATGGCCCTCTTAAACCCTTCAAGGAGAACAAAGCCTCATTTCCTTATAAGCCTCTTGCCTGACTTGGCACTTTGGTCCATGCCTCCAAGGCCGTCTTCAAGCCCACCTGCAACATTAAATCCTAAACTTTCCCTCCTCTCTATTTCTACTGCCACCAGCCTGGACCAAGTCATCCCCAAGTCCAACCTGAGTGACATCTGCAGAAGCTTCAGCACTGGCTCAGACCTCCTGCTCCCATCCTGCATGGACTATTTTTGTTACAGCAGTCGGAATGAGCTTTTAACACATAAATTATATTAGTTCACTCTCCTGCTTAAAACCTTCCAGTCACTTTCCTGGTACAAAGATTAAGTCCACAGGCCTTACTGGGTGGGAGGTCCTCTGGGTCTTGTGTGACCTGGCCCGAGCCCATGCATCTGACTTCATTGCATAGCCTTCTTCCATCTCTGGCTCGTACTCTGCAGAATCACTGGCTTATTTCCATTCATTAAAGGTGCAAGCCCTTCCCCTACTTGTGGTCTTCGCATTTTCTCTTAGTCTCTGATTGTTATGGGGTAGACACATTCTTATCGCAATTCAGCTTTTCACTTAAATGTGTTCTCTTTAGGGAATTTCATGATCACTCTGTCCACAGCCATATGCCCAATCCCACCTAGACACTCTAAAGTTATCTTTTGTTTCCTTGGTAATGCTTACCACTCTCATGTTATTTTGCTTATTAATTTGATAAATTAATTTATATATCATTGTGTCTTTCTTTTAGAGTACAAGAAGGGAAGGGACTATTTTTGTTTGCTCGCCACAGAATCCCTAGCTCCTAGAAAAGTGTCTGGTGCACAAAAGGCTATCAACAAGTATTTTTTGAATGAATCAACAAGTAAACCTCATTTTCAAGACCCAGCTTGCCTATAACCTTTCTTGTGAAACACATTACTCATTACCAGAAACCTCTTCCTTCTGTACCTATCTCCTACATGACACTGATCACTTCCTTTCTTATTTAAAATTTATATTTATATATATTATTCAATTCTTTTCCATTATAGTTTATTATAAGACATTGAGCAAAATTCCTGTGCTATTTAGTAAATGCTTGTTTCTCTATTTTATACATAACGGTATGTATTGGTTAATCCCATACTCCCAATTTATCCCTCCTCCACATCTTCCCCTTTGGTAAACTTAAGTTCATTTTCTACATTTGTGAGTCTATTTCTGTTTTGGAAATAAGTTCATTTGTACTATTTTTTAGATTCCACATATAAATGATATCATGATAGTTGTCTTTGTCTGACTTACTTGACTTAGTTTGATAATCTCTAGGTCTGTCCATGCTGCTACAAAGAGCACTTTTTCATTCTTTTTATGGCTGAGTAATATTTAATGTTCCATTATATATATATACCACATGTTCTTTGTCCATTCATCTGTTAATGGACCCTTAGGCTGTGTCCATGTCTTGCCTACTGTAAATAGTGCTGCTATGAACCAAGCCTCTGTCATTTATGGCAACAACCTCCATAATATACCTTTATACTGGATTTTTATCCTCCCTTGCATCAATCTTCCTTTTTCCTCACTCTTGCTTCCTCAGATCATTTGCAAATAAGCTATCTATAAATAAGTTCTTGTTACAGGCTCTGCTTCAAAGGACCTAAAAAAAATTAACTTTTCCTTTAAGAATTTCCTTTTCTTTCAACATTGGTGTTGAAAGAATTGGATACACACATGCAAAATATGAAGTTGGACCCTTACCTTATATCAAACAGAAATTAACTCAAAATGGATCAAAATCCTGAACATAAGAGCTAAAACTATAACACCCTTAGAAGAAAACACAAAGGGAAACTTTATGACATTGGTTCTGGTAACGATTTCTTAGTTCAGTTCAGTTCAGTTCAGTCACTCAGTCGTGTCCAACTCTTTGCGACCCCATGAACCACAGCACGCCAAGCCTCTCTGTCCATCACCAACTCCCGGAGTTTACCCAAACTCACATCCATTGAGTTGGTGATGCCATCCAACCATCTCATCCTCTGTTGTCCCTTTCCTCCTGTGCTCAATCTTTCCCAGCATCAGGGTCTTTACAAATGAGTCAGCTCTTCGCATCAGGTGGCCAAAGTATTGGAGTTTCAGCTTCAACATCAGTCCTTCCAATGAACACCCAGGGCTGATCTCCTTTAGGATGAACTGGTTGGATCTCCTTACAGTCCAAGGGACTCTCAAGAGTCTTCTCCAACACCACAGTTCAAAAGCATCAATTCTTCAGTACTCAGCTTTCCTTATAGTCCAACTCTCACATCCATTCATGACCACTGGAAAAACCATAGCCTTGACTAGACGGACCTTTGTTGGCAAAGTAATGTCTCTGCTTTTGAATATGCTATCTAGGTTGGTCATAACTTTCCTTCCAAGGAGTAAGCGTCGTTTAATTTCATGGCTGCAATCACCATCTACAGTGATTTTGGAGCCCCCAAAAATAGTCTGACACTGTTTCCACTGTTTCCCCACCTATTTCCCATGAAGTGATGCCATGATCTTTGTTTTCTGAATGTTGAGCCTTAAGCCAACTTTTTCACTCTCCTCTTTCACTTTCATCAAGAGGCTTTTTAGTTCCTCTTCACTTTCTGCCAGAAGGGTGGTGTCATCTGCATATCTGAGCTTATCGATATTTCTCCCAGCAATCTTGATTCCAGCTTGTGCTTCTTCCAGCCCAGCGTGTCTCATGATGTACTCTGCATAGAAGTTAAATAAGCAGGGTGACAATGTACAGCCTTGACGTACTCCTTTTCCTATTTGGAACCAGTCTGTTGTTCCATGTCCATTTCTAACTGTTGCTTCCTGACCTGCATGTTATGGAAATGTAAATAAAATGAAAGCCATAATGACATATCCCTCTAAGACCCATGAGGATTGCTATTACCAAAAAAAAAAATCCAAATGTGACAAGTGTTGTCAAGGATGCGGAAAAATTGGATCCTTTGTTCATTGCTGCTAGAATGAAAAATGATGTGGCCTTTACGGAAATCAGTACAGAATTTCCTCAAAAAACTAAATGTAGAATTAACATATAATCCAGCCATTTCATTTATGAGCATCTACCAGAAAGAACTGAAAGCCGAATCTCAAGCAGGTATTTGTATGCCTGTGTTCATAGCACCATTATTCATAATAGCCAAAAGACGAAAACAGCCCAAGTGTCTATTGGCAGATGACTGAATAAGCAAAATGTGGTGTATCCATGCAATGGCACATTATCACACCTTGGAAAGGAGAGAAATGCTGGCACAGGCTACAACACGGATGAATTCTGAAGATGTTATGCTCAGTGAAATAAGCCCGTCACAAAAGAACAAATGCTGTCTGATTCCACTTTTATGATGTACCTAAAGTAGTCAAATCCATAGAGACAGAAAATAGAATGGTGGTTGCCAAGGCCAAAGGCTAGAGAAGGAATGGGAGTTCTTGTTTAAGAGGTACAGAGTGTTAGTTGGAAGATGAAAAATCCTGGAGTTGAATGGTCATGATTGAGCAACGAGGTGAATGTACTTAGTGCAACTGAACTGTATACATAAACATGGTTAAAATAATAAAATAAAATTTAAAAAAACAAATGAAACCCAAACTCCTTTGCTGCAAATTACAGAGACAGACAGTAGATTGTTGGTTGTCTAACATTGCAGGGAGTTGGGGAATAGGAAATAAATACTAATGAATAAAAGGCTTCTTGGGGGGGTGATGAAAATGTTCTAAAATTTATTGGGGGTGATACTCGCACAATTCTGTGAAATGCTGACAGCTATAGGGTTATATACTTGAAATGGGTGAACTATGTGATATATATGAGTTATATAAACAAGAGTTTATATTTTTTTAAAAAAGAAATCTCCTTTGCTGATCGACAGCCCCCTTTACTTAGGCATCTAATAATGATATTGGCTGTCCATCACATTCCTCCTCATTATATCCAAAAGATCATGTTTCTTCTTCTCCATTAAAATTAACTATACCCCATTTCCTTTTCATCCTGTTGTCTAAAAACTAATCTGATATATTTCTATGTTTTTTTAAAGGCCTAATGAGTTCCTATTAATAAATACCTTTGATAAAGAGCCTCTGAGACTTAAAAGACTGAATTCATGTGGAAAGCCCGGGAAACCTGGCAGACCTAGGAGAATATATTTGGAGAGGTGTCCCAGCAAGCACTTTGAAAGCTGCCCATGAGCCCTTCTCTTGTTGCTGCCAAGAGGGGTAGACACTATTGTCACAGCACTAAGCTTTCACTTTCCAGAAAGGACAAAGAGAGAAAAGTGAGTAGAAAGTGCCAGCAGCCTGAGTCACTGGACTCAACATGACGGTAGTGCTCTGGGTTAATGCTGGTCCCCAAAGATAACATCCTGGGGTTCACTGAAGGGCTCAGGATTAGAAAGGGCAACGTGGGCTCTAGCGCAGCTCTGTTCTTTGTCACAGATAAGCCCAACACCAGTTAAAGTGATAGGGACAGATTTTAGTTACTAATAGCCTACTGCAGTAGGAAGACTCCAGTGTGAGAACGAAGGCATGGCAACCCATTCCGGTATTCTTCCCTGGAGAATCCCATGGACAGAGAAATCTGGCGGGCTACAGTCCATGGGGTCACAAAGAGTCCGACACGACAGAGCGACTATCACACACAAAGCGTGATACGTTCACAAAGTGTGAGCGTTCTAAAGGGAGGTGGAGGGAATAGGGCAGGTAGTGAGCGGGGGCCCAGTAGAGCCAGGGAAATGAAAAATTACAAAAACTGGGAAGGCGGGGTTGGTCTAGGTGAAACCCACCTGGTTTGTTAATGATGCTGTGTATAGAAGTGGGGTTCCTCCCCTCCCACAGAGGCTGGGGACAGGGACCCTGTCTTCAGGTGTTGATGAAACAAACAGTAAATTCTTTTGACAGCCTTATGTTTTCTCAGGCAGTCACCTTAAAGGGGCTAGGGTCATCCTAAGGGTGAGACCTTGAGCTTGTAGAAACAATCTTAGCATTTTGTTCATCTTATTCTTAAGATTTTTTTTTTGATGTGGATCTTTTTTAGAGTCTTTGCTGAATTTGTTACAATATTGTTTCTGTTTTATGTTTTGGTGTTTTGGCTACAAGGCATGTGAAATCTTAGCTCCCACATCAGGGATGGAAGGAGCAGCCAATGTAGGACTGTATGTAGATGCAGGGACACCTGTTCATATTATTTTAATACCCACCATTAATATTTGTTCTTACCAACATGGAGTTTAAAACCTTCAAGCTATCCTTTTGTTTTCCGTACCTGAATAAAGAGTCAACAAATTTAGTGAGGGGGAGGTCGCTTATTTGAAAGTCAGGAAAGTGTTGCTCGCCACCTGCTTCTTATCTCCCCTGTCCTCTGATAATCTGAACGAGAGCCATGTCTGTAGATAGAAAGTGAAAGTGAAGTCACTCAGTCGTGTCCGACTCTTTGTGACCCAGTGGACTGTAGCCTACCAGGCTCCTCCATCCCTGGAGTTCTCCAGACAGGAATACTGGAGTGGGTTGCCATTTCCTTCTCCGGGAGATCTTCCTGACCCAGGGATTGAACCCGGGTCTCCCACATTGTAGACAGACACTTTACCATCTGAGCCACCAGGGAAGTCCTCTGTAAATACAGCCATGAGCCAGTGAACTTGGTGTTGAAGAGTAAAAATGGGAATGCAAAAGACAGAAAACGTTTTTAACTGCTTGAAGACAAAAAACGTAGCTTAAGTGGAATACAATTTGTCAGTTATCCAGCATACTCCAAAAAGAAATAATTTTAAAAGATGATAAGAAAATATCAACTCCCTTTGAGTCAAATCCCATCAACTTTCTCAGCAAAGAGCATGGAGTTAGCCATAGAAAGGAAAGAGGAACTTGGGGCTCAAGCATAACCCCCTGCTGCATAAACACACACACACACACACACACACACACACACACACACACACACGCACACACACACGCACACACACAGAGTATTTAGTCATACATAAAATGAACAAGGAAACTTAGACTCTTGTCCAGAGTCCCTTATTACATGACATCAACCTGTTTGAAATTCCCATTTCCCTGGCTTGTGAAATCACATCCTTCCTACTTTATCTCTCACAGCGAACAATTGCAAAGTTGAGTGCTTTGAACTCAAAGGATTTATAAATAGAAGGCAAGATAAAGGCAAAGTAATACCCTGGGGCCACTGATGCAGGTAAACAGCTCTTCCTTTCCCCTTTTTCCTCTTTCTGGTCCATATGAACCTTGATCTCCTGCTTTTGCCCCTTCCCTGGTCCCATTGCATCTGAAGTCACTCAAAACCTGTTTCATGGCACATTCTCTCTTGTATGTTTAATCAGAGGACAGGGTTCCTAACATCTCAAAATCACAGAAACTGCATCTGCTTCCATCATTTAAGCTACTTTTTGTTTCCCTCATTTTGATATAAGAGAGATGACCCAATTCATAGCAAGAGAGAATAGAGTTCCATCTTGCCCAGGGGCAGAGACTGCAAGTCAGTCTGCAGAATCATATTCTCTTCTTTAGGGTCTGCAGCTAGAAAATGTTTTCCAGGCTGCCTTGTGGTTATGTGTGATTAGCTCATAAAAATCTCCCAGCTCTCGTCTTCTTTGTTCTTCTCGTTCTCCTGACTTGATGCTAAAAAAGGACAGCAATCTGAGAAGCCATGTGTTGAAGGTAACAGAGCTATGGAATGGAAAGAATTTGTATCACCCTGAAGAAGAGACACCTATTGAGGGTTTTATATGGGCAATAAATTAATGTCTTTTTTATTTGAGCCATTATGCATTTTCTTGAGGCTGAATTCTTTCTTCTCCTGAAAATGTCATATGTTTCTTTGTTATAGCAGCTCTTGTCACTTAATACATGCCTTTGTCCACTTAAAGAAAGACTGGTATGAAGAAGCAATGGCTAAGAGTTTGATCAGGTTAATAGAAGACTGCAATGTTAGCAAAAAAAGTAATCATTCATCTTCACTGGGAAAATAAAGACCCCAAGAGATAGACTAAAAGGCCAAGGAATCAGATCAAAAGAACTAAATAAGTCTCCATCCAAAAGAAGAATTTTTAAAAGTTTTCTAGAGCAATCTGAAAATATAAAGCAATGGAGAAAAAGCTCAGAAATACACATATGGGGTTTGACTATATAGATTGAAGAGATGAAAGAATATACTAAAGAGAGGATAAAATGGAGTAACAAAATGGTGGCAGTGTGAGGACCTGCAGAGAAATTGGCTGCTGACCATTGCTAGTGGCCTGACCAGCAATAGGATTTTAAGAACATGAAAATCTTACATTAATGTTAAAATATTTACTTATTTATCTATTTGGTTGCACCGGGTCCTAGTTGTGGCACACAGGATCTTAGGTCTTCATTGTGGCATGGGAGACTTTTAGGTGTGGCATATGGGCTCCTGTTCCCTGACCAGGAATTGAACCCAGGCCCCATGGATTGGGAGTGCAGAGTCTTAGACACTAGACCATCAGGGAAGTCCCTGTAGCTTTGTTATGTGACATAACTCTCTTTAGATAATATAGCACATTTCCTTGTATCAGGATATTTTGAGACAATCAAGGAAAATCTGTTGAAGGTATGTCTGGGTCATACCCAGCATACAGGAAAATAGGATGAGTAGATAAGAGTGGATTCCTTCTATTTCTTTTTCTTCTCTGATTGCCATGGCTAGGGCTTCCAAAGCTAAGCTGAGTAAGAGTGGTGGGAGTGACTATCCTTCTCGTGTTCCTGATCTTAGAGGAAACACTTTCAAGGTTTTGCCATTGAGTTTGATGTTAACTGTAGGTTTGTCATATATGGCCTTGATTATGTGACATCATTTCCCTCTATGCCCACTTTCTGGAGAGTTGGGGTTTTTTTTAATCATTAATGGGTATTGAATTTTGTCAAAATCTTTTTCTACATCTACTGAGATGATCATACTGTTTTCATTCCTCAGTCTGTTGATGAGGTGTATCATACTGATTGGTATACATATATTGAAGAATTTTGCATCCCTGGGATAAATCCTACTTAATCATGGTGTATAATATTTTTAATGAACAGCTGAATTTGAATTGTTAGTATTTTGTTGAAGATTGTTACATGTATGTTCATCAGTGATATTGGCCTGTAATTTTCTTTGTGTGTGTGTGTGTGGTATATTTGTCTGGGTTTAGTATCAGGGTGATGGTGGCCTCATTGAATGAGTTTGGGAATATTCTTTCCTCTGAAATTTTTGAAATAGTTTCAGAAAGATAGGCATTAACTCTTCTCTAAATGTTTGATAGAATTGGCCGGTGAAACCCTCTACTCCTGAACTTTTCTTTGTTGGGAATTTTTAAATTACAGATTCAATTTCAGTACTTGTAATTATTCTGATCCAGAGATGGCAATGGCAACCCACTCCAGTACTCTTGCCTGGAAAATCCCATGGACAGAGGAGCCTGGTAGACTACAGTTCATGGGGTCACGAAGAGTCTGACATGACTGAACGACTTCACTTTCACTTTTCACTTTCATGCATTGGAGAAGGAAATGGCAAACCGCTCCAGTGTTCTTGCCTGGAGAATACCAGGGATGGTGGAGCCTGGTGGGCTTCCGTCTATGGGGTTGCACAGAGTCGGACACGACTGAAGCGACTTAGCAGCAGCAGCAGCAGCAATTGGTCTGATCATATTTTCTATTTCTTCCTGGTTCAGCGTTAGGAGTTTGTAGTTTTTTAAGAATTTGACTATTTCTTCTAGGTTGTCCACTTTATTGGCATATAATTGCTTGTAGGAATCTATAGATTATAAGAGTGGACTGAAGAGGATAAAAATTTAGGAGTGATGAGGCTGTCAAAAAAGTGAGAGATCCTGTTGGGAGGTCAAGTAAGATTACAACTGAAAATACAGTATTAGATTTAGCAGTATGGAGATTAATGGTGATCATGACAGTTCAGTTCAATCACTCAGTCATGTCCGACTCTTTGCGACCCCATGGACTGCAGCACGCCAGGCCTCCCTGTCCATCACCAACTCCCAGAGTCTACTCAAACGCATGTCCATTGAGTCGGTGATGTCATTCAACCATCTCATCCTCTGTCATCCCCTTCTCCTCCCACCTTCAATCTTTCCCAGCATCAGGGTCTTTTCAAATGAGTCAGCTCTTTGCATCAGGTACCCAAAGTATTGGAGTTTCAGCTTCAGCATCAGTCCTTCTAATGAATATTCAGGACTGATTTCCTTTAGGATGGACTAGTTGGATCTCCTTGCAGTCCAAGGGACTCTCAAAAGTCTCCAGCACCACAGTTCAGAAGCATCAATTCTTCGGTGCTCAGCTTTCTTCATAGTCCACCTCTTATATCCATACATGACTACTGAAAAAACCATAGCTTTGACTAGATGGACCTTTGTTGGCAATGTCTCTGCTTTTTAATAAGCTGTCTAGGTTGGTCATAACTTTCCTTCCAAGGAGTAAGTGTCTTTTAATTTCATGGCTGCAGTTACCATCTACAGTGACTTTAGAGCCCCCCCAAATTAAGTCTGTCACTGTTTCCCCATCTGTTTGCCATAAAGTGATGGGACCAGATGCCATGATCTTCATTTTCTGAATGTTGAGTTTCAAGCCAACATTTTCACTCTCTTCTTTCACTTTCATCAAGAGGCTCTTTAATTCTTCTTCACTTTCTGCTATAAGGGTTGTGTCATCAGCATCTCTGAGGTTATTGATATTTCTTCTGGCAATCTCGATTCCAGCTTGTGCTTGTGCTTCTTCCAGCCCAGCATTTCTCATGATGTATTCTGCATATAAGTTAAATAAGCAGGGTGACAATATACAGCCTTGTGTACTCCTTTCCTGATTTGCAACCAGTCTGTTATTCCATGTCCAGTTCTAACTGTTGCTTCCTGACCTGCATACAGATTTCTTAACAGACAGGTCAAGTGGTCTGATATTTCCATCTCTTTAAGAATTTTCCAGAGTTTGTTGTGAGCCACACAGTCAAAGGCTTTGGCATAGTCAATAAAGCAGAAATAGATATTTTTCTGGAACTCTCTTGCTTTTTTGATGATCCAACAGATGTTGACAATTTGACCTCTGGTTCTTCTGCCTTTTCTAAATCCAACTTGAATATCTGGAAGTTCACAGTTCACGTACTGTTGAAGCTGGCTTGGAGAATTTTGAGCATTACTTAACTAGTGTGTGACATGAGTGCAATTGTACAGTAGTTTGAGCATTCTTTGGCATTTCCTTTCTTTGCAATTGAAATGAAAACTGACCTTTTCCAGTCCTGTGGCCACTGCTGAGTTTTCCAAATTTGCTGGCAAATTTGCTTTCCAAATTTTCAGAGCATCATCTTTTAGGATTTGAAATCATTCTCCCTCAGAGGGCAGACAGACTGAAAACCATAATCACAGAAAACTAACTAACCTGATCACATGGACCACAGCCTTGTCTAACTCAATGAAACTATGAGCCATGCCATAGTTTCATAGTTTCATGTCATCCATAGGGCCACCCAAGATGGATTCTTGACAGTAGAGAGTTCTGACAAAATGTGGTCCACTGGAGAAGGGAATGGCAAATCATTTAAGTTTTCTTGCCTTGAGGACTCCATGAACACTATGAAAAGGCAAAAAGATAGGACACTGAAAGATGAACTCCCCAGGTTGGTAGATGCCCAATATGCTACTGGAGATCAGTGGAGAAATAACTCCACAAAGAATGAAGACGTGGAGCCAAAGCAAAAACAATGCCCAGTTATGGATGTGACTGGTGATAGAGCAAAGTCCAATGCTGTAAAGAGCAATATTGCATAGGAACCTGGAATGTTAGGTCCACGAATCAAGGCAAATTGGAAGTGTTCAAACAGGAGGTGGCAAGAGTGAACATCGACATTTTAGGAATCAGGGAAATAAAATGGACTGGAATGGGTGAATTTAACTCAGATGACTATTATATCTACTACTGCGGGCAGGAATCCCTCAGAAGGAATGGAGTAGCCATCAGAGTCAACAAAAGAGTCCGAAATGCAGTACTTGGATGCAGTCCCAAAAACAACAGAATGATCTCTGTTCAGTTCCAAGGCAAACCATTCAATATCATAGTGATTCAAGTCTATGCCCTGACCAGTAATGCTGAAGAAGGTGAAGTTGAATGGTTCTATGAAGACCTACAAGACCTTTTAGAACTAACACCCAAGAAAGATGTTCTTTCCATTATAGGGGACTGGAATGCAAAAATAGGAAGTCAAGAAACACCGGGAGTAACAGGCAAATTTGGCCTTGGAATATAGAATGAAGCAGGGCAAAGGCTAATAGAGTTTTACCAAGAGAACGCACTGGTCATAGCAAACACCCTCTTCCAACAACACAAGAGGAGACTCTACACATGGACATCACTAGATGGTCAATACTGAAATCAAATTGATTATATTCTTTGCAGCCAAAGATGGAGAAGCTCTATACAGTCAGCAAAAACAAGACTGTGAGCTGAGTGTGGTTTAGATCATGAATTCCTTATTGCAAAATTCAGACTTAAATTGTAGAAAGTAGGGAAAACCACTAGACCGTTCAGGTATGACCTAAATCAAATCCCTTACGATTTTATAGTGGAAGTGAGAAATAGATTCAAGGGATTAGATCTTATAGACAAAGTGCCTGAAGAACTATGGCTGGAGGTTCATGACATTGTACATGAGACGGGGATCAAGACCTTCTCCAAGAAAAAGAAATGCAAAAAAGCAAAATGGCTGTCTGAGGAGGCCTTAAAAATAGCTGTGATAAGAAGAGAAGCAAAAAACAAAGGAGAAAAGGAAAGATATACCCATTTGGAAGCAGAGTTCCAAAGAATAGCAAGGACAGATAGGAAAGCCATCCTCAGTGATCAGTGGAAAGAAATAGAGGAAAAAAATAGAATGGGAAAGACTAGAGATCTCTTCAAGAAAATTAGAGATACCAAGGGAACACTTCATGTGAAGATGGGCTCAAAAAGGACAGAAATGGTATGGACCTAACAGAAGCAGAAGATATTAAGAAGAGATGGCAAGAATACACAGAACAATACAAAACAGAACTTCATGACCCAGGTAATCAAGATAGTATGATCACTCAGCTAGAGCCAGACATTCTGGAATGTGAAATTAAGTGGGCCTTAGGAAGAATCACTATGAACAAAGCTAGTGGAGGTGATGGAATTCCAGTTGAGCTATTTCAAATCCTAAAAGATCATGACAAGAGGAGTTTTAAATGAGTGATCTAGAGGAAAAGATGTAATAGACTGTTTACAAAGAAAGCCTCTACTCTTTCTTTCTTCCTTGTATACGAATATTGTTTCTCACATCAAGAGGAAAGTCTAATACTCTTCTCTGAATTTTTGTGACTTGTTTTGACCAATAGAAGTAATGTTCTGGGAAGTTACAATATACCCAGGCTCATTTAACACTTATATTTGGAATGTTCTCACTTGGGACCCAGTGGCCACAGTGAGAGAAACCCAAGTCATATGGAAAGGCTATGTTTAGGTATTCCAGTTCATAGTCCCATTTGATAGTCAGGATCAAGTGCCAGCTATGTGAGTAAGGCATTGTAGATGTCCGACCCAGCCAACCTGTTAGATGACTCCAGCCTCAAGCACCATCTGAGTGCAACCAAGCTGTAAGTTGGGTTCCCCAGAAAGTAGATTCTGAGACAGAGAAGTTCCATTAGGGAGTTCCCTGAGGGTATATGCTGTGGACTGTTTAGAAGGGAAGGGTGGGAGGCAGGGTTGACAAAGGGAGAAATCAAACTGTTAAGCAGTTCCCCCAGGACCTCAGCTGATGCTTTTAGGGAGCTCTGAGAATGAGATGATCCCTTGTACCTGTCCCAAGTCGGGATGAAGGGGTTGTGCTTTATAGTCCCTGTATTAACCAGTCCACAGGCTACTCAAGAAAGGGTGTGAGACCTTGGGTGAGGTGACCCCCCATAAACTGAGGCTTTCCCTGAAAACGACTGCCAGCAAGGGCTCTAATAAGGTCTTCATTTCTGAAGCAGGATCTGATCGACACATCGCAGGGTTCACCACATACTTCATGAGAGATCTCAAGAGAGCACTACCCAGCTGAGCCCAGTCAACCCACAGAATCACAAGAGGTGACCATATTTGTTCTTCCAAACAACTTAGGATTTGGGAGTGAGTTTGTTAAGCATTCAGGGATAGGTAGAAGAGAAAGCGGCACACGGACTGAGCTTTGGAGAACCTCCCTGTTAAAAGGGCAGAGAGAAGAAGAGGAGCCAGTAGAAACACAGAGAAGGAGTTACTCAGAAAGCAGGAGATAAAGCGGCCTGTGGTGGCAGCCTGGGCCCCACTGACCCTCGTTCACCTCTCCCCCCGCCTCCTTCTTCAATATGTATGGCAGTGGAATTGACCGCTGCAAGCTGCTTTCCCATGATTCTGATGTTAGTTTGTTTCTAGCAGAGATTAGTTTATGAAGAGCACTGATGGAAACTTGGAGGGAAGGAGAAAGGAGAAACCAGGGACTTCCTCTCCTTCTCGGTGGTGTCTCTGGTTGTGGCCATACCCGTGTCCTGGCTCCAGCTTTTTTCCAGACAAACGCTCCATGACGCTACCTTCTGCAGGGTCCCACAAGCTCCTCCTCTCCTCTTTGCTCCTCCAGCCAAGGTCGGTTCTGTTGCCCATCTCTGGTTTTGCCACTGTGTCCTTTTCAGCTCTTTGGTCACCCATGGTATCAAGGCCCTGAATTAAATTCTCTCTTGTCAAATAGTAAGAATAGTTTCTGTTTTCTTGATTTGATCCTACAAGCCAAGTGAAGAAAGTATGTCAAAATGGAAGGAGTAATTAACTATGCTAAATGCTGCTGAGAGGTCAAGCAAGATGAGGGTCAAGAATTGCTTATTAGATGTAACAAAACGGAGGTCAATGGTGACATGACCACAGTGGTTTCAACAGTGGGGTGGACAAGAAAAAGGTCAACTGTGTTCAATCAGGGACCACCTCTGCCCCTTTGGGAGTAGGTCCAGTCCCCCAAAGGATTTATACAGAAAAGACATAGAACAGTTGTGAGGAAATAATCACAGTACCCACTTTCTACCCTCACTGAGAGGAGGCAGAAGGCTAAAGCCACAAGAGGAAACTCATCATTGTGGAAAGAACCCACCATCAAAGTCAGAACTTTCCAGTGAATAAACTCCAAGACTTAAGTTAATGACAGAAACACATGCCAAAGCAAGAAGGTAAAGTCACATGTGGAAATTTCAGAAACTCTGGTTAAAGCACTAGGAGAATTTAGAATTCCTTCGGGGAACAGTGGTTTTCTGCTTTCCAGACCTTATCTTTGGAATTGGACAAACCAATTAACAGTGTATTGTCGGTGAATTTATTGCAGGAAGTTAGTATAAGCTGATAAAATATGTTTATCTGCAATAAACTTTAGAATACAACATTTTTGAGTAGTGATTCCATTTGAGGGAAGCTAATCCAAAGAAATAATCCTAAAAAAGGAAAATGTTTAGGCATAAAGATGAATACTGAGCTAATATTTATTAGAATTGAAAAGTTGGAAGCGTTAATTTAGGAATCTGGGAATATGTAGTTAAATTATAGAGCATCCACTCAGAAGATTACTATGAAAACCATTAAAAGTTACAATTTTATACACAAAAATACAATTTAATGTTCAGCTTTTAAAATGAAGGATGTGGCACTTATATGCTGAGCATAATTATAACTAAATAGAAGTATTATCAACAGTGTAAAAGTAGTGAGACCCTGGGTAATCTTTCTACTTTTCTCTGTTTTCATTGATAATGTATAAATTTTTAATAGTAGAAAAATACATTCTTTAAAATGAAAAAAATTTCAGGTGATAGGAGACAAGTTATTTCTTATTGGAGAAATTCTGCATTTAGAAGGAGACACAATAGAGATGATTTTTTTTTTACTCTTAACATAGGCTATATTTTAGCTAATTGAAGTCTTAATCTGAGTTTCAATTTCTCTAGTTGTTTGTAATTAGCACAATATTTGACTCGTGTCAAAGCTACCTCCCTTGCAATCTTTCTTATTCCATTACCGATGTTTTTAATGTCATGTCATGATGCTTGAACTGACAAAATTGGTTATATGCAAATGTCACAGCCAACTGCTGCAAGTTTCTGGGATCCTAATTATATAGATGAAAGCTTGTGTTGCATGCAAATGGATTGAAAACCTTCACAGAGAGGAGTAAGAAAAAAATATGCTGTAATAAAAATATCTTTAACACAGTCTTTAGGAGGAAAAATGGGGGATTGAATCTGAAATGAATATATGCTGTTCAAATACAAGTTCTCAGTCTCAGATCTGAAAGGTTCTCTCTGCAAATCTCCCCATCCAGAACCAACACCCTTTTCAAATCACTCTGTTATTTCAAAACCTAAATGGATAGATTATGTGTTATGCTTTCTTTGTATTGTTGGAGAGTATATGCTAACAAAAGATAAGGGAGCTCTCAGACATTAAGCTCAGAAGAATGTCAATGTCAACCAGTACAGTACTTCCAACAAACCCCAAGAATAAAGAAATAGTTGGAATTCCATTGGAAATGAGGAAAATCTGACAGCTTTTTGCTTCTTCTTAAGGTTAACCAAGAAGCATCAACCAACATTATCTGCTCGGCTTTGATCATACCAACAAAACATTCCAGATATCTTATGCAGGCAAAAGCTAGAGGTCTAACCTTCAATTCCCCTTACATTCCCCTTGCATTCCTCAAATTACTCTAAAAGATGAATAAACAGTGGATGTGTTGTTTAAGAGAATCTGACCAGGTATATAAATGTTTTCTCTAAAATTTAGTGTTCTTCCTTCCCTCAGGTCAGGCATTATATCTTTTCCTACTCACAGTATTTCAGATTCCCCTTCACCAATTATAGGTTATTGACAAGCCTAATCCATTCAAGTTTTAATATCACCTTGGATCAGAAACAGGGTATAGTATAGTATAGGTCAATGGGTATAGTGTAGTTTTAAAAGCATAGGCCTTTAGGCCAATGTTCCTAATTCAAATCCTGCCTTTACCGCTTACTAGCTAAGTGACTTCATTCCTGCAAAAGGATAACAGTAGTAGTACCTTCCTCCAGGGAGTATCGTGGGACTCAATGAATGAATACACACAAAGTACTTAGAGTGGCGCTGGGTACATTGTGTGTACTTCATAAAGCGTTAGCTATAATTATAATCAGCAACCTTTGTGTCCGGCTTCAGGAAATTCCTTGAAGATGATTATACCCACCCTTCAAGATAATGTGGTAGGACTGATAATTAATCTCTCTAGCTCATTTAAGTGAACATCTGGTAAAGTTTTCATTCCAAACAATGTCAATGGGAATGCCTCAGCCAGACCATGACTAAATAAGGCAAACATTCTCTAATTCTCCTGTATTGCTGACCAAAAAGGTTTTCCCCCCTCTGCTTTAAGCCAGAGGCAATATTAAGGCATGGTGGTAATTCGTTTCATTTTACAGACAAGGGAGTGGTTAAGTTAAATACATGGATTCCAACTACAAATATCTGGGTTAAATATTTTTTTAAGAGCAAACTCTTACAACACCATTTTTATTCTCCAGGAATGTGACCACAAAATCTTGGTTATTTAGTGTGATAATTTCTCTCTTATGGAGAGAAAAGGTGACGGTAATATAGCTGATTGACAAATGGCAGTCTTCACCAAAGTTGTATGTTGCTCTGTAAAATGTAACACCTTCTTATCACAAAACCTTGGTGCCCCAAGGATTTGAAAACTAGCAAAAGACTCCTTATTCCATAAGAATAATAGAGATGAGGAGATCTTTGTTGTCTTTTGTTGAATCACCACAGTTTAGACAGGGGCTAATTTAAGGGTGAAGCAGAAAGCTGATTTATTTAAGGCCACATGGCAAGTTTAGGACAAGTCTGGAAATAGAATTAGGTCACTTAACTCCTAGAGCAGTTCTTTTCACATCTTTCCTGTGCTTCCCCAAAATCTACTGACTGCAATTATGTGTAACAGGGTGTTGGCACCTTGACTTCCAGAGAGATACCAGTGTAGATTTCCTTCTTCTAGTGTCTTTTTTTGCAAGTTGAAACCAAAATTCCTTTCCATCCTGACTACCTAGACTTCATATATAGCATTTTTTGCTTTTTAAAAAAAAATAATTTTATTGATTTACAGTGTTGTGTTAATTTCTGCTGTACAATAAATTGACTCAATTATACATATATATTCTTTCCCATTCTATTTTTTTTTAATTTTACTGAAGTTGATTTAACACTGTGTTAATTTCTGTTGTGTATTTTGTCTCTTTAAGCTGTTCAGTTCAGTCACTCAGATGTGTCTGACTCTTTGCGACCCCATGGACTGCAGCACGCCAGGCCTCCCATTCCAAAACCAACTCCCGGAGTTTATTCAAACTCATGTCCATTGAGTCGGTGATGTTATCCAACCATCTCATCCTCTGTCATCCCCTTCTCCTCCCACCTTCGATCTTTCCCAGCATCAGGGTCTTTTCAAACGAGTCAGTTCTTCGAATCAGGTGGCCAAAGTATTGGAGTTTCAGCTTCAGCATCAGTCTTTCCAATGCATATCCAGGACTGATTTTGTTTAGGATGGACTGGTTGGATCTCCTTGCTGTCCAAGGTTTCTCAAGGGTCTTCTCCAACACCACAGTTCAAATGCATCAATTCTTTGGCACTCAGCTCTCTTTATAGTCCAGCTCTCACATCCATACATGACAGTGGATGTGCCAAAACAATCTCATACATTGTACCTGGGAAGGTTCTAACTGTCTATTATTGACGATGCAAAATGGACCAGGTCCTGGGTTAAATGCTTCATAGGGATGATATGAAGAGATGGTAAGAACCCTATGATAGGGATGATATGAACATAGTTAATATTATTAATAGTCTTTGACAGATGAGGGTAGTGAGGCTTAAGTATTAAGCCTAAAGTCAAACAGGAATAAACTATCAGAGTTCAGTCAGACACTGATAATCTTACCCCCAAACCTGTAGGTAAGTTTTGTTTCTTTTTTTCAGTTTTGGAACTCTCACTACCATCCACAGATCTCTCAGTGTCTGATTGTTCTATTTCTTGCTTTGAAGTTCACATGAATATGCTCTAGATTTGTTGGCTTGATGCTATTTTTCTAGTATTTTATTTATTTCACAATAATTTGTACAATAGTTAAGTGCCTGTTATTGTTCTAAACAATATATAGATAAAAAGACTGCTGCTGCTGCTGCTGCTGCTAAGTTGCTTCAGTCATGTCCGACTCTGTGCGATCCCATAGACGGCAGCCCACCAGGCTCCCCCATCCCTGGGATTCTCCAGGCAAGAACACTGGAGTGAGTTGCCATTTCCTTCTCCAACGCACAAAGGTGAAAAGTCAAAGTGAAGTCGCTCAGTCATGTCCAACTCTTAGTGACCTCATGGACTGCAGCCTACCAGGCTCCTCTGTCTGTGGGATTTTCCAGGCAAGAGTACTGGAGTGGGGTGCCATGTAAATAGATATGAATATATATACCTCACATATATTTCATCTTTATCACAACCCAATGAGTTTAGTAAAATTAGTAATTAGTAGTCCCATTTTATAGGCAAGGAAACTCAGGCATGTGTGTAATTGCCCAAGGTCACACAGCTAAACAATGGCAGATTCTACCATAAAAGTTGTATCATTTAATTTTGTACTTTGTTCTCTTCCTTTATTTCTTTTTTATTAAGAGCATATTTTCAAAAGAAAACTCCAAGAGAACTGTTTCGATAGAAGGAAGATTAGATCATCCCAGATTTCTCCCCAACTCCCATTCCATGATAATCTTTGGGGTACACCAGGAATCAGAATCCAAAAACTACCACTTTAGAATGTGCTTAAATAATTTTTTTTCTTCCTCAGTTATTTTGCATAGTTGTTACCTGTTCTTAACCCAAAAGAATTTTGTTCCCACAAGCAGTAGCTTGCAGGTGATTATAACACCATTTAAAAAGTGATCATTATAAGGGCTATGTACGAACATGGCAAGATGACTCTAGTGTAATATTAAGTAGAAAAAAGGAATGGAATTACATGCATTGTATATAAAGCTATGTCAATTCTATACAGCTGTGTGAGAATCTATGGTCCATGTAGCTTTGAGTGGCTGTGTTAGGGCAGTGGGATTATGGGTGATTTTTTTCTTTTCAAAATTTCATCTGAGGCTATTCTATTATCTAAATGAAAACATCCCCAACAAAATACCAAAATAAAGAGATATTCCTGAGAAATGACATGTTTTTTAAGCTAGAGTAAAAACTTAGTTGTAGGTGAACAATAAGGATGGTGATTCTTCTCCAGATTACGTTTTGGGGCTGTCTCATAATGGTCTTCTAGCATTTGGGAGATTATGTTAAAGACATTGTTCTGGAAAATAAGCCTAGAGACTGATAACACTGAATTATGTTCTTCCTCTTAAATATAATGTAGCCATTAAGTATATTATTTATGGTGAATATGTTATGATGTAGGAACATGTTCAGGTTTTGTAAAAAGTGATATGATGTAGTATGCATATATAGTATGGCAGTTATAATACGAAGGAATAAATACAGGAAAAGAAATATATCAGAATATTAAGACTGAATTGGAGAGAAAGCAGTTGGATCATTTTTCTTCTCTTCTTTTATTTTTCTGTATTATTTCAAATATTTTATAATAACCACAAATTATAACGTAGAGCTGGCAACTGCAGTTTTACGATGAATTAAGAAAGGGAAGTCAAAAGTGGAAGAAATCAGCATTTTCACTGAGGATTCTGAGAGTAGCAGAAATCGTCCAGAGTTTTATTTCCCATCTCTTTCCTTCCATGAAGGATGAGAGACCAGAGGGAAATGGAAGATCATTCAGTCTGAATATAGCTTTCAGATTTCTCAAAACTAGATGAGTAGCTGGTGGTTAGTCCTTGGGGTCTTGGACAAAAGTCAGTCTTTAAAAGAGAATGCAATTTAGGAAATTTTAAGACTATAGCTGTCCACCATCTCATGGAAACTGCTTTTGTTTTTAAATACAACTCAACTTCAAAGATATTACAAAAACTAGGAAAAGGAAATACCGTATTGATTGCATTTTCCCCTTGAGACTAATAGAAACAATTCTATTTACAAGGTTCTAGGATCTCAGAAACTCCCAGACCTGGCTGGTGATCAGAACAACCTTGGAAGCTTTCAAAAATATTAAGTGACTAGGCTCATAGGAGTCTGTGACTCAGTAGACAAGTGGTAGGGGTTCTCTCTCTCTGGTTTGTTTAAGCAAAGACCTGTAACTAGGCCAAAAAAACACACACCATCTTTGTGTGACCTGATTCTCTGGGGCATGTTCTGATTTTAGCACTGAACATCCTGCATCCCAGGAAACTCCTCAGCACTGGGCAAACAGGGCTCTTAGGTCATCCTAAATCATCTTTGCAGATTCCTAACCATGACGTACACTGGAATCACTTTTAGTCAAGGTGCAAGCACAGAGAAATGAACAGAAAGAATGAGTGAAATTTTTGAAATGAACAAGTTATCTTTCTTGGACCATGGAAGTCATAAAAGTGATCACATTAGAGAAAAGAAAAACCATCTAGTTTTTAATCTTCTAACTTCCTGAATATTTCTCCTTTCCAATGAATATTTTATTTAAGAGAATATGACAGAGATTCTTAGCTGTTGTGCTTCCATTTTAAAATGCAACTCTTAGGAATAGGCCAAAAGTATGACAATTTTATCCAAAATGTAGGTCCAGTCCTTAGCCATCATGGGTAAACATTGACTTTATTTTTGTTTCTTTTTTCTACTGTCCCAATGGTAAGATAATGAACTCAAACGTTAACTAAATAGCTTTCTTTCAAAGTTTGGACTGGAATTAAAATGTTTGAGTCACTTGTTCTCTGTTGAAGTTGGAATGGGTAGCATAGAGATTCTTGCACTGGGTTACCCTTTTCAGCCTTTGTTCAATAGCAATATAGTAGGAGGTGTGGAATAAGAACTTGAGTATCAACAATGAGAAGAGTGCTATGCGTTATTATTAGAGATTTATTCTATTATGAGGAACACACATGGAACCCTGAGAAATTATACAACTTTAAGCAACCTCTTAAAAATGTAATGAAGAGTGACTTTTTGCCCTTTCTGTACCAAATCATAGTGTGAAAGCAAAAAGTGACCAGTTAGTTTTCAATCGTTGTCCCAAATAAAGATATAGTATTTTTCCCAGGAAAAACACAACACTTATTTTTACCTTTCTTAACTCTGTGTTAAGGAGAAAGAAATTAAATGGAAGTGCTAAAAGATATGAGTTCCTAGCAAGTCCTTTTGACATTCATCCCTGATGCAGAATCTTCTAGAAAGCTGGCTTATAAAACTTTAATAGCTTTGGCTCTGCTTTCCAAGTGTCTTATTTACTTTAACAACAGGCTTCCTAACTAGGATCACAGACCAAGGAATCTATTGCTAAATCAGTCTGTCATCTAGCTGGGGCCAAGGAAAATTCAAGAGATGGCCATGCTTGGGAGAAGCTGAGGTGACCTGTGTGCAATGTGTAGGGGCTTAGCCTACTTGCTCTGAAAGCAAAGTGGTTAGGTTCAAATCCAGGCTTTCCCTCTTACTAGCTCTATAGCCAACAGCAAGATATTTTAACTTTAAGACTCAGTCCCCATCTGTAAAATGGAGTAAAAAAATACTGACCCTGGGAAATTTTGTGGCTTGAATGAGATAAGCAAAGCATGTAGCATGGTGTGGGAAGTGAGGCATGTGCTCTGTAAGGGCTGGTGGCTGATGGGAAGTGAGGCATGTGCTCTGTAAGGGCTGGTGGCTGATGGGAAGTGACATATGTGCTCTGTAAGGGCTGGCGGCTGATGGGAAGTGAGGCATGTGCTCTGTAAGGGCTGGTGGCTGATGGGAAGTGAGGCATGTGCTCTGTAAGTGCCAGTGGCTGATGGAATTCTCTCTCCCTCATTCTTTCTGTTCTAACCACATCAGATAGATAAGTTCCCACAATGAACTACATCATTCAGTTTCAACCATAGAACTTCACAGATTCCCTGGAAGCTACAGGAAGCTCTAGCCCTTCACTTTACCAAATCTCATCATCCTTCCAGCCTCAGTTATTGGAGAAGACTCACCCATTCACCTAAACCTTAGGCTGGTCATAATATCTTCCTGAACCTTTCTTTCGTCAGGACTGGCACAAAACAAATGATAATTATTTAGTAATATCATTCTCTTTTTTTTGGCGGCTCTGAGTCTTTGTAACTACAGGCAGGCTTTCTCTAGTTGTGAAGAGTAGGGGCCACTCTCTAGTTGTGGTGCGTGGGCTTCTCACTGCAGTTTCTTCTCCTGTTGCTAAGCTCGGGCTCTAGGGTGTGCAGGTTTCAGTAGTTGTAGCACATGGGCTTAGCATTTCCACGGCATGTGGGATCTTCCGCTGCATTGGCAGGCAGATTCTTAACCACTGGACCACCAGGGAAATCTCTCTTTTTGTTATAAATCAAATAAATGGGGTAAAGACAGCTTTACAAAATCATGGACTCTCCCACTTCTTGTTGCAAATAACCAGTTTATAGCAAAAAGTATCATATAGCATTTGCCAAACTTCAGTAATTCTTACACTAACAGCATATTTACCCAGAATTTTCTTGGTTATATTGGTTCACTTTTTGTTCACAATAATTTGTTTTGAGGAAATATTAAATCACAGCCCATAATGAGAAACCAGAATTTGGGAACAACTAGGCTTTCATTGGGAAAAGGTCAGTTTTCATTCCAATCCCAAAGAAAGGCAATGCCAAAGAATGCTCAGGCTACCGCACAATTGCACTCATTTCACACACTAGTAAAGTAATGCTCAAAATTCTCCAAGCCAGGCTTTAGCAATACATGAACCATGAACTTCCAGATGTTTGGAACTTAGAAATTAGAACTTTCCAGCTTCTAAGCTGGTTTTAGAAAAGGCAGAGGAACCAGAGATCAAATTGCCAACATCTGCTGGATCATCGAAAAAGCAAGAGAGTTCCAGAAAAACATCTATTTCTGCTTTATTGACTATGCCAAAGCCTTTGACTGTGTGGATCACAAGAAACTGTAGAAAATTCTGAAAGAGATGGGAATACCAGACCACCTGACCTGTCTCTTGAGAAACCTATATGCCGGTCAGGAAGCAACAGTTAGAACTGGACATGGAACAACAGACTGGTTCCAAATAGGAAAAGGAGTACGTCAAGGCTGTATATTGTCACCCTGCTTATTTAACTTCTATGCAGAGTACATCATGAGAAACTCTGGGCTGGAAGAAGCACAAGCTGGAATCAAGATTGCCGGGAGAAATATCAATAACCTCAGATATGCAGGTGACACCACCCTTATGGCAGAAAGTGAAGAGGAACTAAAAAGCCTCTTGATGAAAGTAAAAGAGGAGAGTGAAAAAGTTGGCTTAAAGCTCAACATTCAGAAAACTAAGATCATGGCATCTGGTCCCATCACTTCATGGGAAACAGATGGGGAAACAGTGGAAACAGTGTCAGACTTTATTTTTTGGGGCTCCAAAATCGCTGTAGATGGTGATTGCAGCCATGAGATTAAAAGATGCTTACTCCTTGGAAGGAAAGTTATGACCAACCTAGATAGCATATTCAAAAGCAGAGACATTACTTTGCCAACAAAGGTCCATCTAGTCAAGGCTATGGTTTTTCCAGTGGTCATGTATGGATGTGAGAGTTGGACTGTGAAGACAGCTGAGCACCGAAGAATTGATGCTTTTGAACTGTGGTGTTGGAGAAGACTCTAGAGAGTCCCTTGGACTGCAAAGAGATCCAACCAGTCCATTCTAAAGGAGATCAGCCCTGGGTGTCCTTTTAAAGGACTGATGGTAAAGCTGAAACTCCAGTACTTTGGCCACCTCATATGAAGAGTTGACTCATTGGAAAAGACTCTGATGGTGGGAGGGATGGGGGCAGGAGGATAAGGGAACAACAGAGAATGAGATGGCTAGATGGCATCACCTACTCGATGGACATGAGTTTGAGTGAACTCTGGGAGTTGGTGATGGACAGGGAGGCCTGGTGTGCTGCAATTCATGGGGTTGCAAAGAGTTGGACATGACTGAGCGACTGAACTGAACTCAGTCTCTCATCTCATTCTTGTTCCAGGAGACTGAGGCCTGGGGAAGGGCAAGAACTTTCCTGTGGTCTTTTACCAAGTATGTGTCAATGGCTTATCAGTGAAGATAGCTCAGAGTTCATACTTTTAGCCTGCATCCATCCTCTAGAGTAGGGGTGGAGGTAGGTTGGGAGAGGTTAGATCCCAACCTCCAGAATCTAATGCCTGATTATCTGAGGTGGAGGTGATGTATTAATAATCTAAATAAAATGCACATACATGTATTGTGCTTGACTCATCCTGAAACCAGCCACCACCCCCAGTCTGTGAAAACTGTCTTCCATGAAACTGGTCCCCAGTGCTGAAAAGGTTGGGGACTGCTCTTCTAGAGTATTCCACACTCTCTCATGTGAGTTTCATTCCAGAAGGTCCTGTGTTAGTTTGGTTGACACATTTAGAGGGGACTGAGAATAATCTATGCTTATTTTTGATAATTTACAAAGCTAACTAAAGAACACACTGGCTAACATAAAATAATGCCCTAACTCAAAGAAGTAATTTATGTTTCAGAAGCCATGACTGACTGGTAATTTCCTTCCTTATCTCTTAAGATCCACTTCAGTATCTTCTACCTACTTTAGAAAAGAAAGAAAGAAAGTGAAGGCACTTAGTCGTGTCCAACTCTTTTGCAACCCCATGAACTGCAGCCTGCCGGGCTCCTCCATCCATGGGACTTTCCAGGCAAGAGTACTGGATTGGGTTGCCTTACCAACAAATAAAAACAATATAATTAGAACAAATGTCATTATTGTAATGACAGTGTTATAATGGAAAAGCTGCTGCTGCTTTATAAAAAGTTTTATTGAGATTAATTCACATTTCATATAATTAAAGTGTACTATTCAGTGTTTTTTCATATAGTCACATGGTTATGCAACCATCACCACAATATAATTATAAGGCAAATTTCCTTCTAAAAGAAACCAGTTTCCACTACCGGAAAATCCCCATCACCCTGCCTTCCCGCTCCTAGCCCCCTCAGCACTAAGTGATCGCTAATCTACCTAACCTACTTTCTGTCTCCAGGACTTTCCCTGGTGCCACATCATACAATATGTGGTCTTTTGTGACTGGCTTCTTTCACATAGCAGAATGTTTTCAAAGTTAATCATGTTGTTGCTTCTCTCAGTACTTTTTTTTTTTTTTTTTTTGGCTGCAAAAAGCTCTATTGTTTCCATATTGTCCAAGGCTTGGCAGAGGGCTCCAGGGGAGTTAAAAAACTGCCTGGTGGTTGGAGAGAGAGGTTTCGGGCAGAAGCAGTGACACCAGAGGGGCTCCTCAAAAGCCAGCTGGGGGGCTTCCCTGGTAGTCCAATAGTTAAGAACCCACCTTGCAATGCAGGGGACACTAGTTCAACCCCTGGTCCGGGAAGATCTCACAGGCTGTGGAGCGACTAACCCTGCGAGCCACAACTTCTGAGCCCGTGCTCTAGAGCCCATAAGCTGCAACTACTGAACCCACGTGCCTAGAGCCTGTGCTCTGCGCCAAGAGGAGCCACTGCAGTAAGAAGCCCCCTCACCAGAGCTGGAGAGTGGCCCCCGTGCAGCAACAAAGACCCAGACAGCCAGTAAATAATAATAAATATACATATGGCAAAGTGAGTGGACTTTGAAAGATCACAATTTACTACCAATATTTGTGCTTAAGTATGAGGTTTTAGAAGAGATACTTGCACAGCCCTGCCTGGGGACCAGCCAGCCTCTGGAGATCGGTTATGTGGTTGCCGTCTCCTTGATGAGTTTTACCTCTCCTCTAGGAAGGGGCTCTCCTGGAAGACACAGAGCTGGGGGAGCCATGCGGGCAGAACCCATGGGACATGGAGACCCAAAGGGGCCTGCTTTAAGTTCTTTTCCACGAGAAGGGTGGCTTCACTAGTGACCTAGGTTTTACCCCACCCGTCTTGAGATGACATCTGCGCATCCTAGAAGAGGGTGCCACCACCGAGCTGGGTTTGCATTTTTCTAAAGACGCTGGGTGCCCTCACGCTTCTCCTCAGCCAATTTGAAGAAAAAGTGATGTGGTCAAAATAGAAGTCCCGAGAAAGGTAGGTGGAGGAGGCCTGCAGATGCAGGTTGACCAGGTGGTTGACAGAATAATTCTGACAAATTTGGGAGTTCATGGTTGCTCTGTAATAAGGAACATGAACGTGTTAGTCACTCAGTCATGTCTGACTCTTTGCGACCCCATGGGCTATAGCCCACAAGACTCCTCAGTCCTTGGAATTCTCCAGGCAAGAATACTGGAGTGGGTTGCCATTCCCTGCTCTAGGGGATCTTCCTGACCCAGGAATCAAACCCAGGTCTCCTGCATTGTAGGCAGATTCTTTACCACGTGAACTACCAGGGAAGCTGTAGGAGCTGAGCTCAAAAACCAGTGTCAGCTGGTCCTGGATGTGAGGACAGCCGAGTGGCTGACTCAGAAGGTTGAGACTGGAGAAGAGGTTGGGTGGTGGTTGGAGGCTTGGAACCAGGAGCAACTCTGGGTCTGCTCCATCAAAGGCTGATGAAGAAAGAGACAGACCCATGGGGACTGCCATGCACACTGTGGTCCTTTTCTTTTTGTAGCTGAATAATATTCTGTTATATGAATATATACGCATTAGTTGGTGGACTTTTGGGTTTTCCACTTCACAGTTATTACAAAGTACTACAAAGATCTAGGCAAAAGTTTTATGTGGATGTATGTGTTTATTGCTCTTGGGTATAGAATCACTGAGTTATGTGGTAATTCTATGTAAAGCTATGGTTTGCCTTCCCCAAACCCTTGAGTCTTTCCCTTTTGTAACAGTCCTTTCCACCTTCCATTTTGCTGTATAATATCTCCCGCATTGGCTACAGTTTTGGTGGAACTGTCAATCAACTCATCAGGACTGAGCCGCCTCCGCCAAGAGGTGAGATTGTGATCCAAGCTCTGTCCATCAGCTGCCCTCTCCCTGGAATTTGATTCTTTGGCAGAGCAACAGTGAGGCTGAAGGGAGAAGGAACTCATTCATCACTGTCTTTTTACTTTCTACCGGCTCTTTCTATCACAGAGCTGTACTCATACTTCAACTTTTTCTTCAAGTATTGAGTTATACTGAATCTTTCCAATAAATCCCCTGACTTTTCTTTTCCTTAAGCAGGTGGGTGGTAGCTTTGTTGTTTGCATCCACCTGTAGCCATATCTTGAATACCTTCTTTGGATAAATAAAAATACATTCCTATTTCTTGCCCCAAATTAGTCTTTCTCTTCATGCTACTTTAGTCAGCTCAAATCTTCCCCCAACCCTCCATCATCCAAGAGGGAAAGAAAAAACACTCTCAACTATTTGCTTTAATCCCCCAAATGAGGAATTCACACAAGTCCCTAATTCACCTGGTGTCCCAAAAGACAAAAAATACATATGCCAACACTGCCAGCAATGGTGTCTTCTTTCTTGGTCACGTTATAATCTGAGGGTTTCACAGCAGGCTAGTCCCTGTTTCTTGCATATAATGTGGATGCAATTGAAACTAATTAAAGGTTTGTATGCCTTCATCCTGTATTAAACCACAGACCCACAGGAGAGTTCTTCAGATCCAGAGATAGATTCTGAATGCACATCCTTTCAATGTTACTTTACTCTGATTCTATGGGAGTCAAAATTCTGTAGGCTGTAAATAACTGATAGTGAAGTCACTCAGTCATGTCTGACTCTTTGTGACCCCATGGACTCTAGCCTACCAGACCCCTTTGTCCATGGGATTTTCCAGGCGAGTATTGGAGTGAGTTGTCATTTAGCAAGGTAGAATAATTCTCTCCACAGATGTAGATTCCACCCAGTGGAGGAAGTCCAACTGACTTCTGGCTCCCATTGTGGAAGAGTCCTGTTTCACTCCCATTTCAGATTCATTTCAATATTCCTGATCTATAAATGTGTCTCTTTTTTTAGTGTTGCTTTTAACGCATACTTATTTTCTCATTAACGACTTAATAAAACCTCTGACATGTGTTCATATTTATATCTAGGAGAGTCATAATTTAACCTCTTTTTGAAAATTATACTTTGCCAATATTGAGTTGCATTAAACTGCTGTCATCAAGGTTCATTGAGCTGATGGGTTCAGGGGAAAGAGAGTGCAGTAAAGAGTATAGGATTTGCAGTGAGACTTCCTGTGTTCAACCTCTACCCAGATATACCGCTTTTCCCCCCTAAGCCGTCTGACATTAGGCATGCTATTTAGCCTCTCGGTGCCTCAGCAGAGATGATAGAACTGATTTTACAGGACTGTTATAAGGACTACATGAGCTTTTCAGACAATGTGTGGCATATAGTGCGTGCTCAGTCATTTCAGTCGTATTCAACTCTTTGCGACCCTATGGACTGTAGCCTCCCAGGCTCCTCTGTCCATGGGATTCTCCCAGCACGAATACTGCAGTGGGCTGCTATGCCCTCCTCCAGGGGATCTTCCCGACCCAGGGATCAAACCCTTACATCTCCTGCCTTGGCAGGCGGGTTCTTTACCACTTCATGCCACCTGGGAACCCGATATATTAGGGTTCAATAAATCCCAGCTATTGATGTTATTACTTAATTAATAAGGAGACTTATAAGTAAATTCTGGGTCCCAATAAATCTAAGCGGGTTAAAGACAGCAAAATTTTTCCAGTCACACGTCTTAAGTATTCACTGTCACAGTTCCATGTATAGGAAGACAAGCTGAGGTGACAGAAGGAGGTAGACTGGAACTCACTTCAGCTATTGTTCTGCAATCTTGTCTCACTTTGCAAATAAAGCATCAAGCTGTGAGTCCTGGGATTTTCAAAACAAAACCTCTTACTTGACAGACAATAGGCCCTTCCTGTTTCTCTCTTTTAGACCACCTCCCACACCCTCACTCTCCCAGGATTTCTTAACAAATCTCTTCTCAGACTGAAAATAGAAAATGGGCAGAGGCTGCAATTATCAGGGTTATTTTGGTCTCAGGAGACCCATTTTCAAGGTACCAATTTAGAAACCTTTTCTAGCCAATTCCTGCTAATGTATTTTCTGAGACATTTTTGGGTCCTCCCTGACCTTACATTTTACCGTCTCTCTTTTTGGCCAGATGATAACAGAGCTCCTTCATGAGTATCTTTGATGGAGTGTCAGGAAGACAAAGGCAGAAAGAAGATAAAGAACCCAGAAACAGTAGGGTAGAGAGAGGAAGTGTCAGATTGAACTGGAAAGCCAGCTTGAGAGAAGCAGTCTTTATATGCACACACATGGCAATTTGTGAACTTCACTCAGGAGGAGGAAATTATATCTCAGGGAGGCAAACAGAGTACTTAGGTTGTTGTTGCTCTTTTTATTTTTAGGAGGAAAGGTTTTTGTTTGTTTTGTTTTTGAAGCATAGATTGGTTTGAAACCTGGTTTTCTACAACGTGCTTTCTTATCTGCATAGGTAAAAGATGAAAGCCACAATTACTTTTTTCTTACAGTGCCAAGTTTCTTAATTATGAATTCATGGACCCTTAAGAGGTTAAGATAGGTGAACATTCGAAGCATATATGCTTTAATACATTCTTCTGGGAGCCTTACTTTTATTAGCTACTTAAAAGGGCTGACGATTAACCCAAATCGAAGACTTAATGCTTTAGAAGATTTTAAAAGAATGGACTAATTTTATCATTCCTTCCAGTCAGTGTGCAATGGGGACAGGCACATGAAGAAGAAATTTTAACTTGGTCTTTGTTCCATCTCTGTCAAGACCCAGCCCTTTGCATGAATATAATTCGGGGAAGAAGAGAGGGATTGCAAGAAGCTACAGAGTGTGGAATCATTGCAGTTTCACAGACTAGCAAGGGACCACTTTTCAAAATTGTCTCTTCCATGCCACGAAAACAAGAAAGCAAAGTGGGTTCATCTTTCCTTTGCAGAACTAAGCCTTCAAGGTCAACTGGTTAAGTGATGTGACCAAGTTCACTCCAATAGTAAATAATGTTCTGATTATTTAGAATGTTTGAAGGGGTTTGTTCTCTAATGAGACTGAAAAATCACCACATTAAGGCTATCAGTGACTCATCTCAGAGGTCAGGGGGAAGATCTACCCCATGCCCTCAGCACAGCATAAATGGCTGAATTCATTCTCCCAGCTTTCAACCTGCTTCTAAAACGTCCTGAACTGGATAAAGCAGAGGGGCATGGGAGGAGGAGGGGAAAGTCCACTGATTGTTCAGCTTCCTTCCTCAGTAGGCAGCACATATTAAAAATTTTTTTAATCATGTATTTAGCAAGACTTAACAAAAGAGGCTGCTTTTGACCAACAGATTTCACTTTTAGGAATCATTTACCTCTGAACAGCTCCATAACATCTCTAGAAGTAGACCCTGACCATCATTAGTTTAAAAAAGTTCTCAAAGTGATTTTAATGTGAAGCCAGAACTGAGACTCATTGGTTAGAGTCATAAAACTCTGGATTTTTAAACACCATTTTACAATAAATCACTTCAAACTCAAAGCCTGTTTCCTTATCTGTAAAGTGGGGATATGCAACAAATATTATTTAGTAGCCTTCAATGAATATGGAAAAAGGAAAAAAAGGAGAGCCCACTCTTAAAATTATGTTAATCCTTTTCCATCCTACAATAGGCACTCTCCCCCACAAAGAGTTATAAAAGTGACAAATGTCTCATTACCATATTCAAATGTAATGAATCTAAAATAACTGGGTTTTTTAAGGTGATTAATTCTGACCAAGCACTTTTCCCCTCTTTGCTGGGTGCATAATAATAATTAATTTACAGTAAGCAGGTGATTCACATTCTACTCACACTCCAGAGATTTCCTGACTAGAGCTAGTGTGGAAGATCAAGCCATCTTGGCTGTCTGCCTATTCATCCATGGGATTATTCTTTACAACAGACCTAGCCACAGCAAGATGGATTTATGCCCAGTGGACACAGTTGTCCTTATCACCATGCATCTTCTGGGAATGTTCTCCAATCACTGCCACATGTCCTTTGCCTCCTTTTGTAATAATCAAGCAGCCACTTTTGAGTGCTGTCTCTGTGTCAATTTGAGCTAATTATTTTACATATAGTATTGCATTTAACCCTCACAACAGCTTTGTGAGTGAAGTATATTATCTCCATTTTGCAGATGAGTAAATAGGCTTAGAGAGGTTAAAAACCTGCCCATGGGCACAGAGCTAATATTTAACACCTGGATTGGAATTCAAGTCTGTCTGGCTATTGACCACTACACTAAATTTCTGTTTGGCCTGCCCAGATTCTGTCCTTTGTTCTAGCTCAAATCAGAGGACAAATAAGGTATCCATCTCAGAAAACAGCTGCTTTGTAGTTTTATTTCTCTAATAACTGATGTTTTTGAGAGTTTACCAGGCACCAGATACTTTTTATGCCTTCTTCTTTCCTTTTAGCCACCTCTTCTAGAGTATCTACATGTATTTTAAAAATTTTAAACTAGTGAACTTTTTACACATTGACAGTGAGGTACAGGTACTTACATACATAGATAATGTTTACTCCCTTTAGTACTCACACTCTCTGCTCCTCCCCCTCTGCTCACAGGAAACTACTTGCAGCTCCAAGTACCAGCTGCACTATCTCTCACTTCTGGTCTTTTGCTTATAATCTTCCTCTGCAAGGTGCTCCTTTAAGTTCATTCTCCTTCTCCTTACTCATTCTTCAGAACTCGGTTTCCCATACCATCTGAAGATGGCTTTACTTGGCCCAGGTCTCAGCTGATCTACTTGGTAGCACGAAATATATTTGTCTCCTCTGTGTTGTTGGGAGTTCCTGTACCACAATGACTGAACTGCAGCAGCATCTCGCATATGGTAGACCTTTGGGGAAACAAGTTTTGTTAATAACGGGATTCATTCCGATTTTTGTAATCCATACTAAACCACCTAGGCGGCACCATAGGCCATATTTCAAATCACTGCCTTGCTAGCTTTGAAGAAGGGAACCAAAAGCTATTTATAGCAAGAATATGTAGAACTGTTTTACTTGCTCAATCGCTTTCTCTTTTCTTTTTTCAGTTTTTCCTGGGCCATTCTCAGATTTTGCATTTTGATAAATATTAGCTGAAATCAGTCTGCTGCAGATTTAGAAAGAGGACTAAGGAACAATTAGATTAATTAAATTGATAGTCTCAGTCCAGATTTTTTTGTTTGTTTGTTTTTCTTGATACCTGAAACATAATTTCTACTCTTTGGAATTAATGTTAAAATTTAGAGCAAAGTGTTTTGGTTAAAAAAAAAAAAAAGTGCAAACAGGATGGTGTGGTATAAGGTGCAAGATCTTTTTCCTGACTGTGAAACTATAAGTCTTTGACTCCTGATAGAAGGTCAAAGCACCCTTAAAAAAAAAAAGTCTTAGTGGGTGGCAATTCCCTTTTCCAGGGGTTCTTCCCTATCCAGGGATCGAACCCCTTGTCTCCTGCATGGCAGACAGATTCTTTACCGATCCCAATCAGTATGAGCTATTGCCATTTAATCTAGGGAATCCTGAGAGTTCTGAGGATTTGCTCTTTGAAAGATCGTTCAGTTTTGTGCTGCATTCAGGTGTGTGAACGGCCTTTGACAGGACCTATGAGGTGTGGTGCTGAAAGAACAGTTCCTAGGGAAGCTCCTTCACCTACACCAGCACAGACAGGAAAGTGGGATCTGGCATTCTCCAAGTTAGGAAGCATCAGTAATGTGAAGCAGAAAGAGTTCCAGGGACATGGTATTCAGTTAGACATAACAGAGAACACTATTTCTCAGAATGTGCCCTGACTCATAACCACTTGCAGCAGAAATAACTGGAAGATAATGCAGATTTCTTGAATATACTGGGACTCTTGCTTAGCTATTGTCAAACTGCCTTTTAAAAGTGCTGCACCTATAAGCATTCCCAGAAGTGACGAGAACATATCTTGCTTTACATCCACCAGCCTGAACCCACCATAGATCAAGGGTTGACAAACTCTTACAGTGAAGGGCCAGAGAACAAATATTTTCAGTTTTGTGAACTGTGCAGTCTCTGTTGCAGTTTTTCAGCTCTGTAGTTGCAGTGCAAAAGCTATACAACACAGGCTATAGGTAAATAAATGAGTAGGACTGTTTTCCAATAAAACCTTATCTATAGACATTGAAAATTGAGTCTATACTTTTCACAGCATAAAATGTTTTCTGATTTGTTTGCTGCCTATTTTATTTTTTATTGAGATTAAAAAATCACGTAAGATAAAATTCACCATTTTAATCATTTTAAAATATATAATTCAGTAATTTTAGTATATTCACAATGGTGTGCCACTATTACCATTCTTTGAAAACATACCTTTTTTTTTAAAAAAAATTGAGGTATAATTGACATTCAATATTATATTAGTTTCAGGTGCATAAGACGTGATATTTATGTGCATTGTATAGTGACCATCATAATAGGTCTAGTTACTAATATCCATCATCATATATGGTTACAATTTTCCTTTTTTTCTTGTATTGAGGACTTTTTAAGATCAACTCTTTTAGTTTTTTTCATCCTATTTTAAAAATGCCAAAAACATTTTTGTGTGTGTGTGCCACAGAAAAGTAGGCATTGAGCTTGGATTTGGTCTGTAGAGTGTAATTTGCTAACTGCCAGATACATGCCACTAAATTAGCTGTGGTAGTAATTAGAGAAATTATTTTTGGATTTGCAGTTAACTTTCACAACATGTATAAAAGGTAAAACTCCTAAAGCTTTCCCTATGCACTTCCATCATTCCCTTTTAGAGACAGAGGAAGAGAAAAAACTTTTATTTCAACTCAATAGAAAAGGCCCCACAAGGGCATCTCCTGCAGAGGAGCTGGCTGACTCAGCCATGTGCACATAAATTAAGTCCTTAAGTCTCCAACTTTAGACTACTTCTAAGCCTCCTCATGAGGCTTATAAATATCTACATTTGTAAGCATTGAAGTCTTCAGTAATAGGAACAGAGGTCCTAAAAGTTATTTTCAGGCAGCAATGTGAAGACAGGAGAAATCTGGGCAGAGGGTTTATGCAGAAGGAATTGTGACATCTGAAATCAGTTCCAGGAACTCACGGCGGGCTGCGTGTGTGTGTGTGTGTGCTCAGTCCTGTCCGACTTCATGGACTGTAGCCCGCCAGGCTCCTCTATCCGAGGGGATTTTTCAGTCGGTACTGGAGTGGGTTGCCGTTTCCTCTTCCAGGGGATCTTCCCGAGCCAGGGATTTAACCTATGTCTCCTGTCCCTCCTGCATCAGCAGGCGTATTCTTTTAGCACTGAGCCATCTGGGAAGCCCCGTGGCTGGGCTGGTCCACTTTTTACACAGCTTTCCAGAAGGAATAAGAGCATTAGTATGAAATCCTCACCTATTAAAGATTCTGGCATTTGTCTCTTTGTGGCAAGCAGAATTCTAAAGTGGCCTCCAGTAGCCCTACGATGTTTGTTGTATGTATGCTCCTCTCAGTTCTTTGCTGTGCTGTGCTGAGTCGCTCAGTCATGTCCGACTCTTTGTGATCCCATGCACTGTAGCCCACCAGGCTCCTCTGTCCATGGGGATTCTCCAGGCAAGAATACTGGAGTGCTTTAATCAAATATTAATCTAAGTGCTACTCTGAAAGGATTTTGCAGATGTAATTAAGGTCATTCATCATTTGAAGTTAGGGAGCTTATCCTGGGTGGTTGTTGTTATTTAGTTGCTAAGTTGTGTCTGACTCTTTTGAGACCCCTTGACTGTAGCACACCAGGCTCCTCTGTCCATGGGATTTCCCAGGCAAGAATACCACAGTGGGTTGCCACTTCCTTCTCTAGGGGATCTTCCTAACCAGGGATTGAACCCACATTTCCTGAATTGGCAGGTGGATTCTTTACCACTGACCCACCAGGGAAGCCTGGCCTCTCCTGGGTGGACCTTACTTAACCAGGTGAGACTTGAGAAGCAGTCAGAGACTGGAAGCGGCAGAGAGAGATTCTCCTGCTGCTCATGAAGCAGGTAAGAGCTGTGCTGTGAACTGCCTAGGGAGGGGAATTACATGGCAAGGACATGAAGGTGGCCTCTGGGAGCTGGGACTGGTCTCTGTGCGACAGGAAGCCAGAACAGGGCTGATGGACTTACAACTGTAACATGAACCGAATTCTGCCACCAACCAGTGAGTGTGGAAGAGGAGCCCAAGACTGAGATGAGATCTTGGCCTTAACGAACACCTTGATTTCACCTTGGTGAGATCTGAGCAGAGGACCCAGCTAAACCTCTCCCCAAATTTCTGAACCTTGAAAACTCTGAGATAACAAATGTGTGTTTTTTATGCTGCTTAATTTGTGGTAATTTGTCATATAGCAACAGAATAGTAATACAGTGTCATACAGGGAGAATTAAAACCTTTTTTCAGGTGCCCATGGGTGTTATTTACTCTTATATTTCATCCCCCACCCTGCCTCCCAGTGAGACAGAATTTTGCTCATCTCATCAGTTACAGCTCTAAGCTTTTTGCTTTACTGTTGAATCACTCTTTATTCCCCCACAACTATTCTCATCCCTTGACAAAAATGTTTAACTCTCTTCTTAAACACACTGCAGACTCATTTAGAAACTGTCCGTTTCCATGTTGAAAATTTGCCTTTTAGTTCTAAGCCTTTCTCCAAATACTCCTGCACTTCACATTGAGATTTCATGCTGTAACATTCTCTTCGCCTCCCAGACCTACTCAACGAGGGGTGGGAAATCTCTATGCTGAGAACTGAAGGAATTATCCTTGTCACAAGCATCTCAGTGCTTTTCTGCAAAAGCATTGAAGTCTTCAGGAATAGCAACAGAGGTCCTAAAAATTATTTTCAGATAGCACTGTGAAGACAGGAGAAGTCTGGGCAGAGGGTTTATGCAGAAGTAATTGTGACATCTGAAATCAGTTTCAGGCTGACTTATGTGCAAGTGTCTCAGTCATGTCCGACTCTTTGGACTGTAGCCTGACAGGCTCCTCTGTCTGTGGGATTTTTCAGGCAATACGGGAGTGGGTTGCCATTCCCTCTTCTAGCGGATCTTCCGGACCCAGGGATTTAGCTGGTGTCTCCGGAACCTCCTGCATTGGCAGGCAGATTCTTTTGCCTCTGAGCTACCTTGGGAAGCCCAGTGGCTGGCTAGGTAAGATTAATACTGCAAAGCAAGTCAGACCCAGTGCATAATTATTTTACTAATCAAAAAATTTCTTGCCTCTCATTCAGGGACCCCACATTCAAACCCTGTTCAGTCCTCCTGCCCTTACCCATTACCACCGTGCAAGCCCTGTGCTCTCCAGCCAAGTGGGACTGCTCACTGTTTCCCCCATCTCTCCCTCTGCCAGAAGTGACCTCACCCATCTTTCTCTGTCAAAATCCCGCTCACCCTTTGTGACTTGCGGTTTGCTTTTCAGGAGGGAGGCTTTTGCTGATCTGTAGCTCTCTTTCCCTCTTGTTGACACTTCTTATAATCTAAGCAGCATTATATTTGAAGACTTGTCTTATCTCTTGCATTATAAACTCCTGCAACACCTTGAATATTCCCTGGCACAAAATGAGTATGCAATAAATATGTAATGAGTTGAATTGATTAAACAGACTGCTTCTCTTTTGTCACTCCAAAGAGTTCTCCCCACTTAGCTGAGGGAGAGTGGACTTGGCTCAGATATTGTCTCCTCTGCATTTGAATTATTTCAACAACAAACAGAACTGGTCTCTGGATTAGAAAAAAAGAAGATGAATAGGCTAATTCAAGAATTCACAGTCTTTTACAAGGACAAGTTCCAAAGTGATGTCTTAGACATTATTCAATGTCTTCAAAGGTTTAAAAAAAAACCCAACAAGCAAGCTTGATTTCTGTATCATCAAGTATTCTGGAATCTGGGAAAGAGTACTTAAAGATCTACAGAAACAGTTATATTTCTAATAAAATTGAATCTGCCTTCCCCATGAGGAGTTTTCATTTATGCCTTGTTCTAAGTTAAAAATTTCTCGGGATCCAGATGTAAAAAAACACTGGTAAAAATCCAAATGGGAAAATTAATCATCGTTATATGATTTAAGATTATATTCTGATTATTGACTATTAAATTTTTAAGTAAGTAGTAGGACTTGCTGGCCAATGTCAAAAATTGTATCCATAACAAAGAATAATCCAGCTAACAATATTACATTCTTATTGTATTTTGTTACAAGGGTAATTGCCAAGTTCTACATCTACTGGAATTAACACAATACTATAGACATTTTATAAATCCTATCCAAATCTTGAGTCAGTCATATTTTTTTAATTCTAGAATTAATTTTTATTTAAAATTAGACTATAAATAATTTATTAAAGATAAAATTCTTTACTAGGTAATTAATCTACTAATAATATAATTTTTGCATGGTATTTAACCTCAGAGTTTCTTTTGAAAACCCACCTAAATTTTGTAGTCAATAAATGTACAGTTTTAAGAATTGTAGTTTAGTCCATCTTGATATACTCTAGTTATTCCTAGAACAAGTCAGTCAATCTTATTGCAAAAGACTGCAATGTATATTTTTGTAGGTATAATTTTATAGCCCCCAAATTCATTCTTCCTGATATATTATACTAATGATTTTGTAGTGTATTATTCGAGTATTATATAAAAATGTTATACTCATCCTGAACACTTTTTAAAAGAAATAAACAATGTTACAATTCCTAGTTACCAGCCCACATTAAGAATTATTAAAATAAGTTATTAGCCATTATGTAGTCAATAAGAGTAAATTTTTATATAAGCTCTACTTTAACAATCTTTAAGGAGTCCCTTGGTCTGCAAGGAGATCCAACCTGTCAATCTTAAAGGAAATCAGTCCTGAATATTCACTGGAAGAACTGATGCTGAAGGTGAAACTCCAATACTATGGCCACCTGATGCGAAGAACCGACTCATTGGAAAAGACCCTGATGCTGGGAAAGATTGAAGGCGGGAGGAGAAGGGGACCACAGAGGATGAGATGGTTGGATGGCATCACCGACTCAAGGGACATGAGTTTGAGTAAACTCTGGGAGTTGGTTTTGGACAGGGAGGCCTGGTGTGCTGCAGTCCCTGGGGTCGCAAAGAGTCGGACATGGCTGAGCAACTGAACCGACTAACTGAAAACCTTCTATCTGTATCTTAGTGTTTTTAGTGTTTTGTTTTTTTTTTTTTGACTGCACTGGCTCTTTGCTGCTGAGTGGGCTTTTCTCCCGCTGTGGTGAGCGGGGGACTACTCTAGTTGCTGTGTGTGGTCTTGCTGTGGGGGGTTCTCTCGTTGCAGAGCACGGGCTCTGGGGTGCTTGAGCGTCCGTAGTTGTGGCACATGGGCTCGGTATTCATGGCTCTCAGGCTCTAGAACGCAGGCTCAGTAGTTGTGGCACACGGCTTAGCTGCTCCATGGCATGTGGGATCGTCCTGGACCAGGGATAGAACCCGTGTCTCCTGCATTGGCAGAGGACTTAACCATTGAGCCACCAGGGAAGCCCAGTGTATTTTTATATGATAAGTTTTACATATACATCTGATTGTATCTTTGGCTGAGTATACCTTTGGAGACAAATGTCTTAAGAGTTTTAGGATTAGAATAGAAGGTAATCTGACTTGGTTTCCCATAATATATTTTCACTTTGGTTATGACTAAGATTGATTAGTAATTATTAGTTATATACTGTATACAGTTCTATCTACAATTAAAAACAAAAGTTTCAGATACCATTAATTCAACATGTGTTTATTGTGTATCTGTTGAATCACAGAAATTGCGGCCAGGCACTGAAGGAAATCAAGCAACAACATTTATAGAGAGTAGTTTTAGTGTTGGAGAAGGAAATGGCAACCCACTCCAGTGTTCTTGCCTGGAGGTTCCCAGGGACAGGGGAGCCTGGTGGGCTGCCATCTATGGGGTCTCATGGAGTCGGACACAACTGAAGTGACTTAGCAGCAGCAGCAGTTTTAGTATACTACACTTCGTGTTTTTTTTTCCCCCCAACACCACAGATTTTTATTCCCATTTTGTTGAGAAGGGAACATAAGTAGTTTATGCAGTTCTCCCAAATCCAGTAAACTAGTGGTGGACGGGTTCTGACTTCAGATCCCACACCTTTCTCAAACATGCCACACTTCACATGAATACTCTGATATTTCTTAATCAGAGATTGGAATTGGGGCTATATAATTAATCTAATTCTCTTTCTACATTTTTCTTCATGTTTCAAAAAAAATCACTATAAAAACCCAAAACATTGAAGGGATCCTGTTTCCTATCGATTCATCTTAATTTTGAAAGAACTGGAAGAATAAAGCATTCTAAGGAACTGCCTAAACAAGGAGTTATTTATTAACAGGAAAAATGAAATGAGACAAAAGCCCTGAGAGGTGAAGCCACTGCCAATACACTGATATTTTCTGAATCTATACATAGATATAAAGTTCTCAATGAAAGAATTATTCATCACTTTTCCATTTTGTTCTCCCATATCTCTTAATATCTGTCATTCATACCCTTGCCTGTCAGCTATTTATGTTGGAGCCAGGATGTTTCCTAGTCTTGTGGAGCCAGCAAATTTCTGTCTGGAATGAAAGGAGCTTCTCTTTTTAGATTGTAATTTTTCGGACTACCTTTCTTTGTGCTTTACTTCATTTAGGCTCAAGGGAAAACTGAAATAAATTCATTGTTTTACATATTAAGTCTACATTTCATGGGGTCCTTGAACCACTCAAATTATGATAACAATATTTCCAATTAGAGTGAAATGGTTGTTTTTTTTTAATATAAATTTATTTATTTTAATGGAGGTTAATTACTTTACAATATCATATTGGTTTTGCCATACATCAGCATGAATCTGCCACAGGTATACATGTGTTCCCCATCTAGAGTTTGAATTGCATATATTCTGCCTTGATGCATGAATTATGATCACCATTGTTTTAGCAAGAAATCTCTAATGTTACTCTTGCAAGTCTTGGCTTTCTAGGAGAGTGGGGCTTCTGCATATTATCTCTAAGTGGTGGTTATTTTTTAAAGCAAATAATTAAACTGGAACAGTAGTTCATTTAATAAGAAAAAGTATAAAAATTTTAATTAAAGGATCAGGTTCCAAAAGATAGCAGGCCCTAGGAGAATATGAGAGATTAATATAGGTTAGTGGTTCATTTTCATTTGAAGAAAGAGAGTAAGAACAGGTAAGGAATACACAGGGCATTTCAACTCTGTTATGTTTTATTGCTTAAAATAGATATCATTAAAATATGATTAAAAGTTCACATTTATAAAGTCTAGGTGGTGCATTCACAGGCATTTGTTAAACTACAATCTGCTTTTCTGTAGTTTTGAAGTTTTCATTGAAAAGGAAGGAAGGAAGGGAGGGAGGGAAGGAGGGTGAGAGAAACAAATAATTCATTATTGTTATATTTTTCTCTGGCAAAAAGCAAGAGAGAATTATTTTTATTCTAAATAATCAGAGTAAGATTGTTAAATAATGTAAAACCAATGAGATTAATTTGTAAATGAGCAAAAAAACAGGAAAAGTAACTGGAAAAACAATAAAATAAGTACCATTTTAAAACCTTGGAAACCTATTATGAACATTGTGGCTTCTAAAGAGGTTGGACAGGTTATATAAGTTTTGTTTGTTTTTTTCTGTTTCATCCTTTAACTCGATTTATGTCTGGCCCTTACTTAGAGATTTTCATTGAGGAGATTAAGTTGCACCTGTGAATTTACAACAAGGAAATTAGAGCATTGGAGCATTCAACAATCTGTTTTATCATCTTAGTCAGCAACTACTTCAACATTTGTCTCCTTCCCACTTAAGGCAAAAGAAACTTCTGTAATTGAGAATGACTTTCAAACATTTGAGAACAATAGTGTCAAAGAGAGATGCTTTGTGTATGAAATGGGGAAAGGAACCCCAACAACTCCACACTAGGAAGGTGATTATGTCTTGTCTTATTAACTAATCCTTTGGTGGAAAGGATTTGCCTCGAGGACACTTTATAAGTCCTCATTTCACACCCTGATTGTAATGATTTTTTTTCTCACTCAGCTGTCCAACTGTTGAGATATTTTACATGAAATGACAACTTGACTCTGAAGAGGAGCCTAATTTCCTTTGTTGTTGTTGTTGTTTTCATTTTTGATGATAAATCTTCATAATATAGAGGAAACAGCTTCATTCAATAATTCTCCATCAGCAATTTTCAACATGCTCAGTAAATATATTTTGATCTAAGATAACATCCTAGACATGCATTTTAAAAATCATAAGCTTTCTAATTATAAAAGGCTAATACACTTATAGAGATTTTGAGGTTTTTAGGAAATATAGGAATGCTTGAAGTAAAAAACTAAAACTTATTCATAATCCTACAACTCATCCTCTATTAATATTTTAATATATTAATGTATATTCTTATAGTTTTCCCCTATACATGTAGATATTCATGAAAGAGCCTGAATTTTTTTCTGTGTACACAACTGAGATTATTAAAATGGCTTTAGCATTGTGCATATGTTTGAAAAATAACCTGTTTTTAGGTTTCTAATGAACACTTTGGTCACCAAATATTAAGCTAAAACTGCTAGTGGCCTGCCAGGAAAATTCTTAGGGTGCGATGGAGGTATGTTGAAAATATTAGTCATTTTAAAATATATATATGAAACATTATTATTGTATCGATTTTCTCCATAAATCCCTGCAAACCTAAACTTGCAGGACGTGGTCAAGCTCATTATTTCAGACTCTGTGTGATAAGTGAAAAGTGAAAGTGTTAGTTGCTCAGTCATGTCCAACTATTTGCGACCCCAAGAACTGTAGCCCTCCAGGCCCCTCTGTCCATGGGATTCTCCAGGCAAGTGGGTTGCCATTCCCTTCTCCACGGGATCTTCTTGACCCAGAGACTGAACCCAGGTTTCCTGCATTGTAAGCAGATTTCTTACTGTCTGAGCCACTATTAATGATATATCTAAATATACTCTGAAAAAATGGGGAACTAATGTTTATTGAGCAAATACTGTGTGTCAGGTAGAGTGCTGAGTATTTTGCAAAGATTGTCTCATTCATATATGACATTTATAGGGTGAAAATAAGGTATTTAATGTCTGTACCCATAAAGTAGGAAAGAGATAATATGGGTTCAAATTCCTGCAGCTCAAGAAAAAAAAGACAGAGGGTGGGTTTTGATCAGAGATATTTAAATTCACTGTTGAGTCAAAGTAAACTGCATTAAGTTCTCTATTTTCTCCTTGTTTTGAGTATGGAGGCACAGCCTTAGTGACTATTAAAATTTTGTCTTCTGTTGGGTAGACTTTTGCTTTATAAGACTAGAGTGCATGACATATATGCACCACCATGTGTAAAGTAGATAGCTAGTGGGAAGCTGCTGTACAGCACAGGGAGCTCAGCTTCATGCTCTGAGATGACCTAGAGGGGTGGATGAAGTGGGGGAGGGAGGCTCAAGACAGGATATAGGTATGTTTATAGCTAGTTCAGTAGCATGTTGGGCACCTACTGACCTGGGGAGTTCATCTTTCAGTGTCCTATCTTTTTGCCTTTTCATACTGTTCATGGGGTTCTCAAGGCAGGAACACTCCCTTCTCCAGTGGATCACATTCTGTCAGAACTCTTCACCATGACCCATTTGTCTTGGGTGGCCCTACATGGCATGGTTCATAGTTTCATTGAGTTAGACAAGGCTGTGGTCCATGTGATTAGATTGGTTAGTTTTCTGTGATTGTGGTTTCTGTCTGTCTTCTCTCTGATGCCCTCTCTCATTGCCTACTGACTTACTGGGGTTTCTCTGACCTTGAACCTCCTCATGGGCCTGCTCCTGACCTTGGACCTGGAGTATCTCCCCTTGGCCTCTTGCTGCTCCAGCGCGGCAAAGCCGCCACTTGCTTCCAGTACCACGGAACAACACCCAATTGTGGATGTGACTGGTGATGGAAGCAAGGTCCAATGCTGTAAAGAGCTATATTGCATAGGAACCTGGAATGTTAGATCCATGAATCAAGGCAAATTGGATGTGGTCAAACGGGAGATGGCAAGGGTGAACATTGACATTTTAGGAATCAGTGAACTAAAATGGACTGGAATGGGTGAATTTAACTCAGATGACCATTATATCTACTACTGTGGGCAAGAATCCCTTAGAAGAAATGGAATAGGCATCATAGTCAACAAAAGAGTCTGAAATGCAGTACTTGGATACAATCTCAAAAATGACAGAATGATCTCTGTTCATTTCCAAAGCAAACCATTCAATATCATGGTAATCCTAGTCTATGCCCTGACCAGAAATGCTGAAGAAGCTGAAATTGAATGGTTCTATGAAGACCTACAGAACCTTCTAGAACTAACACCGAAGAAAGATGTTCTTTCCATTATAGGGGACTGGAATGCAACAGTAGGAAGTCAAGAAACACCTGGAATAACAGGCAAATTTGGCCTTGGAATACAGAATGAAGCAGGGCAAAAGCTAATAAAGTTTTGCCAAGAGAACACACTGATCACAGCAAACACCCTCTTCCAGCAACACAAGAGAAGACTCTACACATGGACTTCACCAGATGGTCAACACCGAAATCAGATTGATTATATTCTCTGTAGCCAAAGATGGAGCAGCTCCATGTACTTAGCAAAAACAAGACCGGCAGCTGACTGTGGCTTAGATCATGAACTCCTTATTGCCAAATTCAGACTTAAATTAAAGAAAGTGGGGAAAACCACTAGACCATTCAGGTATGACTTAATCAAATCCCTTATGATTATACAGTGGAAGTGAGAAATAGATTTAAGGGACTAGATCTGATAGACAGAGTGCCTGATGAACTATGGATGGAGGTTCGTGACATTGTACAGGAGACAGGGATCAAGACCATATTGAAGAAAAAGAAATGCAGAAAAGCAAGATGGCTGTCGGAGAAGGCCTTAAAAATAGCTGTGGTAAGAAGAGAAGCAAAAAACAAAGCAGAAAAGGAAAGATATACCCATTTGAATGCAGAGTTCCAAAGAATAGCAAGGAGAGATAAGAAAGCCTTCCTCAGTGATCAGTGCAAAGAAATAGAGGAAAACAACAGAATGGGAAAGACTAGAGATCTCTTCAAGAAAATTAGAGATACCAAGGGAACATTTCATGCAAAGATGGGCTCAAAAAGGACAGAAATGGTATGGACCTAAAAGAAGCAGAAGATATTAAGAAGAGGTGGCAAGAATACACAGAAGAACTGTACAAAAAAGATCTTCATGACCCAGATGTTCACAATGGTGTGATCACTCACCTAGAGCCAGACATCCTGGAATGTGAAGTCAAGTGGGCCTTAGGAGTAATCACTACAAACAAAGCTAGTGGAGGTGATGGAATTCCAGTTGAGCTGTTTCAAATGCTGAAAGATGACACTGTGAAAGTGTTGCACTCAATACACCAGCAAACTTGGAAAACTCAGCAGTGGCCACAGGACTGGAAAAGGTCAGTTTTCATCCCAATCCCAAAGAAAGGCAATGCCAAAGAATGCTCAAGCTACTCCACAGTTGGAATAGTTTGAGCATCATCTCACACACTAGTAAAGTAATGCTCAAAATTCTCCAAGCCAGGCTTCAACAATACATGAACCATGAACTTCCAGATGTTCAAGCTGGTTTTAGAAAAGGCAGAGGAACCAGAGGTCAAATTGCCAACATCCCCTGGATCAGTGAAAAAGCAAGAGAGTTCTAGGAAAACATCTATTTCTGCTTTATTGACTATGCCAAAGCCTTTGACTGTGTGGATCACAACAAACTGGAAAATTCTGAAAGAGACGGGAATACCAGGCCACCTGACCTGCCTCTTGAGAAACCTGTATGCAGGTCAAAGCAACAGTTAGAACTGGACATGGAACAATGGACTGGTTCCAAATAGGAAAAGTAGTTCATCAAGGCTGTATATTGTCACTCTGCTTATTTAACTTATATGCAGAGTACATCATGAGAAATGCTGGGCTGGATGAAGCACAAGCTAGAATCAAGATTGCCAGGAGAAATATCAATAACCTCAGATATGCAGATGATACCACCCTTATGGCAGAAAGTGAAGAGGAACTAAAGAGCTTCTTGATGAAAGTGAAAGAGGAGAGTGAAAAAGTTGGCTTAAAGCTCAACATTCAGAAACCTAAGATCATGGCACGTGGTCCCATCACTTCATGGCAAATAGATGGGGAAACAGTGTCAGAGTTCATTTTGGGAGGCTCCAAAATCACTGCAAATGGTGACTGCAGCCATGAAATTAAAAGATGTTTACTCCTTGGAAAGAAAATTATGACCAACCTAGACAGCATATTAAAAAACAGGGACATTACTTTGCCAACAAAGGTCCTTCTACTCAAGGCTATGGTTTTTCCAGTAGTCATGCATGGATGTGAGAGTTGGACTATAAAGAATGCTAAGCACTGAAGAATTGATGCTTTTGAACTGTGGTGTTGGAGAAGACTCTTGAGACTCCCTTGGTCTGCAAGGAGATACAACAACTCCATTCTAAAGGAGATCAGTCCTGAGTGTTCAATGGAAGGACTGATATTGAAGCTGAAACTCCAATACTTTGGCCACCTGATTGGAAGAACAGACCCATTTGAAAAGACCCTGATGCTGGGAAAGATCGAAGGCAGGAAGAGAAAGGGACGACAGAGAATGAGATGGTTGGATGGCATCACCGACTCAATGGACATGAGTTTGGGTGGACTCTGAGAGTTGGTGATGGACAGAGAGGCCTGGTGTCACAAAGAGTTGGATATGACTGTGCGACTGAACTGAACTGAACTGGTACCTGATTCATTTTGTTGTTTGGCAGAAACTACCATAACGTTGTAGAGCAATTATACTCCATTAAAAAAAATTGACAACACCATTACAAGTTTAGCAAAAAAGAGAAAAATACGCATAACCTAAATACAACTGTTAAAGTTTTTGTTTATCCCTTGTTAATAGTCAACATATTTAACAGTCATAAACATGACATATGCCTGCTTTACATCCTGCTTCTTCATTTAAACTGCCATTGTTCACATTTTCCCATATTTGTTGAGAGTTTATGACTTTTTTGAATTGCGGTATAATATATTTATGGTATTATATTAGTTTCAGGTATACAACATAGTGATTCAAATTTTTTATAGATTATACTTCATTTGTGGTTATTATAAAATATTGCCTATATTCCCCATGCTGTCCAATATATGCTGTGCTGTGCTTAGTCACTCAGTTGTGTTCAACTCTGTGACCCCATGGACTGTAGCCCTCCTGGCTCCTCTGTCCATGGAATTCTCCAGGCAAGAATACTAGAGTGGGTTGCCATGCCCTCCTCCAGGGGATCTTCCCAACCCAGGGATCAAACCCAGGTTTCCTGCATTGCAGGCATATTCTTTACCAGCTGAGCTACCGGGGAAGCTGGTCCAATATATCCTCGTTGTTTGTTTCATACACAGTAGTTTGTATCTGTTAAACCCCATCCCTATCGTATCCTGCCCCCATCTTTATAAAACGCTCCCTTCCCAAGACAAAACAAACAAAAATGACTGCAGTGCAGTTTATTTCACATCAAAGATGTCCTAGGCAATGCTATATCCGGATTGCTCCGCACATTCCATTGCTTAGCATCCAGGAGTCTCTGCCTTCCGCTGATCTATAGGTAATAGAAGATGCCACCGGAATACATTTCCCTGAAGTTATAATCAGATACCTTATGGGCTCACTTCACAGGTCATCTCAATGCAAACTGGCAAGTCATTTACTACAGTTACAGAAAATGCAAATCTGATCAGGTATGTGACAAGTGGAAAGCTCCATTTTGTTGCTTGGTTAGAGAAATAGCTTGCTGTTTGTATGTGGTTTTGGATAACTTTTTCACCAGGAAGTGACTTAAGGTGGCCACAGACATAATAGTTCTCTTATGTCTGTGACTGCCCTAAGTAATGTCTCCTCTACCTCTCTAGGGAGAGATGTGACAAAATCACCGTGTGTTCGTGGGGCTGTGTCCTTTGTTAGCTTGGCACTGGTAGGGTGTTTCTTTATGTGAATGTTTGTCTGATTAAAGTTAACCTCTGCCCTGAAACAGTTGGATATTGTTTAGGTATTATTAGAATAATTTTCTTTGTTAACATCTCACTTTTAGTCTTTCCTTTATTTCTCCCTTTGGGTCCTTACATCAGAACTCTGTTGTGAGGTGTTGTTTAAGAGCACAGGCTCTGAGTTAGCTGGTGAAGGATTTGAATTCTAGCTTGAAGTGCTAGGTGTGATACTTTGGGCAAGAAATTTAACTTGTCCAGGCCTTGTTTTCTCCACTGGTCAAATGAGAACAGTCCCACCACATTTATGGGGTTGTTATGAAGGTTAAGGCCATGCATGTGGAGTTCTCAGCACAATGTCTTACTCAAGGAATGAAGTCCTTAATAATCCTGTTAAGTGGGTGAGGCAAATACAAAGAAGAAAGACATCTAGAAGTTAAGTAAGATGCTTGGCCAGAGGCCACATACTTGCAGAACTGGAATCAGATCAGCCATTCCCATTTCAGTCTTCATTTCAGGACTGCTTGGCTTTCTTAATTAAACACATATGTGTATATGCAGCTGTTGACTCTTAAAGGTGATGTTTCATCAACAAATGTAATTATGGGGCATGTACATTGCAACAGTCATAGTGGTGAGGCAATGTAACTCGAATAATGGAGCATATCTATGCCCACACATGGGAAAACAAACAAGCCTTGTCTACCTTCAGAATGTGCTCCTCTCAAAGGAAACCTTGGATTCTTGGCACATATTTTGCTTCCAATTACCATTCTGTCATAGCTTGGGCACTTAAGAGCCTCAGCTTCACTAGTAAAATAATGGCATTTGACTCATAGTGTCATTAAGATTAATCAAGACACAGTGGAAATCCTTAGCACTGAACTTAGCACAGAATTCCTGATAAATGTTAGCTGGTATCTTTACTGTTGCTGCTCCTGACAGTGAAGGTGCCGGTAGTGTTTATAGAAAGTCAGAGAAGGAAGACTTCAAGTCTTTCCTGGCTGGCCAGTTAAAAAACTGGCTATCTTACTTTCTTCATAATTCTTGTGACTATCTGACCTAATCTTTCTTACTGTCAGTTCCCTGCCACTAGACTTGTGTTCCACCAGGGAAGGAACCCAGGACAATGCTGGACACATAGAAAGTGTCCTCCTAACAGTCTGAAGATGAATCAATTAAAAGAGGAGAGATGAAAGCAATGGGAAAGGAGAGGAAGCTAAGGTAACCTATAGAAGCAAAGAGGGAGAGAATGGCCTGTTTTATGGATATTTCACATGAATTTCTTTTTTTTATATACATTTCTTTAAAAAAATATTTATTTATATTTGGCTGTGCTGGGTCTTCATTGCTGTGTGCACGCTTTCTCTAGCTGCAGTGCATGGGTTTCACATTGTGGTGGCTTCTCTTTTTGCAGAGCACAGCCTCCAGGGCGCGCAGCCTTCAGCAGTTACAGTAGACGGACTTAGTTGCCCCACAGCATGTGGAATCTTCCTGGACCAGATATCAAACCCGTGACCCCTGCACTGGCAGATAGATTCTTAACCACTGGGCCACCAGGGAAGTCCCTCACATAAATTTCTGAATCCAACATCACCAGCATTTGTTAAAAAGGAAGTATAGACAGTTTTGATGGAGTATAGACAGTCTTTAAGGTCCTTTCTCCTCATTGTGGGGTAAGTATAATTGGTGTCAATGTACTTGTCTTTGAGTTTATGTCAACTTCTATCCTTCAAACCACCAAGGCTGTTACAGGCCTGCCACTGAGATCCCACTTCCCACAATCCCAATTTCCCCCAAACTGATGTTCAGAGTTTCAATTCATGAACTTCAGTGTAGATGGCTTTAAAGATCATGTCTATATGCACAAAGAAACCTTCCAAATGCTTATGGGCACTAAATGAATTAATACATATATGGGAAACAATTACATTAACAAGTGGCACCCAGCAACTGTACCAATGAATGTTCCCTACTGTTGTTTTTAATGTTATCATCATCATCCATTCATTCAAAAGAGATTTACGGAGTACCTTAAGTGCCAACAGATGCTCTCAACTCAAGATATTATTCAAAGGTAGACTAAACAGATCAAATATCTGCCTTCATGGAGCTTATATGTAGTGGAGAAATCAGAAGATGAAGTTGGGCAGGCCAGTGAATGACTGAGCTACCCAGATGGGTGGTTGCAGTCTATACTTTCAATGAGGACAGGCCCTCATCTGGCTTGTTTAACACTGTCTCTCCAGTACCTTCTGAAGAGCAGAGTGGGCGTGCAGTTCACTAAGTAACTGCAGGAGTGAATTTCCAAAAAAAAAAAAAAAAAAAAGAGTGAATTTCCAAGAAGGGGTCCAGTTGAAGGTGGGCATTTCAGGTTTGGAGCTTAGGCAGGGTGTGCAATACGGTGTGAGCTCTGAGTTTGTGAACTCTGTGTTCAGGGGGCAGTCTGGCATAGAGTGTATGTGGGTGGACGTGGAAGAGGCTGCGGATGTGAGAGTGTGCATATGCATGAGTAATACCTGCGTGTGTGTCCACTAATAGGAATGGCAAAGTCTTTGGTTCTCAGTTTTGAGGTAAATCTGGTCTTGTGTGTGGGGCCAAGTGTAGGGTTCTGGCCTCAGTAAGTGAGGTATCAGCCAGGAAGTTGTCCGATGAGGACAAAGTATTAAAGAGTACTTTGCAAGGCTTGTCTGATCAGTAGTGTAATTGTGTGTGATGCAAATCAAGGGTGGATAGGGACTTCCCTGGTGGGCCAGTGGGCTTCCACTGCAGGGGGCATGGGCTCCATCCCTAATCAGGGGAACTAAGATCCCTCATGGCTGGAGGTTCGACCAACAAACAAACAAACAAAAAACCCTGACACCTTAAGAAAAAAAAAATAGATGTGGTTTTCATCTTTTACCTATTTAGGTAAGCACATAGTAGAAAACCAGACAATTCAAACCAAGAAGATCTTTTAAGTGACTTCCTTGGTGGTCCAGTGATTGATCCTCCACCTTCCAATGCAGTGGCTGCAGGTTTGATCTGTGGTCTGGGAACTAAGATTCCACATGCCAGCAAGTCATGGCCAAAAGTAAATAAACAAATTAAGGGTGGATAAAAAGCAAAATCCAGGGTGAAATATATGAAGTAAGACTAGGTTGAAATGGGAATTCCCTGGTGGTCCAGTGGTTAAGACTTCCCCTTCCAATGCAGGGGTGCAGTTGGATCCCTGGTTGGGGAGGGGTCCACATCAAAGGAAAATTAAAAGAATAAGTTGAAGTGTGTGAGTCTGTTACAGGTTTCTTGTGATTGTCAATAAGATGATGTGTCTGTAGAGCTCTGTAAGCCAATAATTCAGGAGTTCATTATGTGAGGGTGCAGGTTTGTGAGGCAGATTCTAGAACCGGGAGCAATTGTGAGACAATTCTAAGATTAGGATGGGACAGAGTCTGGGATTATGGGTAAACAAAGTCTGAGTTTGTGAGTCTGGTAAATCTGAGTTTGTGTGTGTGTGTGTTGCTGTAAATCAGGAGGAATTTAGAGTTTATATCAACCCACCTGAGCCAACAAAGTTTCTTCACCTGAGTAGGGCAGAGACGTGTTTGGGAGGCCAAGTTGGGAGTGAGTGTGGGTAAAACAGGGTTTGTGCTCACATGTGAGTGAGGCGAGCTCTTGAGTGTCAACCTGGGGGTTGTTGGGCGAGCTGGAAGCGTGCCTTCTGTGTGTGCGCGCGCGCCAAGTTGGATTTCTCCTTTGGATGGGCGGCAGGGACGCGTGATCGCGAGGCCACGTTAGGGTCCCGGCGCGCAGGAGGTGCGGCCGGCTGGGCGGGCGAGCGGAATACGCCGCCGCTCCGGCCCAAGCGCTGCGCTCGCTGGCTCGGGGCTCGCAGGGGACTGGCAGGAACCGGAGCAGCACTGCCGCCTCTGGCGCGAAGGCTCAGGCACCTCCTCCCGCCCCAGTCACTGTGGCTCGGCGCACGCTGCCGGCTGCTGCCCTTTCCGCCTTTGGGGAAGAGAACCCACGGGCCGCTGTCGCGATCCAACCATGGCCTCGGGCCGCAGAGGCTGGGACAGCTCCCATGAAGACGATCTGCCCGTGTACCTGGCCAGGCCGGGCACCACCGACCAGGTCCCGCGGCAGAAGTACGGCGGCATGTTCTGCAACGTGGAGGGCGCCTTCGAGAGCAAGACGCTGGATTTCGATGCCCTGAGCGTGGGGCAGCGCGGCGCGAAGACTCCCCGGAGCAGCCAGGGCAGCGTCCGAAGCTCGGGGAGCCGACCTGGCGCCGAGGGGGATACCCCGCACCGGGGCCAAGGCCGGGAGGAGAGCCGGGAGCCCGCGCCCGCGTCGCCCGCGCCCGCTGGGGTGGAGATCCGGAGCGCCACCGGCAAGGAGGTTTTGCAAAACCTCGGCCCCAAGGACAAGGTAAGGGGGCCCGGGTTTCCTCTCCGCCTGTCCTCGCTCCCTTTTCAGCCCCGGGGCGCCTTGGCCCGGGCACAACTTTCTCTCGTTCACTTTGTTGGGGGGGGGGCGGTGGTGGTGGATGGAGGATTAGGGGGAGGAAAAGGGCACCCTCCGCCGAGTGCATCGAGACCTTCCAGCCCGAATCTGGATTATTCACCCGTGTCCCCACTGTAGCATCTTTGTGCGCGCGGGACACGGGGTGCGTGGGTCCCCTCCCCTCCCTGCCGCATCCCCGAGCCATCGGTTCTGAGTGGGTGTGTCAGCCCGGCCAGTGCAGGAAGGCTGAGTGACTTCTAGCCCTTCTCTCGGTCTGAGTACCCACCAGGCACAATTGTCTTCTTGATCTCCCTTCTGACTCTAGATTAAATCTCAACCCAGGTCACCAGGGCAGAGGGCAAACTGGTCCCGGGAAAGCGGGGTCATCTCCATAGTACCCGGATGAAAGTACAGGCTGGGCGGTTTCCCCTCTCACTCTTCCAACATCAGCTCTGCTCCTGAAACTTTTCAGTGTGGAGCCACCAGACTAAACACCCGAAACCCCTTGCTTCTCTTCTGCCCTGGGTCGACATTTCACATCTGTGTCTGTTAAGTGTATATTTGTGTAGGTAGCTTGGCGCGAGGCCGGGGAGCCAGCTGTCTGGGGAACAGTGGTATTGTATTTTTGAAAATAGGCAAGAGTATTAAGGGCGCATATTAAACTAGTACAGCTGCAAGTTCCCCACTGCTCTTCCATGTGCCAAAGCCAGTTTTTTCTGTGCGTATTTTTGAGAAACTCATGTCACACTGAGCTTAAGATATGGCACTTAAGATGTGGCACTGAAACTCGGCTTGTCCTCATTTATTTAATAAAAAAGCAGGACCATAGTTCAGAAAACTCAGGGCCTGGGCGGGAGGGATTGGAGTATTCAGGAGTTCAAACTGACCCTTTTGAGTTGGGGAACAATAGTAATCAGATACCTCACCCTTGTCTAGATAATGGCTGCAAAATCCAGCCTGCATATATTGTATTGGACTAATACGGTTATGAATCATAACCTGAAATGGAAATGTTTGCCTCAGAGCAATTAAAGTTAATGCTAACCCAAGTTTTAGATGTTTTTCCATTAAAATGCAGCGAGCCAGTGAAAGGAGAGAACTTCTCTGTGCTGCTTAATTTTTGGAAGTTTAAAAAAAAATAAACTAAGTTTTAAGAATTGATAACAGGAAAGAAAGTACCAAAATGAGTATGGTTTTAAGGTGCCTTTGGGGAACAATGTCACTGTGTCTTGGAATCACTTATTTAGTTTGTGATTTTCACATCATCCTTAGAATGTGGGATTCCTCTAGGTCCCACTTAGATACCCTTTTAGGAAAAGCTTCTGATCTTTTGGGAAGGGTTTGGCTGATTTTGAAACTGAAGTATAGCCCTAGGGAAAGATTACTGCCTCTTTTCAGATCTGACTTTGATAAGTATTGAAATGTCCCCTTCCTGATTTGAAGGGATGGGAGAGGTGATGGAAAAGGTCGGTAACAATTGCTATGAGTCAGTGCTATTCCCTTTGCTGGAACACCCCTGATGTAAGCCAGATAATATGCCTGGTTTGCAGGATTTAAGAATGGTAACTAGAGAAAGGGAAAATGTTCCTCTTTTAAACCCAACATGTCTTTCTTTTTCTTTCTTTTTGCAAACCCTGTACTTTTGGCTCTTAATTGAAAAATAATAATACAACAAGGATTTGTAGTGCTATATGCTTATTTCTAAGTTCGGGCTTGCTGTCAGCTTTATCCAGACCATGTTATTATCTCTAATTTAGTTGAATCACACTGATCGAAGAGACATCAGAGGTTATCTACTTCTGAACTTATTTCCTCCAGGATGAAGATAGGGTGTTTAGATTTATCTTTGTGGCTGAAATGCCTGGTACATTGGAGGTGCTGGATAAAAGTTTGATAAAACCCCCATAATGAAGCCATCTTTTTCACTATGTAGGTACAAAATCATCATCTGGTCTCTGTTTAAATACTACCATTTTCAGGGAGCTCACTTCTTCACATGAAGCAATTTTGGAGGATTTTACATAAAAAAAAAAAAGTCCAAGTCTACCTACCTTAGTTTCTACAAACTGTTCTTGGTTCTGGGAATATACGAATAACAATGTTTCCTTATGGCAAGATATTTTAATGAGTTTAAGCAGGTAGGCTTTTGTATCTGTCAGAAAAGCTGAGATAATGTCACAGTAACAAACAGTCCTCAAATCCCAGTGGCTTAATCAAACGATAATGGTTTGGTTTTTGCTCCTGTTACTTGTCTATCATGGATCTTCAGGACACCTGTTAATCATTGCCCTTCAGAGACCTAGACTGATGGAGGTTCCATGTCCTCACATCCAAGGTAGGAAAAGCATGTGGTAAATTGCTCATAGACTCTTAAACTCCCACACTAAAGTCATGTATATGACTTATGGCCACATTTCCTGGACCAGAGCAAATCATCAGTTCATGTTCACCTTCAGAAAAATTGAGAAAGTTACTAGGATTCTGTAAAATGGAGATTAGAAATATTTGGGAAATAGCTTTAATCTCTCTCCCAGATCTAGGGGTGGATTAGTGGGATGAAAACTGGCTCAACCGTTATAAATTATGTGGCCACAGATGTGTAACGTATTCTCCGGGCTTCAGTTTTCCTCTTTTGCAAAATGCAGATAACAGTGACTACTTTGCATATGGTACTCAATACATGTTAATTATTATTACTCTTTGCTTTTACTGCCTTTTATACGTTTTAGGGCAATTAGCACATTCTCCCTAAAATTCTCCTTTTTAGCCTTATTATTCCTAGTTTCTTCAGCTCTCCCTTCTATGAGCCTTTCACCACTTGGATTTCCTTTTCAGATACTTTATACATATTCTTTCAAAAATATAGTGCCCAGAACTGAACACAGTGTTCTACATGGGATATGGCCATGCCCAAGTGCATTAGACTAGTTACTTTCCCTGATTTATATACAACTTATGATTCTATAGTAAAGATTACATGTAATAAATCAGTAATCCATGTCCTGCTGTTGTCTCCATAGTAAATTCTATGTCATTCAAGCCTTCAGAAACTTTTCCACATAAGCCAGGATATTGTTTTTCAGTTGCTAAGTCATATCCAACTCTTTGTGACCCCATGGACTACAGCATTCCAGGCTCCTCTGTCCTACTATCTCCTGTATTTTGCTCAGATACCTGTCATTGAGTCAGTGATTATCTATCCGTCTCATCCTCTGTCGTCCCCTGCTCCTTTTGCCTTCAATCTTTCCCACCATGAGGGGCTTTTCCAATGAGTCAACTCTTCGCATCAGGTGACCAACCTATTGGAGCTTCAGCTTAAGCATCAGTCCTTCTAATGAATATTCAGGGTTCATTTTCTGTAGGATTGATTGGTTTGATCTCCTTGAAGTCCAGGGTACTCTCAAGAGTCTTCTCCAGCCCACAGTTCAAAAGCCTCATCTCTTTGGAGCTCAGCCTTCTTTATGGTCCAACTCTCACATCCATACATGATTACTGGAAAAACCATAGCTTTGACTATATGAACCTTTGTCAGCAAAGTGATATCTCTTCTTTTGAACAATGCAGTCTAGGTTTGTCATAGCTTTCCTTCCAAGGAGTAAGTCCTTTAATTTCATGGCTGCAGTCACTGTTCACAGTGATTTTGGAGCCCAAGAAAAGAAAATTTGTCATTGCTTCCACTTTCCCCCTTCTATTTGCCATGAAGTGATGGCACTGGATGCCATGATCTTAGTTGTTTGAATGTTGACTTTCAAGCTAATTTTTTCACTGTCCTCTTTCAACCTCATCAAGAGTCTATTTAGTTCCTCTTTACTTTTTGCCATTAGAGTAGTCTTATCTGCATATCTGAAGTTGTTGATATTTCTCCCCACAATCTTGATTCATCCAGCCAGGCATTTGTCGTGATATACTCTGCATAGAAGTTAAGTAAGCAGGATGTCAATGTACAGCCTTTTTGTACTATTTTCCCAATTTTGAATCAGTCCATTGTTCTATTACAGTTCCAACTGTTGCTTCTTAAAGCCAGGATATCTGCATACTGTGTTGCTACAGTTGAACTTAAAACCAAAAGGAAAGAAAAACCCTTTAACTGTAGGATTTTAACTTTCCCCCCCTCTATAATATTCATCACCACTTTAGCTTATTTTTCTACTATCAGGATAATTTTGAAGCTTAATTCTATAATAAAATATCCCTTATTCCAGATTTGAACTGTCTATAGATTTGATAATATCTCTTTTTAAACATTTTCTATGTGCCTGACATAGATAGTGGGAAGATCTGCCCTTGCCCTACATTATGGTTACATGTCAAGAACAGACATACACACACACACACACTCCCCACACACAGATCTTCCCACTACATGCACCTTAAAAACCATCTACATCTCCCTGCCAGCCCATTATTCAGTATGCTTGGAGCTCAGTTGCTCAATATTTGAGAACAGTCTTTGCTGCAAAATCCTTATTCTTGCAAGTTAATGCTGCAGCTATCAAAAGAGTTTTTTAAAAAATATCATGATAAAATTAAAATATGCTTTATTTCTAACATATGTAGTTATTAATTCCCACCTGAAGGAAATCAGTTTGGTTAATAAATGAATACCTTATGAAAGGATTAAATAACAAAAGTGTTTTTTCAGAATAAAAATGTAAAAAATGTCACTGAATTATCCTCCAAATGCCAAGTTCCAGGTTTGAGATATCTCTGGGTGTTTCTCTTGTGGTTCTGGATCTATTTGTAAACATTTTGTTAAATTGTATATTTACATTTTTCTCATGCTAGGCATTCATATTGCCAAAATTCTCCAAACAACATTTTGTTTATAATTTCTGACAGTATAAAAAAGGCAATTCTAAGTGAAAAGAAAATATTTTTCACCATTTGTCAAGATGGTTTCCACATATGCAGAATTTTCTCTAGCAGTGAAGAAATTACTAAAGGGAGGAGAATTATCATATATGGTCTGCCAAGAGCAAATGATTCTGCAAAGACTGTCATCCGTAAAAACAAAGCAATGACATTATGATTACATAGGTCTATTGATAACTCCCTTTTGGGAACTGGGGGTCCTTTCTAGTTCCCAGCTTCTCACATGGGCCACTTTTGTGCAAAATGTTTCCTTATGAATTCAGCAGGGCTTTTGGTTCTAGGAGGAGAGAATTTTGAAACAAATGAGATATGCCTTTTTACCTTTTACCGTTTGCGTTTTTTTTTTTTTTTTTAATCCTGGGTGATGGTTTCAAAATGATTCAGAGAAATGAAGTCTTTGTCCTTACCCTCCACAAAGGAAGACAGCTGGCAATGGAATTCTAGGTCTCTCTGGTCATCCCATCCATACTCTGTAATGTAAAGGCATTTGCTGCTCTGGCAAACTAAAGTATACACTCAGGCTCGGGGAACAGCTCTTCCTGGCCCTCAGGCCACACTTGAATTGGAGAGTATATTTACTTCGCTAAACCTGGAAGTGTTTGAAACCATTCAAAACTTTAGTTTAGTTTGACAGTAGGCATTTGAGGAACATAAAAACTGTGCCTTCTAAGTAATGCTATGATTGGCAGAGTTCCCTCAAAGTAATGGTCCCTGGAGACAGGGTTTTGCTGACGATGCTTGTTAGTAATGTTTTAGAAGACCAGAGGACTGTCTGTGATGCTTTTCTGTTAGTGATTTCTATAGCTGATTCTCTCTATGATTAGTTTCCACTGAGCATTATCCCTGCAAATACTGTTCCTGTGAGACAGCAGGTAAAGCTCCCTAGGAAGAGGAAGGAAATCTGGCTGAGAAGAGTGCCATCCTTGAGTGCAAGTTCAGCCCTCCTTTTGCAGGACAAGGGAGAAGGTCCACTTGGGTGTGTAAGCACATTTTAAAAATTAAACTTTTAGGAAAATGCTAAAATTTATCTCACGTGATATTTAAAAAACCATTCAACTCCGTCAAAATCAGTGAAATGAGGCAGAAAAAAAAAAAAAAAAGACAACTGAGTAACGCATTACCTTCCTTTAACCATTAGTTTTCTTCAGCTATACAGTTTAGGTAAGTTTAAACTTGCTTCCCAGGTGGCTCAAACGGTAAAGTATCTGCTTGCAATGCAGGAGACCTGGGTTTGAGTCCTGGGTCAGGAAGATCCCCTGGAGAAGGGCATGGTAACCCACCCACTCCAGTATTCTTGCCTGGAGAATCCCATGGACAGAGGAGCCTGGTGGGCTACAGTCCATGGGATCACAGAGTCGGACACGACTGAGTGACTAATAGTTAGGCAAGTTACTTCACTTTTCTGAGTTTTAGTTTCATCTTTTCTAAAATAAAGAGGCTGGACCAGATGGTCTATAACCTTTTCTGAATGTGTACCTTTATGCAGAAAATTTTAGAGCATGCTCTCTTTCTGTATGTATATATATATATGTGTGTGTGTGTGTGTGTGTGTGTGTACACAGATATGCATATATATATTACATATATAAATATATTAATATCTTATGGCATTATTAAATTTAAGACTACATATAGATGTTATTGTTGTTGTTTAGTCACTAAGTCATGTCCAGCTCTTTTGTGACTCCATGGATTGTAGCCCACCAGGCTTCTCTGTCCATGGGATTTCCCAGGCAAGAATACTGGAGTGGGTTGCCATTCCCTTCTTGAGGGGATCTTCCCAACCCAGGGGCTGAACTGATGTCTCCTGCTTGGCAGGCCATGCATATATGTAAGTTACATATACAAATAATGTATTAATATCTTATGACATTATTAAATACAAAGAAAAAGTACAAACTAAAAAAGAGATCGTCAGAGATACAAGTATGTCCTGATATTTTTTTCTTATACTCTGGTGGCTTGTCTTGCCCACCCAGTTGGGTGAGTACCTGTAAGTCTGTGGTCTTTGGAACAATGCTGTAGCAGTCAGTGGTTCTAATATTATAGTCATTAGTGAATTCATTGTCAGCCTGAGTTCTTCAGGGACATATCCTCTTTTATGGACTAGCAACTAGAGAAAAGTTCACAGCCCTTGAAGGTTTATGATGAGGCTGCAGACCAGGTGCTGGTTAGTGCTCAGTGTACTTTATAAAAATGTATGTGTGGGGTTGGGCCAGTGGGATATGGATAACAAGGGTCACCATAAATATAATGAAAAGTCCCCAGATCTCCCTTTATGCATTAATTTTTTGTTTTCTCATTGATTCAAAACCGTTTACTAAGCACTAGTTATGTAGTGCACAATCAAAAACTAGTATTGGAGGAACAAAGATGAATGAAATAGGTAAACATAAACTGCCTTTCATCATAGTCTCCCAGAAAAAACTGCCGTTAACAGGAGTCTACTTTCTCCATTTCAAAATACAAGTGGGAACATGCAGCATTATCTGTTTTTAAGCAATTTTTTTAACCACTTTTTGAAGCATTTACTAAACTTTATTTCTGAGAGTAAGTTTAGGTTCATAGCATAATTGGGTGGAAAGTACAGAGATTTCCCATATTTTTCATGCATAACCTCTTCCATTCTTGCATAACCACCTCCATTACCAGCATCAGAGTTTGTTGCAATTGAGAACCTATTGATACATTCTCATCACTTGAAGTCCATGGCTTACATTAGGGTTCACTCTTGGTGTTGTACATCCTCTAGATTTTGACAAATGTATAATGACATGTATCCATCATTATTGTATCATACAGAGTATTTTCACTGCCCTAAAAATCCTTCGTGCTGTGTATATTCATCCCTCTCTTTCCTCTAACCCCTGGCAACTACATTAAAAAAAAACTGTTTCTATAGTTTTGCCTTTTCCAGAATGTCATACAGTTGGAATCATATAATATCCAACATTTTCAGGTTGTTTTATTTTATCAGTAATATGGATTTAAATTTCCTCCACGTCTTTTCATTTTAGCACTGAATATTCCATTGTCTAGATTTACTACAGTTTACTTATCCATTCACTTACTGAAGGACATCTTGGTTGTGTCCAAGTTTTGGCAGTTAGGATTAAAGCTGTTGTAAACTTTCATTTGAAGCTTTTTGTGTGGACATAAATTTTTAATTTGCTTGAGTAAGTTGAGTGTGATTGTTGGATTGTATGATAAGAATATGTTCTGTTTTGTTTAAAAAAAATCTCTAAATTGTCTCATAAAGTTTTGTATTCCGACCAGCAATGAATGAGAATTCCTGGTGCCCCACACCCCTGTCAGCATTTGGTATTATCACTGTTTTGGATTTTAGCCATTCTAATAGGTATGTATGTGGGGCTTCCCTAGTAGCTCAGACTGTAAAGCGTCTGCCTGCAATGCAGGAGACCTGGGTTCCATCCCTGGGTCGGGAAGATCCCCTGGAGAAGGAAATGTCATGTAGCAGTATCTCATTGTTGCCTTACTTGCAACTATGTTGCAGCTCCCTAATGACATAACATGCTGAACATGTTTGTGTATGCTTACTTGTCATCTGTTTATTTTCTTCTTGTGAGGTGTCTGTTCAGGTCTTTTGCTCATTTTTAAATTGGGTTGCTCATTTTATTATTGTTTTAAACATTCTTTTATATTTTGTACAAGCATCCTTTATCATTTGTGTATCTTGCAAGTATTTTCTCCCAGTCTGTGGCTTGTCTTCTGATTCTCTTGTCATTTTGTTGTGTGGAGCAGAAGTTTTAAAATTTTAATCAAGTTCACCTTATTCATTATTTCTTTTGTGAATTGTACCTCTGTTGTATCTAAAAAGTCATTGCTGTACCCAAAGCCATTTAGATTTTCTTCTATCTTATGTTCTAGGGATTTAGAGTTTTGCATTTACATTGAGGTTTGTGATCCATTTTGAACTAAATTTTGTAAAGGGTGTAAGATCTGTGTCTAGATTCATTTTTCTCTTGTGGATGTCCAGTTGTTCCAGCACTATTTGTAGAAAGACTGTCTTTGTTCCATTGTATTCCCTTCACTCCTTTGTCCAAGATCAGTTCAGTTCAGTCACTCAGTCGTGTCCGACTCTTCGCAACCCCATGAATCACAGCACGCCAGGCCTCTGTGTCCATCACCAACTCCCGCAGTTCACCCAGACTCATGTCCATCGAGTAAGTGATGCCATCCAGCCATCTCATCCTCTGTCGTCCCCTTCTCCTCCTGCCCTCAATACCTCCCAGCATCAGAGTCTTTTCCAGTGAGTCAACTCTTCGCATGAGGTGGCCAAAGTATTGGAGTTTCAGCTTCAGCATCAGCCTTCCAATGCACACCCAGGACTGATCTCCTTCAGAATGGGCTGGTTGGATCTCCTTGCAGTCCAAGGGACTCTCAAGAGTCTTCTCCAACAACACAGTTCAAAAGCATCAATTCTTCGGTGCTCAGCTTTCTTCACAGTCCAACTTTTACATACATACATAACCCCTGGAAAAACCATAGCCTTGACTAGAGGGACCTTTGTTGGCAAAGTAATATCTCTGCTTTTCAATATGCTGTCTAGGTTGGTCATAACTTTCCTTCCAAGATCAGTTGACTGTATTTATATGGATCTATTTCTTGACAATATCACACTATCTTGATTACTGTAGCTTTATAGTAAGTATAGAAGTTGAATAATATTGGTTCCTTAGTTTCTTATCATCAAATATTCAGATTATCTGTTTCTTCTTGTGTGAGTTTTAGTGGATTGTGTCTTTCAAGGAATGAGTCCATTTCATCTGGGTTATCAAGTTTATGGGCATAGTTTTTCATAATACTCCTTTATTATCCTTTTAATGTATATGTTGATATCCCCCTCTTTTTTCAGATATATGTAATTTATACATATAATTTATGTCTTCTCCTTTTCTTTAACTATCTTGCTTACTTATCAATTTTATTAATTTTTTTTTGAAAAATCAAGCTTTTGGTTTTAATTTTCTGTTTTTTTTTTTTAATTGAATGGATTTGTTCTGATTTTTACTTTCTTTTCTTCTGCTTAATTTGGATCTAATTTGTCTTTCTTTTCTAGTTTCCTAAGATGAAAACTTAGACTTGATTTTAGGTCTTTCTGCCTTTCTAATTTATACATTCAATGTTATACATTTTTCTTCTAAGCACTGCTTTAATTTCATTCCATGGAGTCTGGTATGTTGTGGTTTCACTTTTATTTTCTCAAAATATTTTAAAATTTCTTTTGAGATTTCTTCTTTGCCCTGTGTGTTACTTAGAAGGGTGCTGTTTAATCTCCAAGTATTTGGGGGATATTCTGGCTATCTTTCTCTTACTGATTTGTAGTTTAATTCTACTATGGTCTGAGAATAAATATTATGTGATTTCTATTCTCTTAAATTTAGTTAAAGTATGTTTTATAGCCCAGAATGTGGTATATCTTGGTGAATGTTTTGTGTGAGCTTGAGGAGAAGGTTAAAGCCTGCTGTAGTTGGATGAAATAGTCTGTAGATATCAGTTATATCTAGTTAATTGATAGTTCTGTTGCATTCAACTAGGTCTTTATTGCTTTTCTGCCTCCTGGATTTGTCCATTTTCAATAGGGGGGTATTAAAATCTTAAAGTGTAATAGTGGATTTATCTTTTTCTGTTTGAAGTTCTATCAGATTTTGCCTGACATACTTTAATGCTCTGTTTTTAAGTACATATACATTTAGAATTGTTATACCTTCCTGGAGAATTAATCCCTTTATCATTAAATAATACCCTTCTTTATACCTGATGACTCTGTTTCTGATGTTCATTCAGTCTCTTCAAACTGTAGAGTGTGTGGTTTGTTTTGTTTTTTTTTTTGTTTTAGTATGGTTTGTTATTTTTTGTTGAAAGCTAGACACAATGTACTAGGCAAAAGAATCTCCAGTAAATAGACCTTCACTAATGTGGTGGTAAGATGTGAGTGGAGGGGAAGCATTCTGCAGTGCTCTGATTAGGTCTCAGTCTTTTGACGAGCCTGTACTTCTGAAATCTGAACGTTAGCAACTTCACAATCCTTCCCTGTCACCCATTAGGTGGGACAGGATGGCTGGAGGGGACTGGAGTTGTGTACTTTCCTTCTCCCACATGGAAGCCTAGAGGTTGTTAGTATTGGATATTCCCTCCCCTCCCCCGCCATCAGGTAGATTAGGCTCGATCAAACTCCAGCAAGTTAGGCTCTGGTGAAGTAGTTTCTTCTGAAGTGAAGTGAAGTCGCTCAGTCGTGTCCGACTCTTTGCGACTCCATGGACACCAGGCTCCTCCGTCCATGGGATTTTCTAGGCAAGAGTACTGGAGTGGGTTGCCATCTCCTCCTCCAGGCAACTTCCTGACCCAGGGATCAGACCCACATTGTAGACAGATGCTTTACCGTCTGAGCCACCAGGGAAGTCCTACAGGATGCTCTGGTGTAAACAAAAATACTCCTCTCCCAGCAAGAAGCCACAGGGCTTTTTCTCTAATATTCACTCTGAGGACGGGATGGAACTGTTGGAGGCAACAGGCACAGAATGTTTCGGGTTCTCTGATAACTGGATAACTGGGTCCCCTGGCATTTCCAACTCTCTGAGTTGGCCAAGCTGTGCCTCCGGCAATCCATCAATCGCAGGTCAGCTTTTCTTGCCTCAGCAGTGTTTCCTCTGGGAGTGTTTGCTCCTGACTTTCTGCTCCGGGATGGTGTGATTCTGCACTCACCCCTCTGTTTTCTCCAGTCTGGGAGGCAGTGGTTTTCTCTGTGTCCTCTCCTTTCTGCTGGATCTAAGAACTGGTACATTTTTCAGCTTTTTACTTGTTAGGATGAAGTGGCAACTTCTTAGCTCCTTACATGCTGGATCTGAACTCCTAAACTATATATATTTTTTAAATCTAAGTTATTATGGTACCTTTACAGAGCACCAAAGATTTTTCCAAAATATAACTTACAATAGCAATATAGTACTCTGCTGTGAGACATCATGTATTTAATCACTTATTCCTTCTAATTGGACCATTTGAATTTATGTTTTGCCTTCAATTTTGACTTCATTTTTACTTTCCCCTTTTTTGCTGTTGTAAATAAGGAAGTGGTAGACCTCCTTCTAGCTAAATCTTTTTGTATATCCATTTCATTATCATTTGTCTGTGGGAATTTCCTATAAATGGACACTTGTGGTATGGTCATTTTCATGCTGCAGCATTACTGAGCATGGGGTGGTTGCTTCCAATGTGGAACTTCATGGGCAAGATTCTACAGTGTATAAAGCCAGGAAAGTGTTTTGTGTAAATTCTGTAAGAAAGATAGATGCAGTCTAGGCCAAACTGCTCAATAGCAGATGAGATTAAGGGAACACAAAGCCAAGTAAATGCAGACAAAGTAAAAGACATGAGAAGAAGATTTTAAGTCTTATCTGGAGATAAAAACCAATGAAGAAAGAAATTTGTAAAGGGCTATCTACCAAAATTCTCCTTGGCAGAGAATTTTTCTCTACCAACATAGTTCCTACCCTAATTGAGTTTAGAGTACAAATATGAGCTTCAAGGTATATTCTAATGAAAAGATCATTTATGGAATACTAATTGATGCAAGATGCTGCTGTTTCTAATCCTTACAATAACTCTACAAAATAGATACTAACAACTCCATAGTGTGGAAGAGAAACTAAATCTCAGAGAGATGATTTGACTTCCTGTAGTCAAACAAAACTAGAAATGAACAAGATAGAATTTAAGCTCTTAGGTGATCCAATTGCTTTTTATACACCACTTTGCTGTTCCCTTAATATATGTGGGCAGTTAAGAGTTAGTACTGAATAGGGCCCAGCACCTAGAACTGGCTTGGTTAAGAGGATTATCCAAAATAGACTGTCTATTAGTGAGACCTGTGGGAGAGTAAGAGGACTGTACTCCTAGAATCAAAAGAGTTTGGTAGAGTCCAAAAGGTGAACTCAGTGGCTAAAGCTGAAAATATTGGAAGTGAGATGGCCCTAGAAAGAGACCAGGAGATAGAGCCAGGGAAGGAATGAGTAAACAGGAACTCAGATAGTTATCATGAAATGCTACAAATGCCTAATAGTTATTTTTTAAAAATTATTTTATTGAAGTATAGTTTATTTATAATTTCCACTCACTTCTGCTGTATAGCAAAATGATTCAGTTATACATACACATGAAGTGAAGTGAAGTCGCTCAGTCGTGTCTGACTCTTTGCGACCCCATAGACTGTAGCCTACCAGGCTCCCCTGTCCATGGAATTTTCCATGCAAGAATACTGGAGTGGGTTGCCATTCCCTTCTCCAATACATATACACTCTTTTAAATATTATTTTCCATTATAGTTTATCACAGGATATTTAATGCAGTTCCCTGAGCTATATAATAGGACCTTGTTGTTTATCCTGCATTTGCAAATCCCAAACTCCCAATCCATGCCTCTGCCACCCCATCTCCCCCTTGGCAACCACAGTCTGCTCTTTATGTCCATGTGTCTGCTTCTGTTTCCTAGGTAAGTTCATTTGTGTCGTATTTAGATTCCACTGTAAGTGATACCATATGGTATATGTCTTTCTGACTTACTTCATTTAGTATGAATATTTCTTAAGTCCATCCACGTTGCTGCAAATGGCATTATGTCATTCTTTTTGATGGCATATACTGACAATAGTGAGTAGTATTTCATTGTATATATGTACCACATTTTCTTTATCCTTTCATCTGTTGATGGACATTTTGAGTTGTTTCCATGTCTTGGCTGTTGTGAACAGTGCTTCTCTGAACATAAGAGTGCATGCATTTTTTTGAAATACATTTCTGTCTGGGTATACGTCCAGGACTCGGAGTATTGGGTCATACAGTAACATTGTTTTTTTGTTTTTTGAAGAACCTCTATCCTGTTTTCCACAGTGGCTGCACCAATTTACATTTCTACCAAAAATGTAGGAAGGTTCCTTTTTCTCCATACCTTCTGCAGCATTTGTTATTTATAGATGTTTTAATGATGGTCATTCTGACTGGTGTGAGATGGTACTTCATTGTAGTTTTCATTTGCATTGCTCTGATAATTAACAATGTTGAGTATCTTTTCATGTGTCCGTTGACCATCTGGAAGTCTTCTTGGAGAAATGTCCATTTAGGTATAATGCCCATTTTTTGATTGGATTGTCTGGGTTTTGTGGTTGAGTTGTGTGAGCGGCGGGTTGTATATTTTGGAAATTAAGCTCTTGTCAGTCACATCTTTTGCAAATATTTTCTCCCAGCCCATAAGTTGTCTTTTCATTTTGTTTATGATTTCCTTGCTGTACAGAAGTTTATAAGTTTGAATAAGTTTGAATCGGTCACATTTGTTTGCTTTTGCTTTTGTCTTATAATTATATTCATTTGGTGCTGTGGCTTGCTGGTTGCTTGATCTGGTTTAAAGTTGCTTGCTAAGGGCAGATAGTATTTAAAGGATGGTGGCAGAGATGGAGCTCAGATCCAGGTCTGCAGACTCCAGAGCCCATGCACCACTATTAATAACCGTTTCTTTTGAGAGCAGAATCACTTGGTTTATTTCTAAGAAGCTGGACTATATCCATCCAGAAAAGCTGCAGTCCTTACATGGAATGGGAAGCAGGCGATAGAGGAGCTGTGTTCCTCTGACTATATCCTGTCACATAGATAGAAACAAATAAAGTCAGCGAGGTGGAAAGTTGTGTGATAAATGGATACTGAGAATGAAAAAAATACTGTTGATGAATAGTGGTATCTCACACAATTGGTAGGCAGGGAAAACCTCTCCAGAGATGTAGTTTTTTCCTATATACCAGCAAGGGAGAGTCAGGAAGCCAGTGAGATTACAAGTGGGGAGCAGGGAGTGGGAAATAGGTGGAAGTGATTTGAAACGAAGACAATATCTGGCAATTCTTGTTTTCAGCTAAGTGTCTGAAAATAAAAGGATGAGGTGTCACTGAATTGTCTATAATAAGAGTTTGTAAACTTTATCTGTAAAGGTCCAGGTATTAATGGTAAATATTTTAGGCCTTTCAGGCTATAAGGTATCTGTCCTAGCTACTAAACTCTATACAGCAAAGCCATCCATAGACAGTGTGTAAATGAATGGATGTGGCTGTGTACCAATAAATCCTTAGTTGCAAAATCAGGTGGTACGCTGGATTAGACCCAAGAGCAATAGTCTGTCAATCCCTGATCTTGTGTACAATAAAAGGGACATAGGTGTGTGTGTGTGTGTGTGTGTGTGTGTGTGTGTGTGTGTGTGTGTTGGAATAGCAGAATGAATCATGGCAATTTGTCAATATGAAAAGATTTAGAAATTTGAAAGAAGTATAGGAACTATGCAAGATAATCTAAAAGGCTCAAAAACACCTGTCCACCTTTCAGAATGTCCAAGATTGAGGGAGAATATTAAAAATAAATGTGTATCTGACCATAAAGAGGAAAACAGTGCAAGCTATTTTTAAAAATATTTTATTTACTTATCTATTTATTTTTGGCTGCACTGGGTCTTCGTTGCTGTCTGAGACTTTCTCTAGTTGTGGTGCACCAGCTTCTCTTTGTGGCGGTTTTTCTTGTTGTAGAGCACAAACTGTAGCCATGCTGGCTTTAGCAGCTGTAGTGTGTGGGCTTAGCTGCCCCATGGCATGTGTGGTCTTAGTTCCTGGGTCAGGGATTGAACGTGCATTGGCAGGCGGAATCTTAACCGCTGGACCACCAGGGAAGTCCCAATGCAAGCTATGTTAGAGAATGAAATATGAAGTGGAGGCAAGGCTTTGTAAAGAACAGACAAGAAAAAGAGGGGTAAAGAGGATGATCTGGAAATGACAGTGAGGAAGAAAGAAAGGAAGTCTGAGCGATTAGGAGGAGGAGGAGGTCAAGCTTTGCTGGGGTGCTCGAAATAGGAGAGGTGCGAGGCAGCAAACAGCCTGGAGTTGCAGAGCGGAACGGGGCTGGTGGAAAAGACCTCTTGCCAATTGTGAACAGAACTCAGCAGTACTAAGTGAACAAGGAGGAGGCTAGACTCATTCACTCTTTTTTAAAAATTTTCTTCTGCCTACTTGAACCAGTTTAAAAAGAACCACGCTCCTACTCTTGAGACATGTCAGCAGATTGAAAATAAGGCGCTTTGGGAGTGGACATAGTGGCTCAGCCAATAGTGTCTTTAGGAATTTTCAGGGAAAGTGTCCTTGGGTGAGAGTTTATTACCTCTTGGAAGATGTGTGCTCACCGTTCAGGAAACCTGACTGTGGGGTCAGCTGCAGCCGATTACGCAGGAGGCCTGCTGGCAGAGTCAGTGGTTTTCCACTCCCTCCTTCCTTCGTTGATTCTCTCATCCCTCCGTGCATCCAACAGATATTTACTGAGAGTCCACCATGAGCCTCTTCTGGATCACCAGCAGTCAGGGATCTGTCAGGAAAAGGGAGATCTTTTGAAGGGACTGTGTGGAAGAGGTGCTGGCAACTTCAAAAATGAGTGTTCTGAAGCGGGGAGCAGGTCAGAGGAGGGGAGGGCAGGAAATGGATATTAGTGAAAAGAGTTTTCCATCACTAGACAAATTCATCCAACTAGACTGTGGTGTTGGAGAAGACTCTTGAGAGTCCCTTGGACTACAAGGAGATCCAACCAGTCCATTCTGAAGGAGATCAACCCGGGGATTTCTTTGGAAGGAATGATGCTAAAGCTGAAACTCCAGTACTTTGGCCACCTCATGCAAAGAGTTGACTCATTGGAGAAGACTTTGATGCTGGGAGGGATTGGGGGCAGGAGGAGAAGGGGATGACCGAGGATGAGATGGCTGGATGGCATCACTGACTCGATGGATGCGAGTCTGAGTGAACTACGGGAATTGGTGATGGACAGGGAGGCCTGGCGTGCTGCTATTCATGGGGTCGCAAAGAGTCAGACACGACTGAGCAACTGAACTGAACTGAACTGAGACTGTGGAATCTCGGAGCTAGAAGCAGTTTCAAAGATCATTTTGTCTCTTTCACTTTAGAAACAGGAAAATTGAGACTTCAAGAGGGGAATAAGGATGAAAAATAAAATTTATTGAGTGCTTATTATATGCCAGGCACCATTTTTTTAAACATTGGTAAAATATGACATAAAATGTATCATTTTAAAACATTTTCAGTAAATTTCAGTCATAGTAAGTATATTTACAAGGTTGTACAGTTATTGCCACTATCTAGTTCCAGAACTTTTCCATCACCCCAAAAGGAAACTTTCCACCCATTAATTAGTCACTCCCCATTCGCCCCTCCCTCCAGCCCTCGCCAATCAGTAATCAGCTTTCTGTCTCTGTAGATTTATCTGTAATGGACATTTCATATAAATGGAATTGTACAATATGAGGCCCTTTTGTGCCTGGCTTCTCACACGTAGCATAATGTTTTCAGGGTTCATCCATGTTATAGCACCTATCAGTACTTCATACCTTTTTTATTTTACCTTTTTCCAACTCTGATGTCCAGAGTGGCCTTTTCCTACCTTCTCCCTCTTGCCTTTACTCTGTAATACTTAAAAATCTAGTAGCTGCATATTTTTAAAAGTAACACTCAATGTGTGAACTTTACAAATGAACCACCCCACTTTATTCCTTTCTGTGGCAGGCTAACATTCCAGTGTTAGTTCAGCTCAGTCTCTCAGTTGTGTTCGACTCTTTGTGACCCCATGGACTACGGCACGCCAGGCCTCCCTGTCCATCACCAACTCCTGGAGTTTACTCAGACTCATGTCCATTGAGTCAGTGATGCTATCCAACCATCTCATCCTGTGCCGTCCCCTTCTCCTCCCACCTTCAATCTTTCCCAGCATCAGGGTCTTTTCAAATGAGTCAGTTCTTTGCATCAGGTGGCCAAAGTATTGGAGTTTCAGCTTCAGCATCAGTCCTTCAAATGAATATTCAGGACTGATTTTGTTTAGGATGGACTGGTTGGCTCTCCTTGCTGTCCAAGGGACTCTCAAGAGTCTTCTCCAACACCACAGTTCAAAAGTATCAATTCTTTGGCACTCAGCTTTCTTCACAGTCCAACTCTCACATCCATACATGTCCACTGGAAAAACCATAGCTTTGATTAGACGGACCTTTGTTGGCAAATCCATTTATCATGTGTTTTTTTCCATCTACCTGTTGATGAACATTTGGAATGTTACTTCTTTTTTGGCTGTTGTGAATGGTGCTGTGCCAGGCACTTTTAAAAGCATTTTACATTTCTTAATTCTGTTCACAAAAAACCCTGGAGAGTATTACACAGATTTTATAAATGAGAAAAGAGACATTAGGTCACATGTTCAAGTCACACACTTAGAAGAAGGGGGTTGATAGGGTGGAGCCAAGACCCAAATTTCCCATTTCCCTAGGTAGTGCTCTTTCCACTCTGCCCACTAGCTCAGCTCTAGGAGGGCACGACCTGCCACTTGCTCCTAACTGCTCTTCCTTAATTCCTCCACAGTCACGTGCTCAGTGTAGTTGCTGTAAACCAGGTGAACTGAACCTCTCTAATGAGTAACATATAGGAAACAAAGGAAGAGATGGGGCTTCCCTGGTGGCTCAGTGGTAAAGAATCCGCCTGCCAGTGTAACAGATGCAGGTTTGATCCCTGGGTTGGCAGTGTCTCCTGGAGGAGGGAATGGCAACCCACTCCAGTATTCTTTTTTTTTTTTTTTCCACTGCAGTATTCTTGCCAGAAGAGTTCCATGGACTGAGAAGCCTGGTGGGCTACAGCCCATGGGGTCACAAAAGAGTCAGATACAACTTAGCAACTAAACAACAACAAAGGAATGACTAGAGATTATTTATAGGAAGTTACTTTTTATTTTAACATTAAATGTATAGAACATCCAATTCAATAGCAGGATACTGTAAATTATTTATGACCTATTCATGGGACAGAATACTATGGAGCCATTAAGAACAATGCTATGGAAACACAGTGGGTGAGAAGGTGTTCCTGGTTAGGCCCACCCCCCTCTAAAGGAAGCCACCATCAACAACAGCTCAAGTAGGAAAACTCATTTGCTGCTGCTGCTGCTAAGTTGCTTCAGTCGTGTCCAACTCTGTGCGACCCCATAGATGGCAGCCCACCAGGCTCTGCCATCCCTGGGATTCTCCAGGCAAGAACACTGGAGTGAGTTGCCATTTCCTTCTCCAATGTGTGAAAGTGAAAAGTGAAAGTGAAGTCTCTCAGTCGTGTCCGACCCTCAGCAACCCCATGGACTGCGGCCTACCAGGCTCCTCCATCCATGGGATTTTCCAGACAAGAGTGCTGGAGTGGGGTGCCATTGCCTTCTCCGGAGAATACGTTTACAGAGGTTCAATAATCTGCCTGAGTGAAGACAGCTTGCAAAGCCAGAATTCTGTCTAAATCCCCAAACCCGCACTGTCAGCCACCATAAAAAAATTAAACAGAAATTTAACAAAATCTTAGCAGTGAGATAACTTGTGTTTTCTTCTATTTCTTCAGAACATTTTTCACATTTTTTTTTTATCTTTTGGCTACACCGCATGGATCTCAGCTCCCTAACCAGGGATCAAGTCCATGCTCCCTGTGGTAGAAACAGAGTCTTAACCACTAGACAGCCAGAAAAGTCCCAAGAACATTTTTCACATTTTTTTTTTTTTTACAGTGAGCTTGCATTGCTTTTGAAATTGAGTAAAAGCATTGCATTTTCTCTTACAAAGAAAAGAATCCTACTTAAATGAACTTCAAAACGTAGTTGAAAAAAAAAAGATTAAACTTCTCATGGAGGAAAATATGGGCCACAAGGAAAGTAAGGAACAGTGCTGGCAAGAAACCCTCCGTGGGGTCTGGTTTTAGGGTTGCTTTATTGTCTCAACATTTGGGAACTATTAATGGGTGCTGACCACTCCTTTTCCTTAAATAAGCATTTTTATTTCCCAGTTCCCTTGCAAAGCTCTTCTGATGATTTGAGAGAGTAGTTAACAAACCACACCAAATCAGATGCAGTTGTAGCCTGGCAGAAATTGGACATTTTCAGTTACTTAAGTTACATGCTTCAGTTCTCTAACCTATCTAAAATTTTACCTTGCTCTCACTTCTTTTTTTTTTTATCAGAACTTTTTATTAATGATGAAAACTTTGAAGATCTACTGTCTTAGTAATTTTCAAGCATGCAATATAGCATTATTAGCTATAGTTACCATGCTATATATTACATTCCATGACTTACTTATTTTATAACTAGAAGTTTGTACCTTTTGACCCTCTTCACCCAGTTTGCCCTTCCCTGCCTGTGGCAACAGCCACATGTATCTTTGAGGTTTTTTGTTTTTGTTTGTTTGGGGTTTTTTTTGAGTCCACATATAAGTGAGACTCTCATTTCTGGTTGTTGCCAGTGAGCACTGGCTTGGGGCCTGATTTTTATCTTCTCTGTGTCATCTCCACCAGGGATTTGAGAAATAACCCTTCTTCACATTATTAGTATAAGAACAATACTAGTTTGTTATTGTTTCTTACTGTGGGTAGGAACCACATTACGAAAAACAAGTCCATTGTCGCTAAGGACTTAGGTTGTTGATGTTTAATTCCAGATTTCCCCTTTCAAGTCCCGTCTCCTCATTCAATCAGCAGTGATGTGGCTTCACAATAGCTGTAATATTGTCATAATTTCCATAGAAACCGTCGGTAAAGCTGCAAACACAGGATTACACCCTCGCTGCAGACTGAGGCAGGAAGGCCAGATGGGCTCTGAAGGGGAAAAGGCCCTCAGTGGGACATAAATCACTTGGTGCGGGGGTGGGAGTGGGGAGGGGATGGGGGCGGGGTGGGGAGGAGGTAGGAGTGGGGAGGGGATCGGTGGGGAGGGGGAGGAAACCACTTCAGGAGAAAACCTGTATTGGTGCAGTCTTTGCCACAGGGTGAAATTCCCAGATGAAGTGGCCAGCCATGCAGGCTCCTGTCCAAGGCCAGTGTCTGGGCCTGGTTATTTGTTTGGACCCAGATGCTAAGGAAGCTGGAGACAGATTTCTTCCTGTGTGGGCTGCTGACTTCCTTGGTCTTCAGCCACAGGCAGACAGACAGACGTCAGTTCCTGGTCAGCTCCTGTGTATATGAAGATAGGGACAGAAGCAACATGCCATCCCTGTGTGCCAAGCTGGACTGTTCACATGAATATCTCTTTGGACCTTCACAGCATCTCTGAGGGGAGGATATTATTATTGTTTCCATTTTTCAGGTGAGGTAACTGGGTTTCTCTCACTCCCTCTCCTTCAGATCTCAGCTTCATCTTGAGTGTTTCCAGGACCTTTTTCCGGGCCCTCAAAGCCAGATGAGGTGTACCTGTGTACTCACCAGTGTACATCTTTTGGATACCTATCATTCTTGTATTAGAAATTCTTATTTACCTCTTTCCACTAGCCTGGACCCCACTGAGGGCAGTGCCTTTGCACAGCAGTTAACTCATAGTTACATATTTTTGAATGAATGAATAAGAACTTGTAACTTAATCAAAATTTATCTTTTTCACAGTTGTATTCTTGGCAGTTAACACAATCCCTGGTATATAATAAGTGAAAGTCACTCAATCGTGCCTGACTCTTTGTCCATGGAATTCTCTAGCCCAGAATACTGGAGTGGGTAGCCTTTCCCTTCACTGGGGGATCTTCCTAACCCAGGGATTGAACCCAGGTCTCCCACATTCCAGGAGGATTCTTTACCAGTTGAGCCACAAGGGAAGCCTGGTATATTTATAATAAACCCTCATTAAATACTTACATGAAATAGTGAATAAGTGAACATCAGCTCATTCATCACACAGTGTCTCAGGGAGTCATGCCAGGCTATTCTAACTTTTGCACTGTGTTTCATGAGCTGGTAGGAGGTCATTTTCATGTTTGGCCAGGCAACTCAGAGTGCATGACAGACACTTTACCGTCTGAGCCACCAGGGTAGTTCCTCAACTATAGATTGGAACAAATATTCCATCATGATTGGGTTTTATGAGACACAGAGTGATAACTACCACTCACTGTGTAATTACTAAGTAAAAACTTGGCATATTTTGTTGGGAGCAGCTATATCGCTGCATGTTCGTGCTGGCTCTGCCCCAAAGACAGGGCTCTGAACACTCTTGGATCATTTCTCGTGGCTATGTTTTCAAGAAGCAAGCTTGAGAGATGAGGTAACGTTTCCCCCAGACAAAGAGTCGTCTTACTTCAGCTTCCTATAAAAGTAGCGAATCCCCCAAGCACAGAATTCCCCCACAACACAACCCACTGTGTGTATAGGCACCCACAGTGGGCTCTTGGTATCATCCCTGTGAGACTTGAGGTGTAAGCTCTCCATGAAAACTGACACAAAACTGTCTAATGCTATTGTCCTGAGTAATAACACCCTTTGTCTCTGACCCAGGAATCTCCTATCTTCTACCAGCATGCAGGAAATAGTAACAAGTTAGCTTATTAGGCTGTAAGCAGGATAAAATCTCAGACTCTACACATTGCTTGGCATATATATATATGACATTAATTAAATATCACAATAGCCACAGGCGGTAGGTAGTTCAAGTAACCATATTTCATAGATAACAAAAGTTAGTTTCGGAACAAAGTTCAGAAACTTTCCAGAGATCATGCAGCTATTATATGGCAGAACCAAGATATTAAACTAATATCTATCCTATTCCAAAAGTTATACCTTTGATTATATTTTCTTCCTAAAGCATATGAAGTAATGGCTAGGAAATCCCTTCCAAACTCTAAAGCATTATGCACATATGTTATTGTTATTAATGAAAATATAATTACGATGTGAGCTCTAGGAAATTGACTCATGTCAACACATTTGTATTGTCTGCTATGGCCTTAGCTCCCCACGGCAGACAGAGCTGCCTGTTGAAACTTCTTTGGAGAACCTGGGCTGCATAATCTTCATGCTACTGGCTATGTGACGTTGGACAGATAGTTGACATCTTTGTATCAGTTCAGACTCAGTTATGGAAATAGACACCATAATCGGTACTTTGGAGAGAAGGAATTTAATCCAGAGAACTGAGGATATACATATTGGAAGCTGCCAGAGCAAAAAGGAACATGGCAGTTACTTCAGAGATAACTAGAGGATATACCAGCCATCCAAAGCAGAGGGAACAAAGAGATGGGGCTGCCAGAATTGGCATGGGGTGGGGGTGGTGTGCTCAGAGGGGCTGCCCTGCAAGATTGGCTCTCAGAATTCTGAGGAGAGAGCTCCACCTGGCTGCTCCCGCTGCCCTTGAGAGGGTGTGGCAAAACAGACTACTGTATATAAAATAGACAAGGACCTACTGCCTAGCACAGGGAACTCAGTTCAGTATCTAGTAAAAACTTACAATGGAAAAGAATCTGAAAAAAAGTATGTATAACGGAATCACTTTGCTGTACACCTGAACTGTGAGTCAGCTATACTTCAGTAAAACACCTGAACGAACAAACACTGGGAGTGGGAGAGTGGAGATAGGCTGGAGGCTGGAGATGACTGCAGCTGCAGGAGCAGGGGAGCACGGAAGAAATTCTATTTCCCTTTCTTTGGCTTTCTCTTCTCCATTGTCTGCCTTCTATTTGCTGAATAGGGTCCCAGGTGATGTAGCTTGCAGACTTCCGGCTGTATAGGGATTAGCGAGCATGCAAGGTGGAAGGATGAACGTGGGGCTGAGAAGTGGTAGACATGTAACAGACACAATTGCTTTGCCTCATCCCCTGTCTGTAAAATGGGGATACTATCTATCTCATTATATTCTTTTGGAGGATTAAATGAAATAATCCGTTGCTTGAGACTGATTGCAAGTGCCCAGTAAATGTAAGCAATTGTTACTCTTAGGCTAAGCTTGCTTTCTGAATAATCTGCTACCTTTGTCTGAGTTGGGGGAGGAGGGGGAAGCTTGGGTGTTATGCTTGCTTCAGGAATTATCAGGCCAGCTGGGAAGCTGGTTTTGCTAAGCCCCATGTGGAGAACAGGCTTCAGAACACAGCACTCCCCCTCGAGAGTCAAGATGGGAACCCTCTCCCCAGAGATCTTTAATTATCTGGTTGTCGGGATGGTGTTGATAGATGAAATGCCTGTCTGAGATGGACTCTGTGGTTGCTCTGATGTGGGATTCTCAGTTTACTTCATTTGTCATCCTGCTTCCTCTCTTTCCCAACATAAAGGCCCCCTAGCCTTTCACTTCCCTCTCTTGCAATTATCTCCTCACAGAAGATAAAATGTCCTTGGCAAAGTCAGCCAGATTTGCATTAACACCCAGCTCCTCAATGCTCCCTTCTGGAGCACCCTCTCTGAGTATACAGCCAGCTTCAGTTAGCCTGATAATTCAGGATGTCGATGGTCAAGTAGAAACAACAACAACAACAAAAAAGAAACAATAGAAGTTCACATCCCTACACCATGTTTTAGTAACTCTGTGACCTTAGGGAAATCACCTCTCTGAGCCTCAGTTTCCTCATCTGTAAAATGAGCATGGGAATTGTATATGTATTATAGGGTTTCTGGGAAAATCAAGGACCCTAATCCATGTAAAACCCTAAACCCAGCATGCCTCACATTTTGTAAACCCTCGATATACAGTAACTATTATGACTGCCTATCTGCACTATGTTTTCCTTACATGAATTCCTGAAATAGAGTTGAAGGTATTAATTTATTTAATCCACAGATGTTTATTGGTCATCTGTGCAAATAATTGGTGAGCCCAAAATGAGCAAGAAGCAAACCTGACTTGGTGAAAACAGAATAGCGTTCCGGCCTTTAAGGTGCTAACAGTTTGGCAAGTGGTGGGAAGGAGATTGGTCACATTCACAAACACACTTGTGATATGGTGGGTGTGATCAGTGTTACAGTAGGGTTTGGCACAAGGGGCCACGGGGCTACCAGACAGATAGGAGACTGAAACAGGACCTGAGGGGTAGGGAAGACTTTCCATGGCCCAGCGTGCATCTGTGTTAGCCTGGCAAAGTGTGCACGTATGTTATGGTAATGGACATTTATGCTGGTGTGTGTCGTGTGTTGAGACAGGTTGGGAGGTGGGGAGAACGAGGGTGTTTCCAAGCTGGTGATCTGTAAAAGAGAAAGCATGGCATGCTACAGAATATGGAAATCTACATGGAAATCTATCTATCTACATGGAAATCCCGTAGATGGTGAGGGCATACATTGGGCAGAAGTCAATATCAGAGAGGTCGGCCAGGGCCAAGTTTTGCAGTGCTTTACAGAGCATGTGCGGGCCACAAGCTTCTGGACCCATCTCGCATCCTCTGCTACCTCCTTCTTTCCAAAGGTGCCATGTGTCTCAGATCACACTTCTATATATTTTATGGCCTTTGCCTAACCAATACTCAACTGTCTCCTAAGACAGCCCTGACTTTGTTGAGGAAGGCAGTGTGCCCAGCTTGAAAAACTCCGTTTTCAAGCTTCCCTTACAGAGGGAAATAGGCATAGCTAAATGCCGGTCTTCACTGACACTGATGTGTACAGCCTCGAGGTACAATGACCATAAAAAGTCAGAGTGTGTATTAATAAGATCTGTAACTCACTTCTAAAAGATTAGTAATAACAAACACTTGAAGCTTTGAGAGATGTGTTATCTTATGCAATGGCTAACTCAGGATAAACCCTTTACTGAAAAACATTTTTGTAAGAGCAATAATTAAAGAGAGTGTGCAAAATGTTAGGACACAAGAGACATGAATTCTGGTCCCAGCTCTAAAAAGTCTAATTGTAATTCTGAATGAGCGATTAGCTATCAAATCATACAGTTCCCTGGGAAAGTGGAAACAAAGTCTCTACTGTATTACTATTGTGAAGATCAAATGAAATATGGTAATAGTAATGACGCTAGGTAATAGTCATCGAGTTTTTCATGTATTCCAGGCAGTATTTTAAGCATTTTACATGTATCATTTCACTTAAAACACAACACGTTATAAACTATGAGTGCTACCATTTTATAGATACATGAAATGAAACAGAGAGACTAATCACTGACAAAGTCAGAGCTTCTAGTCAGTTACAATCTCTGCCATCTGACTCCAGAGCCCAAGGTTACATTAAGACTAATCTCATCATGTAGTAGAGATTTTGAAAAGCTATATACTACATCCAAAGGGAAAGATTGTTGTCATTTTCACGTGTGACTTGCATGGGCCACTGAGATTCGGAGCAAATAAAATATGCTAAAACATTTGCCTTGTTAACGATGCCAGGGTTCATTCTTTCAAAATCTGATACAGTTTCAGATTTTGAATTCTTTTGTAGTCATCTTTCTTTCTCTCTGCTTGCCTTTAGCATCTTTGATTTTAATAAAGGTCCTTCATCTCTGAATTCCACATATTTTTGAATCTGAGGATTCATATCTTTTATGAATTATGAACAATTCTGGAAATGTCTTAGCCATTACCTATGGAGAATAATCTCTCTCTATTTCTTTCTGAAATGCCTATTAATTACGATGAACCATCGCACTAATGTCTCAGTTTCTTAACCTCTCTGTTGTATTTTCCATTTCTTTTCATTCTTCACCACAATTAGTTATTTGATCATATTTACATTCCAGCTCACAAACTTTCTCTACAGAAACTTTCTTAATCTGCTTGATAACTGTCTATTAAGTATTTCATTTCATTGGCTATTTATTTCCAAAAGATATTTTCCCTTCCCCCTTTTTAAAATTTGCATTTTCTGTTTTGATAGTGTCTAATTCTGTTCCTATACTTAAATGTTATTTTTACTGGGGAGTTCATCAATTTAAATATACTGATTTTATTGTATCTGACTATTTTATCATATGAAGTTTTCAGTTTTCTACTGTATTTGCTGTATTAGCTAAATCTTGCTCATGATACGTTATTTTCTTACATGTTTTGCAATTTCTAATTGTGAATTCATGTTAGGTAATATTTTTCTGAAAGAGTCTAATGAACCTGGATCCAGGGCATCTCTTTTTGAGTGGTTTTGCTTTTGCCAGGTACCCCAGTACTTTCTTTGCCATGATCATTTTTAAAGTTAATATCCCATGTTAAGAATTCCTACTGGTTTATAGTAAAATCTAAACTGGTGTGAATATCCTCTCACTGACAAATTCTGAGGAGACTCACCCACAATACCACATCAAGAGCATGGGCCAAGGTGACAGAGCTCCATGTCATCATCCTTCATTAATAAGAAGATTTTCCTATTTTGTTTTTTTCATGGAAGGACCAAAATGTATGTGTGTGTGGGGGTGTCCATTCTAATCTCTCTGCCTTTGGCGAGGACCAGATGGCCTCATTTTTTGTCCTCCCAGAGCTTTAAAACCCAGACACTTGGTTACCAAGATGAGCAACTTCCCATAAGGCAGCCAAGTGCCAGCTCTCCTTCTCCTTACTTCTGTTTTCAGTTCCCATGTTTCTGCTCCTAATTATGCATTTATATTTTCTGTTGGAAAGGTTAGACTATCTAATTTGCCGTACTGCTGTCCTCATCATTATAAACATCAATTGTTTTGTAGTCATAGAAATTGTTCTCTGATTGGACCCTTGATAACAGAAAGTTTAGGTTAATTCTAATAAAATCAATTTGTTTCTTCCTTTGTTAGGTGATTGAAGGACTAATTAGCATTATGGAGTAATTTTCTATGCTAGAAATTATAGACTAATTCATATTTTTTATTTAATGTTGCATCTTAAAATGGGATTTATGACCATTTGTAGCTATATCGATTTCAGTCTAGGTCCACCACTTACTTGCTATGTGAGTTTGGTCAAGTTACATATATTCATTGTACCTCTGTTTTGTCATTGTAAAGAGGGCTGTGCTAATAGTATCAATCCCGCCAGGCTGTTATGGGAATTATGCAATAGATATACAGCATTCAGGAAAGGTCTTGGGCACATAGCATTTAACAATTGTATTTCTTATCATTATTATTACTGCCTGTAGACGCAGTATAGTCATCATACATTTATTTCTGAGGATATGTACATTGGTGCTGCTTTGTGTCCATACTACTTTGTATACATGCTTTTAATCCAAATAAATTAACTTCAGATTTTTTTTCACTATAATTTTCCTGTCTAAAACCTTTGGGAGTGTTTTCAAGAGTTTGAGTCATCTTCCTCATTATGATAACATGTTAAGACGGTCCTTGATGTGGGGTTTCTTCTGTAGTTTCTAATCACTTAGATATTTCCACCCTTCCAAAGGAAGCTTTTACTTATTTTTAAATTGAGCTTATATTTATAAACTAGCTCTGAGGCTCTGCTTTCATCTGTTTGTTCGAGGTGTTCTTTCCGTTCCCTTGAATGATTTTCCATTATGAGCAATTTGGTTTGTGATATAGATCTTTTTGTCAGGTCTTTACATCAGTAACAGTGATGAACGATATACCCATGTTAGTTTTCTGGTCTTGGCATTGTACTTCTGTTACATAAGATATGACCATTGACAAAAGCTGAGTCAAGTGTTCAAAGAACTCTCTGTACCATTTTTGCAACTTCCTGTGAACCTATAATCATTTTAAAATAAAAAGTGAAAATAACCGTGTTTCAAAAGGAAAGTCAAAATGAGTTTTAAAGAAGATACCCAGGGACTTCCCTGGTGGTCCAGTTGTTAGGTTTCCTCACTTCCAATGCAGGGGGTGCAGGTTCGATCCCTGGTAGGGAATTTAGATTTCACGTGCCACACAGTCATGGAATTTAGATTCCACATGCTACACAGTTGATTATGATGTGTATAATTCTATGCAGTTTTATTCTGTGCATATTCATATAAGCATCATGATGCAAAATATAGAATTGTTTCATCACTACAAAGGAACTCCCACATGCTACCACTTTATTGTCCACCTACCTCGGCCCTGTCCCCTGGCAACTACTGATCTGTTTTCCATCTCTAGAGTTTTGTTTTGTTGAAGGTGTTATATAAGTGGGATTGTTATAGTATGTTACCTTGTGAAATTATTTTTGTTTTTAAGTGTGATTCCCTTAAGATCCATCCTAGTTTTTCACCTTTTATCTATAATTTGACCCTTTTTATTGATGGAGTGGTATTGCGTCCTGCAAATATACCAGACTTTATTTTTCCACACCCCTAGTGAAGGAGACTTCGGTTGTTTCCACTTTCCGGCAATTAGAAATAGGACTACTATGGACATTCCTGAACAACTTTTCATGCGAAAGTAAGTTTTCTTTTTTTTGGATAAATGCCCCAAAGTACAATTGCTGAGTAGAACAATTGATACATATTTAGTCTTTTTAAAAAAATTGAAATGTAGCTGACATACATTTATGTTAATATATATTTAGTCTTATAGGAAACAGCCCAGTTATTTTCTGGAGTGACTGTACATTCCTCAACCAACAATGTAAAAGAGAACTGCTATTTTTGATACAATGATATTTTCTCCTTTAAGAAATCTCTGAAAATCCAGATTTTAAAAAATAAAAGACCTGTCTGACAATGAAAACATTCTCTACTTAGATTGTGGTGATGTTTGTATAGCTCTGAATATACTAAAAATCCCACCGAATTGGGTACTTAAATGGTGAACCTTACGGCTTGTGAGTTAAAGCTCAATAAAGATGGTAAAAAAGTAAAAGGATATTACAAGAAGTATCTAATTATATTACAAAAAACCCTCCTTCCTTCACTAAATCTCTAGTATTAAGAACTGACCATGTGGCAGGCATTACATGGAATGCTTAACAAGACACACATCCACCCCTGACTTATCTATTGACAGCTAGCATGTCATTTAACCATTCTCAACATCTGTATCCTTTTCTGTAGTAAAATTACCTTCCTTTGTGAGGATTAAATGAAATAATGCATATAAAGCCATTTAGAATGCTGTCTGCATAGTATCATCATTCTCATATTAAATTCATGAAAAGACATTTTCATCTTAGCAGTTCATGACAGTCTGGTAACAGTATTATGAGAAAAAAGAGCCATGTGTATTTATAAAAGATGACATATTTTCCCATTGTATATGCAGGAGGATGAAGGAAGCAGCTGGTGTTTACTGATCATCTACTATGTACCAGGGACTGTATTTATGAGCCACTCTTCTGTGCCTTTAATACAAACACCGCTCCACTATGGGAGTAGTTGTATCTCCATGTAATGGAAGAGGAAACAAACTCAAAAAGCTTAAGAAAACTTTCCAGTTTCATAAAGCAAGTATTTGATGTAACTAAGGTAGTGAACCAGGTCTGTGTCCCAAGTTCATGTTTTTCTACTTTTCATGGATGAAAGGAATTACTATAAATTAGACTTTTCTTCAAACACTGCTATTAACTTAGAGTATGTAGTCCTTGTAGCTTTTCTTTCCTATTTATTCAGAAAGTAAAACTCAGCATAGATTGTTGGTTGTTGGGGTCTGAGATATTTTTAACATTTTTAATTTGGACAAAATTTGTATATCCTTATGAGAGTTCAGAAAAAGTACCAAGGTTTTGTTCATTTTTGGATTTCCAACTGTTTGGAACTTGAATCTAGAGTTAAAGTGCAAAAAACAGAGGTGCTGGTGGGAAAGCCCATGGCCAGAAGTGCTCGGGAAGAAGTGAAGAGAGAGATCCTGGAGACTGGAAAAAGGCAAAGCACCCCCTGCCAAACTGAATTAAAAAATGAAACAAAAACAAAAACAGAATCCCACGCCAAGAAGAAAAGAAAATTGTTTGCAATAGTATGACAGCGAAGCCATTTCTCAAGTTTATTCACCCATGGATTAGTCTTGAGTTCTTTCTCTTTCTTCTGTAAATTCCTTTGTCTTCAGAAGCTGCCAAGTGTTGTAATGGAAGCAAAGACAAGACTCTAATGTCAGCCAATTTATTGAGGAAAGACAACAAAGAGAAGCTGTTTCTTTGTAGTGAGCCTCAAAGATTATACCTCCCATTCCTCAGGTTTATGGAGGAACTTGGCTGCAGTTTTCTGCTGAAAAGAAACAAGTGCTTGGAATTCCACTTGGAAAACTTAGATCTTCCTGATTTCTGGATCAACACAGGGGCAAAAATCCCAGTGAGCACTTGCATCAATGTGAAACAGAAGAAGATCTTTGGTTAGGAACCCACGAATTGATTTTAAGGGCTCTAAGTGCCTGGTTTTGTGTGTTGGCATGTTATAACTTATCTTATTTTCCATTATTTTATTTACTGTGAGGAGGAGAAATGAGGTCTGATTCTCATATGATTAAAAAAAACCCAAACCAAACAGTCTTGGATTGGGTTAGGAAGTTCTCTAAACCATGAGAAATAACCTCAAAAGTGGCCGAAAAACCCAACAAGAATGAAAAATGGCAGGCTGCAATTTCCAGGAGGATACTGGAGAGATCGGCTTCAGACGCATTTTATTTTGCTTTGTTATTAATGGCTTGGCAAAAGGATGTAAACCTATTATGGCAATTATAGCTGCAGATGAGGGTAAATAGGATGGTGTTAGAGACACTAGTGAGGAAGAAACATAGTACAGAGCAACCTAGAGAGATTAGAAATATGGGCAGGAAATGAACAAATGAGATCAGCCTGGAAAAGTAGAAACATGCATCTGGAGAAATACGTAATTTGAAAAACAGAGAGGTACTTAAAGGAAGGGTCATACTTGGAAAGCAACAATGGTAAATGAGCTTTGGAGCGGATATCAATTTGGGATATGTTTGTAACATAATGGAAAAATAATACGAAGGCCTGGTGTTCAGATAGCCTTTTGGAGTGCTTTTAAAAAAAAAAACCAAGGGCCTTTCTATTATCTCATTTGATCATCAGCCCAAAGAAGTTGGAAGCAAATAATTCAGTCTCCATTAAAGAGATAAAGATAGGTTAAGTGAGTTGCTTAAAGTCAAGCAATTTGTTCATAAAATAGACTTGGCTAAAAGGTGGATATCTTGACTCGTTGTATTTTTTCTCTTTTCATGACAACACCTTGTTATTATATCTTAGAGCTCGGAATAGTAATTGTTTCTGGCTTAGCATTTACCCATCTCTTTCTGATATTGTACATGATTTAATTTCATCTGAGACTGAGCATAATGTTACTAAAGCTTTAGACAGGGCATGAACCCCACCCTCCCCCACACCTCTTCCTGTCTTTCCAGGATGAAGTGCTGCAGTGTGGGATGGACAATGAATCTCTGGCTTAGGAGCCAGAAACCTACACTAACAGTGTAGGTTTCCAAGTGGGCAAACCTTGTGCCTTCTCTACTTGTGTGTGTTTTAACTGGTAGGACTGAGTGGGTTGATTGCTTCTGTAGTCTCATGGAATTGATCTCTTTGAAGCTCTGAAAAAACTGAAAAAAGAATGAAACTAGTGCAAGCAGACAGAGACAGAGAAGCCTGAGAGGTGGCGGGGAGAGGGGGAGAGACCTCGACACAGATGCATGTGATGTGTGGACTGTGGACAGTTGTTAGTATATGGCAAGCAGGCAAACTTACATTTTCGAGGATCGTCATTGCAAAACCTTCCTCAGGCTCCTCTCTCGTGCTCTTGTCAGTTCTTCTCTTAAAGTTGACTGTCATTTTCTTTTCTTCGGTAATGCAGTGTGAGTTTTGGTACACCCTCATCTGCCCCTTTTTGTGGATGGCAGGTAGCAATCACCTACCTTTCTGGGTTCTGCCAAGGTCATGATAGCCTCTACACACATGGGTAGGCTCCTTGCAGCCAAGAAGCTGATTCCTTCATCTCACGTCCTTAGTTGATTAGCCTGTAGGGTAATACGTGGTTCAAACAGAGCCAGCTCCTTCCGGTTGGGAATCAGAACCAAGAGAAACTCCTTTGATTCTCTCAGTGTGATTAGAACAAAGAAATATGGAGTGACTGAATGTTTCGAGAAGTGTGGCTGATGTTAACAGTGAATGTCTGTGAGGCCTCAGAAGGGAAAGGAGGTGCTTGCTGACAGATCCTGATTCCAGTCTGGCTGCTTACACTGAATCTTTTTAATACAGTCTCTCCCCCTGCCCAGCTACCACCACCACTTTAAAAAATTGTTTTATTGAGATATGCTGTAACTTTTCAACAAGATGTTTTCACTAAGAGTCAACCAAATTGACATTTGTTGTATGTATGTGTGTGTGCATAGATCCATGTATGTATGTATGTATGTATGTTGGTATGTATCCATCCACGGTGATCATCTAACAAGTGTCTCATGAGTGCCTTTATGTGCTGGGCACTGTGCTGGCACCAGAACACAGTAATGAATGAACAGAGCCTGACCCTCAAGAATCATGAGGAAGACGGTGAACAAAGCAGATAATCGGCACACACCCTATAAGCACGGAGCTGCAAGCTGGCAGAGGCTCACGGGAGCACCAGGGGTCACAGGACAGGGGTCAGGGGAACCTTTCTGGAGAAGATAGGGGCTGAGTTGATCTTAAAGGGTTATTTGAAGATTTCCAGTTTAAGAAAGGGATGATTGTTTCAGGCACAAAGTATGACATGGGCCAGCACTTGTAGACAGCCGCATGACATGAGAGGAACTCTGGGTTCTTAGAGTGATGGGAACATAAAGTACAATCAGGACTGAAGAATTATGAAGCCCAGAGATGAGCAGAGAGGCCAAGGATGGGAAGTTTTGTCTGTCATGTTTGGAATCTTAGACTTTAACCTGAGAGGACTGGGGAATGATTGGAGGCTTCCATACAGGTAAGTGAAGAGAGGACATTTAGGCGAGACCAGAATGGTAAGAAGGACCCAAACTGATTGAGGCTGATCAAGCAGAGGGAGCAGACAGTGCAGAAGCACCCAGGGCTAAGACTCAGGTTTCTGGTTAAAGACTAGGTGAAGTGAGGTATCACTAGCTAGGTCACAGAGCACTGGAGAAAGTGCAGAAGGTTCTGGAACCTACTTGAGACATGAGTTTTCTTCAGTTTCCCTGGGAATCAGATCATAAGACAAGATTAGCATGCAGAAAGGTTTCTATGGGATGCCCTTGAGATCAACAATAGTGGATGGGAAAGACGAGGAAGGGAAGGAAGCAGAATTGAGTAGAGGGAAAGTGCAGCACCAACAGAAACCAGAACTGGCCCTGCCAGGAGGTCTAGAAAAGGATGAACCTTCAGCTCTCAGTCAAGTTGGGCTCAGAGAGCCAGGCCTCAACTTCCCATCTCTGTCCTTGGATGTCGGCCACGCCCAAGGCTGTGTCATCTTGGGCAAGGTGGACCGCCTTAGGTGAAGCAACATGCAAACGTGGCTGACGAGTGAGAACCTCTGCTGGTGGCACCTGCGTAGCTGGGATCATAAGCCCTCTCCTGCTGAAGAGGGATCTGGGTGGTGGACCGCAGGGCCCACTGCAGGGGTGTGGAGGTTCTGGTGGCTTCTCAGGTAGAGACACCCCTTCCGCTTTTGGATGTTAGAGCTTGGAGCCAAGAGAGGAGGTCTGGCTGGAGAGAAGACTGGGAGGCAGTGTAATATCAGTGATGAGAATGCTTGACCTTTGGGGGGGTCATATGTACCCTTTTGAGAATCTGAAGAAAACCAGAGACACACCCTCTCCTGGAAAAAAAAGTGCCAAAATATATACCCACAGAATTTTTTGGCTTTCTTTGGGTCTGTTTCTGTCTTGTATATAAGTTTCATTTGTGTCATTTCTTTTTATATTCCGCATGTAAGGGATGTCATGTGATATTTCTCCTTCTCTGTCTGACTTACTTCACTCAGTATGACACTCTCTAGGTTTTTGGCTTTCCTTGGACTGGGTTCACTCAATAACACTCTCTACCCTGAGAAACATCATGCAGTATTTTAATTAATCAGATTAATCAATCCAGTTTCTTGGAGCATTCAGAGAATATCAGATACCGTCCCTTTATTTCACATAAAATGAAAGTGTTAATTGCTTGGTCATGTTTAGCTCTTAGCGACCCCATGGACTATAGCTTGCGAGGCTCCTCTGCCCATGGAATTCTTCAGGCAAGAATATTGGGATGGATAGCCATTCCCTTCTCCAAGGAATCTTCCCAACCCAGGGACTGAACCCAGATCTCCTGCATTTCAGGCAAGCTCTTAACCATCTGAACCACCAGGAAAGCCTATTTTATATAATCCTCATACCATATAAGTTAACCATATTGCCCCATTTTACAGAGGCAGAAACTGAGTTTAAATAAACTTATCTGGAGGCACCGTTGTTAGCAGGCACCACAGAGCTTAGAATTGCAGTCTATGTCACTAGCATTGTTGGATTCCATTTCTGAGCTCCATAGTTGGCTTTCTGTACATCCCTGGGGACCAGTCATTAGGTTTATGGACAGACACTACCCTCCAGCAGCTGTCGGGGTGCAGAGACCTGCATTCCTGGGAAGGAGAATCTACTGCTGGCATCAGGCAGATGGCTCCCGAGTGTAGGGGAGGGCAGCACTGACTAAGACCCCAGGGTGATGTTAGCTTGAAGGTGGTCCAAGGTCATAGGAGTTTGGCAAGGGAGGGGGACCCGCCATTCCCTCACTCTGTCCCTAGTGGTGGGCAATTGGCTGCCTCAGATGTTTTTCTCTTGTATGGACGTTGTGATGGAAAATAGCCCACCTAATGGTCTCAAGTTCACTAGCTAGTTACTTTCTATGTTACTTGAAAAAAAATGCCATAGAGGTGTCATTAGTTCTGCCCTTACTTCTAAGAGCCTTTACCATCTTTTTATACTAATTAATGAGAAGTCATTTAGCAAGACCATAGCAAATCAGTCATCACAAAGTGAATGAGTCAAACTGGCCTTCTGTGGCAAACATATTGGGTTGGCCAAAAAGTTCATTTAGGTTTTTGTGTTACATCGAGTGGGAAAACCTGAACGAACCTTTATCTGAGTAGGATCTTTTACAGCACTTTGTGATAAAGTAGTTTCCTATGAGAACCTTTCATAGTCCCAAGGTTTTAAGTGAGGAGACCTTGCATTAAAACATTAGAAAAGCTTGAGGATTTAGAGAGAAACTCAACTTGATGCTGATAAAATAGTATGCATTCACCTTAAATTTTATTCTAATTGTATGAAATATTCAGAAATCTTTTCTCTTCAAGATACCCCTATGAGTGATTTGCAGAACTCCTGCTTAGAAAAAGAAAATGGCCCTAATTTTAACTTTAATTTTAATAAAAGCTGAGTCAAGGCTATGTGGGTGTTTATGTACTTGTTTTCCACCGTGGCATTAGCTTAAAACCCTCATTACCACAGATCCATTGTTCCACTGTTCAGCATCTCATTATACATTACTTTCCCTCTTGCTATAGAGAATCCCCATCAAATACATAAAATAGGCAAGTGTCAATAACAAAATGTCTTTATCCATCTTGTCAGCAATACTTTAGGGTTTTTGGAGGTCACTGGAAATTATCTGTGGCTATGAAATCATGAAAACAGGACTTGGTTACATTTAAAAATATATATTAATTAATTATGCATACCTTGGAAGATGCTCAGTATATAGTACTTTAAGTCCAGACAGTCCTTATCTGTTTTGGTTATGATTACAGCAAAGAAGCAAGAATCGAATTTGACTGGGGCCTAGGGTAATCAGGGGTTCTCCATTTTTATCCACTCACCAATATAGGGACTCCAAAACCTGTTCTTTTAATCATTCTGTGCCACCATGATGATATGCACCAGCAACTGCTTTTTAATGAATCAACTCATCTTTTTGTTTCATCGGACCTGTTCTTTCATGGTTGTGTCAACCTATCCACTCAGCTCTTCTACTGACCCATTTTACAGATGAGGCAAACTTAGAAGATGTTCAGACTCATTCCAAAGTCAACTAATTGGAAATGAATTTGGAAAATCTCAGTTTTTCCTCTGTTTCACTCTCTGGCTCTCACCTCTTATGTTTACTATCTCCAATAAAAAATGAGTGCCTGGATCTTAAAAAATGTCGAGGCATTCTGCCTGGGGCCAGGTCAGCATTTGTCTGGAGTCAGAAATCCAGGATTTCACTTGGGATCAGTGCACACAGGTGACCAGTCCAAGAAAGAAGTGCTCATTCATTGACATACCAGTGGCATGCGAGAGGAGCCTGTTTTCCACTCCACTGTTCCTTTGGGGATTTGCTCAGAGAAACCTGTGACTGCACCCTTGGGCATATGTTTCTACCATTCCTATTTCTCTGAAAAGATAGGGAGCCAGAGGTTGTTGAGGCCCTAGAGCATTTGCTACAGCCAAGTACAGGAAACTGGAGGGAAAAAAAACCCACAAAAGACACGCAGCCAAAGTCCCTTCCTGGAGACGGGTGGGAAACCTGGAAAATGCAAGCTGGGATTGCAACCTTGCACTTGGGGGTTGGCTTGCTCTTTTGAGCCTCTGTCCAAGAGTGAGTCTCACATCCCTCATCTCGGGGTGAGCTGTTGTGCTGGGCCCGGAGAGACCTAAATTCAATCACATATGTTTCCATTCAGCCCAGAGGCGAAACTGATTGCACATAACCAGAGATCCTGCAGCATCAGCCCAGGCTCTCAAACTGACTTTTAGCAGAGGGTCAGGGAGTTCCAGGGAGAAGGCAATGGCACCCAACTCCAGCATTCTTGCCTGGAAAATCCCATGGACGGAGGAGCCTGGTGGGCTGCAGTCCATGGGGTCGCTAAGAGTCGGGCCCGACTGAGCGACTTCACTTTCACTTTTCCCTTTCATGCACTGGAGAAGGAAATGGCAACCCTCTCCAATATTCTTGCCTGGAGAATCCCAGGGATGGCAGAGCCTGGTAGGCTGCCGTCTATGGGGTCACACAGAGTCGGACACGACTGAAGTAACTTAGCAGCAGTAGCAGCAGGGAGTTCCAGGACTCAAGTCTTGTGGCTTAGGGCCCCCATGGAGGTAGCGTGAGGGTATGTGGGGAGGAGGTGTTTCCCTGGAGATAACTCATTGCTCTCTTAGTCCTGAACAGGCATTGAACTCTGCTTTGGGAAAGAATAACCCTCACCTTTGAGACCAGAGTCCCCATTCCTTAATGCCTAAATAACTCAGTCTCCAAGTGTCCTGATATCAGAAATTCAAGTGACTCTGAGGCAGGGAGGTGACATAAAAATATGGAAACCAACCCTACGTGAAGGATCTGGAAGCAGCAGACATTATAGCTTATTGGGGAAATATTCTTTCCCTACATGTGAACGGGTTCCATTCCAAGAGCACGTTCGTAAGTTCAATTTGTTCATAAGTCCAACAAAGTTAGCCTAGGTATCCAACTAACACAATTGTCTATAGTACCGTAGTGTAATAGGTTTATAATACTTTTCACACAAATATTGCATAAAAAATAAACACAAAAAATAAAACATTTTAAACCTTACACTATAGTACCTTGATAATGAAAGTCAGGGAAACTTGGTGCGCTGAAGTCCATGAAATCAGTAAGAGACAGATGTGACTTAACAACTGAACAACAATAGTACCTTGACAAGTATAGTAGTATAGTACAACAGCTGATGCTTCCTAGCAGTACCGGCTACATCACTGCAGCTTTCATGCTTGCTTCCAGATATCCTGGTCTTGAAATAAAGATACTACTCTACTCTCTACAGTTGTTATTGCTTAGTTGCTGAGTCGTGTCTGACTCTTTTGCAACCCCGTGGGTTGTAGCCCACCAGGCTCCTCTGTAATGAGGATTTTCCCAGGCAAGAATATTGGAGAGGGTTCCCATTTCCTTCTCCAAGGGATCTTCCCAACCCAGGGACTGAACCCATGGTTCCTGCATGGGCAGGTGGATTCTTTACCACTGAGCCACCAGGGAAGCCCACTCTATACAGTACTGTACAGTAAAGTATACAAAAGCAGAACCACTTACAGAGGATGCACACATGTGACAATGTACGCCAGAGACGTGAACCAGCATGTGATTGGGCATGCAAACACACGTTCGTAACATTGAAAGTTCTTAGGTAGGGGACTTACTGTACATGTTTGTTCCAAAGAGCAGCCTATCTTCAGCTCTAGTTGATAGGCACCAATGTGTGTCTATGAGCTCAGAATTGCCAAATGTTCCAATTAAAAAAAAAAAAATCTAAATTTGAATATTAAATCTGTACATTTAAAAATATTGGCTAAATGAAAAAAGTCACTCCACATATTCACTTAATACCATTCTCACTGCTGCAGGCTGGATTTCCTGGGAAACAGATTCTGAGAAGAATAAAATGCGGGAAGTGTGTTAGGGAGTGTACTTAGCCTCAACATTTGTGGAAGGGAAGGGAAAGGAAGGAATGGGCAGAAGGGGAAGCTGTGATGTGGTCTTGACAAAGACTTCAGTTGACTTGATAGGCCTGAAAGCAGAATAACCCCTTAGAGTTGTTGCCCTTTTGTATCTGGGAGGCCAGGCCTTTATATGCTCACATTAGCAATCACTGGATCAGGCTGCCCTTGTGGGCTGGGTACCCTAGACAAGGACAGTTTTCAGGAAAGGGTTGGAGCACCTGAGCGGGGGGCAAGGGCTGAGTCCTTCAGCCCTGAACTGGGGGCTGGGTTGAGATTCATACGTCTATGCAGACTCCTCCTTGCCCTGCTCAGATTCACCTCTTTGTGTAATTTCTGGAAGCAAAAACTCTAGGATGTGAGTGTGCCTCTTTTCTTGGGGGTCTCAAGGCCTCTTTTCCCAGGCGGGTCTTAGAACCACACTAATACTCATTAATGTCCTCTCCTAACCATTCTAGATTCTCCTTGAGCATGTACATGCTAAGTCTCTTTAGTCACGTTTGAATCTTTGTGACCCTATGGACTGGAGCCCACCAGGCTCCTCTGTCCATGGGATTCTCCAGGTGAAAATACTGGAGTGGTTGCCATTTCCTACTCCAGGGGATCTTACCAACCAAGGAGTCAAACGCTGGTCTCCTGCATTGTAGGCATATTCTTTATCATCTGAGTTACCAGGGAAGCCCTGGGCGTGAAAGTAAGAGGGGTCAGTCCTGCTTCTTCCCCTAGGTTCTCGGATCCACATGTTCTTCCTTTTGAGACACAGCAGTGTATAAAGGGCATTGATTTACAATGCGCAGGACATCCCGGAGGATGGTGCCTTATCCTTGCAAGCGGTCTTCTCTGAATTGGTGCCTCAGTTGTGCCTTCAGTAGGCCATTCCTCCTAGCTCGGGTTGGCAGCTTCAGGGTGATGTGGTATTTCACGTAACTGGTGGATCCTTCAGTCATGTGGCTTTTCTTGCATCTTATTTGTTGTCAAACAAGTCCCTTGATCTGATGTGATTGCTATGTGAATCCTTGCCAGTGTATCAAAATCTCCTTCAGTCCTCAGATCGGGTTACTGAGGCCACAGCAGCAGAAGGTGTACATCCATGTCTAGAATATGTGTTCGTTTCTATAAAAATGAATCACCGTGCTTTCCAATGTGAAAGGGGTCTAAGGTTATCTACATCTGTGTGTATCTTTGAGGGATGGTACTATCTTGGGGAGGCATCTGTTCCTGGCAGGCATGATGTCTGAGAGTATCAGTGGTGGGATCAACACCGGTGTGTGGACATTCTCTGCATGGCCTCCATCCCGCCACCGTGTCTTGTCTCTTCCATTCTTGGGCCCATTGTGTGCCAACATTGGGTTGAGGATAGCTGATGTCAGCTAACTGAGACATTTTGTCTGCCTCATTGTTTCATGCCTCTTCTGTGATGGATGCTCTCTGGAGGACATTAAGATAGAATATATCTAGACTGTATAGAATAGAATATATCTAGAATAGAATATACCTAGAATATATACATACACACATATATATCTTCTCTCCTTATGCCCACTCCCATAAGTCTCCCATGTGCTTCTAGCTAAGGCTACCTTTTCCTTGATCTTTAATCCTTCCCCTTACCACCTAAGAATGCTTCAACACTATGCATAATCTTGAACCAGTTTTCTTTCCAAAGCAGATGACTAGGTGTACTGCCCGAAGCTCTGGCCATTTGGGAAAAGATCTCTTCACTGCTGTCTTTCAGCGCCACCCCTGAGTGGGACTGTCAAGTGGCCATGGTCAGATTTCAGTGTGGTCTACCTACCGAGCCAGCCCTTCTAGAAATCAGGCTCAGGTGTTCTCCTCCTCCATCAGCTGATCCTAAGGGCCAGAGGTGTGTGCAAACAAAAGGTGCTGGAGCAGCAGTAGTGAATAACATGGGAGGTAGGGCCGCTTGCTCAGACAGTGTGTTTGTGCCCTTTAGCCCTTCTCACAGTCAACTGCTGCTTAGCCAACTTAATCTTATGACTTGGCGGTTCTGATAGAACCCAGCTCGTGGTGGATATTTCTGACTGCATGACCACTTCTTGACCCAGGTCAAATCTTCTGTCTCTACCAAGGCCCAGTAACATTCAAGGACCTATTTTTCAAATACTGCCTAATTCTCTTACCCCAGAGCCCTAAGAGTGTCACCTGTGAACTCCTGTTGGAAGTGCATAACCTTCACGGGATGACTTTTCCCAGCACAAACACCTCCAGTGTGGTAGAATGTACTGGGGCATATGGCTAAAGGGACAGGGCCATTTGTATTACATCCTGGACCTTCTGTGTCACCCTTTCCTGTCCCAGGCGCCGCTCAGAACTGACAGCCTTTGATGTATATGTGCTGTAAAAGTGTCTCCAGATATGGATTAAGTTGTCTTTAAAACCTGAAGAGGCCATCCAGGCTTTGGAGAAAGCCAGAGGCCTGCAGAATCATCCTCCACTGAGGAAATCAACAACAGTGTCCATCCGGGAAGGAGTAGGTTTGGTGGCTCATTGAGAAGCAGGTTTGGTCCCTGGGTCGGGAAGATCTCCTGGAGAAGGACATGACGACCCACTCCAGTATTCTTGCCGGGAGAATCCTGTGGATGAAGGAGCCTGGAGGGTACAGTTCACGGGGTTGCACAGAGTTGGACATGACTGAGGAACTATAGGTTTGCACACCACCACAGGTTTGCACACCACCACAGGTTTGCACACCTTGCTCATGCTTATAGAAGTTTGATTTGGAATAAGCCCCTGAGAATACTTTTCTTTGGCTATCACGGGTTTTTCTTTTTTTTTCTTCTTTTTTTGGCTTATGTGTTTCAAGGATAGGATTCTTTGTCAGGTTATTTCTGTGTATTTAATTTGTAAACATCTAATAATAGCAGGTGAATCATCACTTTGATTTTCATTCTGTGACACTGGAAGTAGATGAGTAAGGTTTCCTTTGTTTGAAATGTAGGTAAAATTAATGGACCCAGATGACTTAATGGGCAGTTCTGAGATTAAATGTTTATTCACATTAGAATAGCCTGTGTATTTCACAAAAGCCTTGTGTGTGGCTTTTGCCCCTTCACAACTCTTCTCTGTTTTGCGACTATGTTTTTCTTCATCCTTCAAATCAGGACCGGGGGAATATTTACCCTTAATTATTTAGCAAAATATAAATGTATTTTTAAAAAATAGAATTTTTCAGTAGTCAAAACTGTGTGAATTACCAAGCACTTATTTTACATATTTGAGGGATTAAAGGGAAGACAGAATATTCTTGACTTTTCCCCGCATTCAATTAATTTTCCCTCATTGATTCTACTCTTCCAAGCCTTATAGCAGAGTTGGAGAGTATAAAGATAAATAAGACCTAGTCCCTGACACAAATGAGTTCAGCAAATAGTAACCAGAACATTAAAAAATAATGGTAGGAGTTGTTGTTGTGCTTAAGTTGCTCAATTGTGTCCGACTCTTTGCAACCCCATGGACTATAGCCCACCAGGCTCCTCCATCCATGGACTTCTCCAGGCAAGAATACTGGAGTGGGTTGCCATGCCCTCCTCCAGGGAATCATGCCAACCCAGGGATCGAACCCAGGTCTCCCACACCACAGCTGGATTCTTTACCATCTGAGCCATCACGGAAGCCAGCTGCCATCTAATTAATTTAGTTTGTGCTAAGAGCTTTGCATGAATGATCTTATTTAATCTTCAATATATCTACTGTCCTTTGGCCACCCCACCCTCCATACTTGTGCCCTGCTTTCTCTCACAACCAGCTTAGATCCCATGCTTTACCCTCAGTTCCCTGAGTTTCCTTCTCCCTTCTCAGCACTCATCTAGCAAAACCCTGGTGAAATTCCACAGGCTGCCTGCTGCAAAACTGCATGTATACAGCTGTATATGACTAGAGGCATACTTCCTGGTCTCTCTTGAAATTTATGGTTGCTACCTGGGACGGGGGAGATCCTTGGTCCTGCCAAGGAATCATACTGTATTTCTGTAGTCCCTTTAGTCTCCTAATAACTGATTTTATCCCAGCTCCTCACCCCTCTTAACTTTTAGTACCTTTTCTCCCAGACTGTCTTGGCTGATGGCAGAGAAAACAGACACAGTCAGAAGAGAACTACTATAAACTCCCTCCATGGAATTTACCCAGCTGCCCATCTCTGCGCCAGTGTACTCTAACCCTCTGGGTGCTGGTGGGGGAACACTCTTTGCTCTTGAGTAGGGGCATGCCCTCCATCTGAACACTAGGTGTCACCTGTGGCGTCCCATTTCTCTCCCGCATCATGAAGTGACCCCTTCTTTCTGAATCAGCCCCACTGACATTCAACCCTGCTGGGCTATTTCCTTCATACTGGATTCCACTTTCTCTAGTTACTGCTCTGTATCCTTGCCCCTGTTTACAAAATATCCCTTGAAAGTGTTGCTTATATTTGGGATTTCCCATTTACACTTTGATTTTTTTCTTGGAAATACTCTAATCAGATTTTTTTTTTTAAGAATAGTCTTCATTCTTTCTTTTTTTTATTTTTATTTTTGGTGGCGGAGGGGGGGCTACATTAGGTCTTCGTTGTGGCCCTCAGGATCTTCCCTGTGGCTAACGGGCTCTCCAGTTGTGGTGCTCGCTCAGTATTTGCAGACTTAGTTGCCCTGCAACATGTGGGATCTTAGTTCCCAGACCAGGGATCGAATAGCATCCTCTGCATTGGAAGGCAGATTCTTAGCTGCTGGACCACTAGGGAAATCCTTCCAATCAGATTTCATTCTCACAGCTTTGTTAAGACTGCTCTGACAACACACACAAATACATAGTGGATGCACAGTAAATATTACCTGAGTAATTTACTACTTGCTCTCACACACTCTCTCACACACACACACGTAAAACACTGTAAGATGGGTATGAAGATACGCATTCTGTAGGTGCTCTGGACAAGGCCCTTGGTGATTTCACACAATGACAAATTCTCAGCTCCCCTCGGTGCTTGACCTTTCAACAGCACGTGAACACTTCTTCTTATTTGAAATAATTTTTATTTCTTGACTTTCACAGCACTGTACTCTCATGGTGTCCAGGCTGTCTCATTGACCTCTGTCCCTGCTGGTTCTTCTGTTAGCCCCAGGATGCTCACTTACCTCAGAGCTCCATTTCTGCTCTTGTCCTTGGCCAGCTCATCCCCAGTCGTTACTTTAAATAACACTCAGAGGTTAACCGCTCCCAAATTTGTATCTCTGGCCTAGCTCTTCCCTTGGATTTCTGATTTCGAATATCAGCCTGCCTACTCCCCATCTCACTTAGGTGTTGAATAAGAATGTCACACCCATATTTCTGACTTTCCCTCCCAACCCCATTTCTCCTACAATCCCCCTCATCTTTCCAGTTGCTGCTGCTGAGTCACTCCAGTCGTGTCCGACTCTGTGCGACCCCATAGACGGCAGCCCACCAGGCTCTGCCATCCCTGGGATTCTCCAGGCAAGAACACTGGAGTGGGTTGCCATTTCCTTCTCCAGTGCAGGAAAGTGAAAAGTGAAAGTGAAGTCTCTCAGTCGTGTCTGACTCTTAGCGACCCTGTGGACTGCAGCCTACCAGGCTCCTCTGTCCATGGGATTTTCCAGGCAAGAGTGCTGGAGTGGGGTGCCATTGCCTTCTCCCATCTTTCCAGTAGCCCACGCCAATACAAGTAGTACAACCTTTGATTCTTCTTTTCCTCATACCCCAATCAAATCCAGCAGCAAATGTTATTGGCTTTACCTTGAATTATAGCTAATACCTGACCATTTGTCACTGCTTCCACTGTTACCATTTATTCTAAGAGACCAGACCACCATCTCACCTGACCTGTGACCCCTGATGTGGAAAATTCCAGCCTATCCTCAAGACACTGGAATGACTTTCACATCCCCATCCCTATCTTATTCCCAGTGTACTTGCTACCATTTTAAACACTATGCTTTTTTAAAAAACACTGCTGCTGCTGCTGCTGCTGCTAAGTTGCTTCAGTCGTGTCCGACTCTGTGCGACCCCATAGACAGCAGCCCACCAGGCTCCCCCGTCCCTGGGATTCTCCAGGCAAGAACAGTGGAGTGGGTTGCCATTTCCTTCTCCAATGCATGAAAGTGAAAAGTGAAAGTGAAGTCGCTCAGTCATGTCCGACTCTTAGCCACCCCATGGACTGCAGCCTACCAGGCTCCTCCATCCATGGGATGTTCCAGGCAAGAGTACTGGAGTGGGTTGCCATTGCCTTCTATAATTTTTTATTCTTGATTTATCCCTTCCCTAGGATGGAAGCTTCATTAGGGCATTTTGTCTATTTTATTCAAATATTTGTATCCCTAGTGCCTGGAGACCCATAATAGGTACTCAATAAGTATTAGTTGAATGAATTAATAAATCATCACAAAAATATTATGTGGTAGGTCATAAGATGCTCATTTAGAGATGAGGTAACCAAGACTCAGAAGGCTGAAATAATCTGCTGAAGATCATAGAAATAGGAACTGGATGACTTGGAATATGGACTGAGGTTCCTCTATTTCCAAGTCCAGATCTTTAAGCAATACAACTTCCTGGGTTCTAGTCCATAGTTTTCTTATGAATTCAGTATAAATTTTTTAAAAAGAAATTCTTTAAATTAACATAAGGCTTTTGATCTTCTCTTATGCTTTGAGGGCAACTCATTTCAAAGTCACAGCTCTCTAACCACTGTTCAGGTACCAGATCTATTTTATAGTCACTCCTTGGCCCATTTATTGCCTTGGATTTAGCAAAATGATTCCTCACCGTCTTGAATTCAGTTGCTCTGAAATCCAGAATCAGGAAACCCTAAGAAGGCTTAGAGGAACAAAAATAGATCTTCTTAAATGCCCTTTAAGGACATTTTAAGAACAGGACACTCTAAGAAATTTAAGAACAGGAAAGTTCTTCTTCCATCTGTTTACTCTTTCTTCAGACACAATTTGAAACATTTTTACATTCACTCACCTAAGAATTATTGAGCAATTTCTGTGGGCATGGCCCTATTTCACACACTCAGGACCCAGCAATAAATAAAACACACACATTCCTTGCCCTTAGGGAGTTTACAGTGACAAGAAGGAAGATAATCATTAACATATCATGTGAGCAAAAGTACTGTGAAGATAAATAAAGCATAGACAGCGACTAACAGGTGGCACATGGTGTTCCCTTGAATAAGGGTATAAAATAAACTCCCTGAGACCCAGGATATTATTATCATCTTTTTTTAAAAAATATTTATTTGGCTACATCAGGTCTTAGTTGTGGCGCACGGGACCTCTTCATGGTGGCACACAGACTCTCAGGTTGTGGTGTGAGCTCCAGAGAACACAGGCTCGGCAGTTGTGCATAGGCTTAAGGCTCCACGCACGTGGGACCTTAGTTTCCAGACCACGGATTGAACTGGTGGCCCTTGCATTGCAAGGCAGACTCTTAACCATTGGGCCACCAGGGAATACTTAACATCATCAGTATTATTATTCATATCTGTAGCACTAGATCCTAGGAAAATAAGTAGTATACACAGGATAAATGCTGAATGTTGTGAGAATGAACGAATGCATAACCATGAAGAAGAGAGCCCAGTTAGAAGGTTACTGCGGTAGCTCAGGTGGTAGCTGCTGCTGCTGCTGCTAAGTCGCTTCAGTCGTGTCCAACTCTGTGCGACCCCATAGATGGGAGCTGGTGGAGCCTAAACACAGAGGGAAGCTTTGTAGATGGAGAGAAGAGATCATAGCGTGTACATATGTAATAAACCCAATACTATTTCCAACCTTAAAGTTGGATGTAAACTGCAAATTGAATTGTACTGAGGAAGAGAAGTCAAAGTTTGGACAATGCCAATCAAGCTTTGGCCTGAGCAATAAGAATAAAGTAGCTTTGACTGAGGTGTGGAAATCTATGGATGTGGTAAGTTTGGTGGCCAAAATTAAGTTTCTTTGGGACCATAAATTAAGTCGCTCTGCATTTCCCTCTCATTCTCTCTTAGTTTCCTGAGATACCTAAAGCCAAATACTGCTGTGTATCCAAGGAAAACCATTCAGAGTCATTCTTCTGTGGAAAAGAGCAAAAATCCATGCTGGTTCCACCCCTCACTCTCTTGGCCAGACACAGAGGCATCTCGTGTTGATCGCTGCCTTTCTTCTTACTCCTTGAATAAGAAGGACACAGCCAACAACGGCTTTTCCTTTCAAACTCATTTCAGACACTTGATTTTGATTTAAAAAAGAGAAAGATGATTGAAGGGGATGAAAGGGGAAAAAATAGGGTTTGTTGTACATTTCTGCTCATGGCAACAGCTTGAACCGATTAGCTGGTTATTACGCATTCTTGTGCATGGCTTTTCACAGCAGTCTGATCCAAAGAAACATCTCAAGTCCTTTTCTGCATGGCTTCTTGCAGGCAAACCCGACCTCAAAGAGATTAACCAAGCCTTGTAATTTGAAAGAACAGACACACCCAAAATCATCAAGTGATCAAAAATATGGTATAAATAATTTAGCAGAGAGTGTTCTGGATTCTAATGACCGTAACAGAGGAGATAATTACCATGCAAGAAAGGAAAAAAAACAAAACAAAAACAAAAACCTGACAAACCCGCTAAATTAAAAAAAAAAAAGGAAGGAAGACAGTGGCATTTCTTTAGGATTGTAAATGTCCCCTACATATATATATATATATTGCTTCTCCTAAGAAGAACTTGCAAGATCCCTTTAAACAAGTTTAGGGCAGTAAAATCAATGGGAAAGATTCGGACCTCTGCAGGGTTGCATAGTATGCAGTTAATTCTCTTTTTACTCTGTTCTAAATATAATCCTGCTCATTTGCATGCCAATCCCCAGAATGCTTTGTAATTTCACAACTCTTGGCTAGTGGTCTCAGCACTTATGCTTTCAGAACAAAGCAAAATGTTTAGGGCGTGTCTTTGGCTTTAGTCTTTTTTTCTTTTTTCCCCCTGTGCTTTGCAAAGAGTACAGAGAGGTGACCTTTTCTTGGCATTCATTCTGCAAGCCAAAGGATCACAGAAATAAAGTGGAGAATGCTGTGGACTTTTCCTGTGAAGACTGCATTCAGTCTAGTTACCCATGAATAACCAGCCACTTGGATTAACTCACTCGAGTGAGTTTCAGGGGGGTTTGGCCTGCCCTTTAATTATGTGACCAGGCTGGTTCATTTTAGGTTTAGGAAAAGCCTAAACCGAAGTATTGTGTACCCACATTATCCCGATGCTTTATGTAGCTTCTTTATTGCAAAGGAAGCCTTTAAATTAATGAAAAGATGTCCCAAAGTGTGGTTGGTGGCCTGCCTTATAGAAATGTGAATTCAAGTTCCCTAACACAGACCTAGTCATGCTCAATGATAATCTGCGGAATTTCTGTGTGTGTTGGGGGGGGGGGGTGGCGGTTAGGATTCATAAGCGGGTGAAGTGATCATAAGAGACTCCAGAAGGGGGCTTTATGATTTTTGCACAGCAAGCCATTGTTGTTGTTTTCAAATGGTGTATTTGGGTATGTCTTTTTTTTTTTTTTCCTGGAGAGTTTAGAAAGCTCCCCCATCTGACCATCTCTCAGCCCCCAGCCTATTTCCTCCAAACATGCCTTCCTTGGCCGTTTAATTGAAGCATATAGCAAAATAAGAATATATTCCAGCACCAAAAGATCGTGTCTTTTTCTCCTAATAGCCCACTTACCTTTGTCTCTCAGCCCTACCTAAAGTAAACTCAGGACTGTGACCAGCACACATCGGACCCCTCACAAAAACCGCGGCTGCGCAGTAACGCGCCGGGGCTTTTGCCTTCTCACTACAGGTGTTTTCTGCTCCTTGCTCACGGAGCAGCATTACTGCTGTTTCATCGATTCTGAGAGCCAGACAGTGGAATTCCTTTAAAGCACATTATTTCGAGAATTATGTTTACAATACAGAGAACAGCTTTTGGTAGCCGACACGGGGCCCCCTCGCAACCTTCCGAGAGTGAGGGTTACTTCGCATTTTTTAATCTCCATTTTCATGGTCTCGGGATAGCAGCGGCTGGCCAGGCTGCACAAAGTCGGCGCGGTTCTCGGCTTTCTAAGGGGATCGCGCCGGCTGTTTATACACTCGGCGACCAGCAGAGGCGGCGCCCGGCCTCCGCGGTAACAAAGGCGGCGGCTGCGGCATTCAGCCCGCAGGGTGGCGGAGGAGAGCGGGTGCCCGAAGACAAGCCCGGAACTGTCTTCTTTCTGAAACAGGGTGGGGAAGGTGGGAAATCGGATCAGAGTCAGGTCGGAGGCGTGGGCTTGGCCCGCGGGGACGAGAGGTCGACGCTGGTGCTTCTCTGCCGACACTGGGGACTGCAGTATCCCCGCCCCGAACAGTCCCTCGCGCCCCCTGGTGGCGGTGGAGCAGGCTGACTCTGCTGCACTCGCAAGTCACCAGAAGAAAAAAAAGGAAGAAAAAGAAAAAGTGGGTGAGGCAGATGCAAAGAGGAAAATCAATAGGGATAAGAGAGAAGAGGGAGGAGTCGCGGATCAGCCATTCTTGTTTTACGGGGTCCCAGCTGGTACCGCAAAAGAAAAAAAAAAAAAAAAAGCCCGGGCGTGAACGCGAGAGAGGAGAGAGTGTGTGTGTGTGTATGTGTGTGTCTGTGGAGCGGGGGGAGGTCGGGGGTGAAAGGGGGACCAGGGAGATTTACTATTGTCTCTGGCAGCCGCCGCGGGAGCCGGGGAGGGGGGCGGAGGCGAGAGGAGGCGGCGGCCGCGGCCAGCGCACCATTCGCTCCACCTGATCTCGGGGCGCTGTGCGCTGAGGAAGACGCGGGCGAGCAGGAGCAGAAGGAGGAGGGAGGCAGGCAGCTGCTGCAGCCACCGCCGCCGCCACCATGTCCTACCAAGGCAAGAAGAACATCCCGCGCATCACGGTGAGTCGGACGCCACTCCGGCTCGCTCGCTCGTTCCCGGCTGCTCTGCAGGGGCTTGGATCCTGCCGGCTTCCGCGGGCCAGTCCCCAGGGAGGGACCGGGACCCGGGGTCCGAGGGGGTGGAGAGCGGCGGTCAGTCCAGCCGGCGCGGCGGGGCGCCACCCAGACGGAGCGACCCTGGGGTTTGGGGAAAACCAAACAAAGAGGAAACCCAAACAGTGACAGTGGCGTGGAGAACTTTGGGTTATTTATCTTCCTTTCCCACCGCTGGGTAGTTCCCAAATAACAGGCCCTCCGTCGACCCCCGCGCCACCTGGGTAGTCCGTGTGAGCTGCCCCCGGCGAGACCTGATTTTTTTTGTAGAAGATTCCTTTTTGGCGGGGTGGAGCGTGGAGAAGTGACACCTTTCCCCAGAGGTCTTGGTTAGCCCTGCCGCTCCCATCTCTGAGCTCCAGCCCCGTGGCTCTGATGAGGTACCTGAACATCCGTCCTCACCTTGGCCACTGCTTGCTTGTATTAACCCCAGTGCATATCTCGGTGCGTCATACTCGGGACTGGACAGCTAACGTGGCTGTAGTGAGAATAACCAACTTTTTGTTTGTTTTGGCTCGGTGCATTTGCATTTTTTCCTGTAATTTCTCCCCTTCACCCCAAGAAAAGGCTGAGTTTTTAGAGCACATTTTAGTTTGCCGTGGCAGGCGCGTGCTGTGTGCACGCCGTGTCCAACTGCCATTGTGTGCAGAGCCGAGCCCCTGCGGCCACCGGGTGTCAGACGCGTTGGGCGAGCCCCTAGGGCGGGGTGGAGCGGGGATGTGCCATTACCAGGTAGAGAAGCCTCATTTTCGTTGGCGTCCAGCAGGCAGCTCTCGCTGCAAAAATACCGCGCCCGGGTCTGGGATTTCTCCAGAATCCGCTGAAATGACCCCCCCCCCCGGAAAGGACACACGACAGGCTGGAATGGACAGTTTTTTAAAAGGGCAAGACAAAAGCAACAGAAACCCACTGGCATTTGTTAGTTGAGCACGAAGCAGTGCGGTTGTGCTTTGTCTGTAGCGAGTAAGGTGTGTGTGTGTGTGTGTGTGTGTGTAGTGTGTAGTGTGTAGTAGGGGAACGTGTGGCTACTCCATCTTTGCAAGATGAACAAAGGAAGTGATGAGCTGGCCCCTGGGAAGCTCTGCAGCTGCCCTAGGGCAGTGATGGACCGGCTTCTGTAGTTCATTTGCCCCATCCACTGGGTTTTGCTGTGGGCACGAGTCTGTTTGCACTTGTTCGCGTTAGGCTTGGAACAACCTGATTGCCGTCCAGGACCTTCCCCTCTGCAGCAGGCAGGAGGAAGCTCTTCTTGCTTTTAGCGCACTTTATTGTCAGGTGGTTTATTTCTCTTGCAATATCCTACCTTTTCACGCACCTGAGCTTCACTGGACGCACATATGCCACACCCCTACCTGCTGTCCACCTGGTCCCAGGGGAGGAACACTCTCCAGGGGGATAGAGTTAGGATGGGTAGGGATTCTTTCCCCAGGTAGAGGCACTGGGCTTAAGCCCATCCTCCTTGACCACTACCTGATAGTGTTGACTTCACATTATTATAAAAACATAGTGAGTCTTTTATAATTCACAGTATTTTCTCGGTGCCACTTGGCTTTGCAAAAAACTGTGGTGATACTTTTTTTTTTTAACTGATCGAGACAAAAGCACAATTTTTCTACTTATTTTTCTAACTCTGGAGAGATGAACCACCGCTCTCATACTATGACATGTGACAGCTACGCTGTAAATATGCCACTTGCTGTATATCTAGTATGCACTTGACATTTCTGTTTGGGATAAGCAGAGAACAGATTATTTTTTTCTTCCCAGTCTGACCGCACTGGTTCTTTTTAGATTCAGCCTGTGCCCTGATATTGAGGGCCACGCCCATTCTTCTAGGTATCACTTAAGCAACCTTTAAGGAAAGATACAGACGTTTACCCCATAGGGTAATAGCCTTACAAGCCCCTGTAAATGTGTTGGTGCCCCAATCCCAGGGCCCGGTTTGCAGGGGCTCTCTTTTGTTCCCGCTTGGATACTCTTCCCTGGGGCGCATCCCTCGTTTTCTGTGAGGCTTCCATCCTTTCTTTGCTCGTGGGGCGTGGCGCTGCATAGCAGCCTCCACCGCGAAACCCGGGCTGTGCCTACGGCAACTGAACGGCGATAGACGGCGGTTGTGAATTTCTTCGAGCCAACCTGCCTTGCATTCATTGTGGAGAGGGATGTGGGGTGGGGAGAGGCAAAAGGGCAAGACAGGAGGGGGCTTTTGATCTTTGGGGGAAATAATGCGTTGGTCGATTTTTCTCATGCTTTGTGTTTGTATTTCTTAGAACATGGATTCTATTTTAGAAGAAAACGTTGTAATTCTTGTACTCTTGCATGTCCAAAGAAGAGTATGGTTATGTACATACTACCAGAGGCTAACTAGATATAGGTAAAAACATAAAAATATGGACATAGGTCTATATATTCACAGAAAATGTGATTAAAGATCTAAATATAACATATATCCCTTGCTGTCTAGTCCAAATTTTAAATGGTAAGATTGTGGAATTTGACTTAATTTCCTATCCTCTATATTCCTTTCTGTGCAGACTGCCCCACCCAGTAGCTAAAATGTCACTGTAGTCTGAGACCGATGGGGGCAGTCTTTCTTGCCAAGCACCTCTGCTTCTACAGGCACCACCCTCTGCCACAATTTGGGGGACACAGGAAGGTTTTGTTTGTTGGCTTGTTTTCTGTTTTTCCTTCCTTCTTGCTGCCCCCCTGCGAGGAAAGCATTGCTACTACCCTATGTTTATTGGTCTCCTGGAAGGGGTTATTTCTCTGTCGCTGGTATAATTGGCTGGGGCTTTCCCTGGGAGTAGGTCCAGACCCAGATCTCATTGTTCTTCTCAGGTCACCCTCCTGCGTGACCTGCATGTACTTATCCCAACACTAGCCCTTGCTTCTAGATGTCAGAGACAGCAGTTTGGGTGGTCCCGCGAGTCAGAGCAGGGACCTGGTATTGTCATCCACCTCCGTCTCTGTCTCACACAGTTCCTGGCATACAGATGCCTAATGAGAATCGGTTAAATCAATATACGAGTTAAAAATTGCTCCTACCAAGAAGAGCTCATACCTACTGAGTGTTTCTTTGGTTTCAGATGTTGCACCTTACATACATTGTTTCATTTAATCCCTCAAATCAACACTGTCTGAGAGGTACTATCGTTATCTCTGTTGTATAGATTTTTTTTTTTTTCCTCTGCCCAGGATCAGAGATATAACAAGTATTCTGGGCAGGACTCAAACCTCCACACCTGACTGAAATCGAAATGCCTCACTGCCACACTGGTCTTAGTGGCGCCGCCCCGACCATCATTCTGAGAAGGTGACAATGGGGCAAATGGTTTAGATCCTATAACATGGTCTCTCTTATTTTTTACATTGAATAATGTAAACTTGAGAGATGGTAGCTGACCGTCTCGACTCTGCAGGTAGAAAGTTTGCTAGTTACACTTTCTGTTTTCTTCTGAGAGAGGCTGCAATTTGAAGCTGGCAACAAGAGTGGGTGGAGATCTAATGCTTAAGTTCCAGTGCTTTCCAGGTATTCTCTTATCGGAGTCTCTGCAAAAACCCACTTTACAGTTAAGGAGATTGAGACCTGGAGAGAGGAAGTCAGTTATCCAGAGTCACACACAGAGGATAGGAGGCAATGCTGGAAATCAAACACAGGTCTCATCTGACCTCACAGCCTCAACTGCCTGCCTCGCAGAGGCGCCTGCAGTGGGGATTTTGAAAGGTGTGGATTAAGAGCTCCAGAATTTCCTCTAGGAGACAAATCACCGAGAAGTGCCTTTTTGCAAATACTAACTGGATTTCCGTAACAACAACCTTGCAACTAATGCATTTCTGCTGTATTGGAGATTGGGGTGTATGTGTGTGATGTTTGAGAATTGCTGGAAGGCACATACTCTGTCTGGAGCATGACCTGGAAGGTTCGGCCTCTAGGGTGTGTAGTCAGGGCCCCGTGATCTCATTTGAAAGGTATCATTATGAGTGTCATGGGAATTTTTCATTTGGGAGGGGAAGTGAAGGAGCTGTGTGAACTGGAGGAATACCCAGATCTTTGCAGCGCTTGAGCTGGGGGCCTTAGGCTAGACTACAACCCGGGGAAGGGGCCAGTGAAACCCCATCCCTGGATTTGTTTCTGCCTTTTGCTTCACGAAGTGTCACTTTGGATTGGGAGCAAATATTAGGAGATGCAGGATAAGAATTTGGGAGACCAAAAGAAGAGATGTCATCCAAAACCAGCTTGATCCGTGTAAGGTGTATTGGAAGGGAAGTTCCAGAGAAAAGACAGGAAAAATATCAAAGACTTAGAAATGGGAAGCATCTTACATATCTGATCATGAAAATCAAGCCCTGCCTGGGTTGTTCATGTGTTACTCTATTTTTTGGACAGGTTTGTGGGGACTCGCAGCCAGGATATTCTTCTTGCTCAAACACTAGTGAAATGCCTCAGGTGGATAAAGAGAGCTCTGACTATGAGTAGCTATGACTGAGCCAGCTGGGCACTTAGGGGAATTCTGGAGAAATAGATTTTCTGAGAGGATTCAAGTCTATGTAGTCGAACTGTCAATTTACAAATAAAAATCCTCCCTTCTTATCTCACTGGGCTCTTGAAAGGCTCAGATGAAGGAGTGACGTGGACAATGGTCTCTGAACCCCAGATGTATTCAAGCTGGGAAACATTTCTTAACTACTTTGGAATGAGGAAATTAGTAAAGGAAGATTGACAAAGGTCTAGCTTATTAAGAGACTAGTTTAGGAATCAATGTTTCAATAAAAGTTTTCAAAAACAAATGAAAATCAGCACAGTGTTTTAAACAACGTGTGTCTTCTGGCTTAGTTATGTTATGGTGTTTCTCAGAATTATGCTTACCTTTCATTTCTGACAGGCTACTCAAGACTATTAGACTGCCTTTGGACTTTGATACGGAGATTCTCTGTTAACCTAAAGAAAGGGCATTTTCCTTATTTAGGATGAACTTTGCTTTCAGTCCTAATCAGCTTCTAGCCTACACTGACACAGGTTATGGATACCCTTTCTAGTAATTTCTTCACAACTCCCAGTTGAATGGCTTTTTCTCTGTCCTATCTCCTTAATTAGGGAAAAAATAGTAAAGTTGAGATAGAACTGAAAAAGTCTTCATGTCCTAAAGGGCTCTCTCTTCTTTACCCATTGACATATTTCCTAGAACTGTTTGTCTGTTTATTATATTTGAAAAAAATCACAAAATGCTTACAACAGTAGGAATGTCTCCCTAGGAGGTAAATGTGCCTCTCTTTGATTAAATCACTGCTTGTAATCATAAACGAAGTGGAAATGTAAATATGCCATCCCCTCTAGGGACAGATGATAATCGAAGGACTGGCCTCTCCCTGGTCACTCCCTCCTCAAGTCAGTGCTGTTTACCTGTTCTCCCATTTTCTGTAGCTAGAGGGAAATAAATGAGAATGAGTCTGGACAACCCAGAGAAAGAGGTTCCTCTGTTTTCGCTCTTTTACTGTGAAATCCCCCTTTCATCAAATTCAGTATGTGTCTATTTCACATATATTCATTGTGAAATAGACGATGATACATATGTAATACACCAAAAGATAGTTTGGTAGAATAGGATGAGCCCTGCAACTTGGCCGCTTCCTTGGCCATAGTCTGTACATACAAAAGCTGGGGGAACATTTCTCCTGTTAACTAGATTATAGGGGACTTCGTGCTTGGGTTAAGCGAAGTGGAGCTATTATATATTTATCGTTACCATTTATTGAGAGCCTTAGCACAAGTGATGTGGATTATCTCATGTGACTCATAACAGCTCCTATAGCTCCAGTGTTAACCATCATTCTGTGTTCTGGATAGAGTCTCTGAGAGACTAAGTAACTGGACCAAAGTCACACAGCCGCAAAAGCAAGATTCTGGGATTGATCCCTCCAGGGTTGAGTCAGTTCACAGGCAGGAAAGCAGTAATTCCGTATTCACAGAGGACTGTCCCCACCTGCTTGCCACCAGCTAGCCACACCTGTTAGCTCACTAATGGGGGCCAGAGTTCACAGAGTGGAAGGGGTGGGGATGGTCAGGCCAAGACCTCTCATATCACCGTTGGAACAACTGAGTCCACGTCCCCCTAGTAGTGATTCATGCATTGCTCTGCCCGCTGTCTGAGTTAGCTTCTGGCTTTCCCCCAGGAGCATGTGTGAGCGCAGGGTGGAATCTGTCTTGCATAAGTACGGATCTGGGCCCAAGGTTCCTTCTCACTGTCTGTCCCTGTCCTCTTCCCAGAAATAGAAGGAGCCAGGCTCCCTGTTCTCCTTCAGCAGGGCCGGGAACAGAGCACACGCCCAGCACTCTAAGCCAGATGGGGAGCTCTGCTTAGGAATGGTCCGGGAACGTAGGGGACATCTGGAATTCAAGGGCACAGTTCCCTTGGCTAAGTTAGCCTTTTTTTTCTGTGGAAGGGCTGGGAAGTGAGCTTTCAAAGATAAAATGAGATTTGATTTTGTAAGAGAGGGGTTCCTCTGATGGGTAGAGCAGAGGAACCCTTTTGTTTGGTGACACAGGAAAAGGCAGGAAGCCCCTGATGAAGTGTCAGCACGTTGTGGTTCAGGCTGCCCTTACCTCTGATTTCTCTGTGACTCTGGGAAAACCTTATCATCCCTCCCAGACTCTGCGTCAGTCGGATGAGGGCATCGAACTAGATGGTCCTTGAGTCCCTGCCAGTGCAGATGACCCTGTGAGCCTTTATTTTGTCTTCTCTTTTCTCCTGAGATGGTCAGCCATCTATGCTGTGTTCTAAATTGGAAGAGAGGAGTTCTGATCCCTCCCCAGAAGGGAAGAGAGAGCAATGAGAAAGTGAATGAGGGTGGTAGTCATTGACTTAAATTTGGTGGGAGCAGCCCACATCTGTGCTGGATAGAAGGGTCTTTGGTTGCTTTTTTTCCTTAAAACCTTAGCCTGTTTCTCATTCAGAGAGTGAACTTGGTTAATAGACTGTGTGCAAGAGAGCAATGGAATGATGATGACTGATAGGTCCTTTCCTTAGCAGAGCTTTAGTACTCATTCCAATGAGTATTATTAAAATGATACCATGATTCATTTGCTGGCATGTACGGTGTCTCTTCTGGATAAGGCTGCCATTGATAAGGGTACAAAGGCGCCAGTTGCTCCAAAACTAGACTGGTCAGATAAACAAGCAAACCAACAGGGAACAGCTCTCAGTCTATAGATGCTCTGCAAGCTCTTTTCACTTGCTCCTGCCAGTATCTGAAATGCGGTGGCTCCTGTCCAATGGAAATAGCCTCCCACCCAAAGGCCAAATAATGTCCTGGATGTGCCTTCAGGTAGGGGTGGGTTTTAGTTTCATTGTCACTGAATTTCTATCACTTTTCCTTTGGCTGGCACATTTTAAGCCCTCTGTAAACATTTATTGAATGAGTGGGTACATTTATTTAACATTTACTTTGCAGGAATAATGTCAGGTGAGCAGATGATCAGAACGTGTGTACATTTGTGGTTCTACATCATCTTCTCTTTCACTGACAACTTTGTAGAATATTAACTTTTATTTATCTACTGGCTGCATCGACACGTGGGATCTTTGTTGCAGCCTTAGAGATCTTTTTTGTTGCAATGCACGGGCTTCTCTCTAGTTGTGATTTGTGGGCTTAGTTGCCCTGAGGCGTGTAGGATCTTAATTCCGTAACCAGGGATTGAATCTGCAACTCTTGCATTGGAAGGTGGATTCTTAACCACTGGACTGCCAGGGAAGTCCCTTTTCACTTCCCTATATTTCTGTTATTAGCTTTCATTATAAAATTCATTTTTGGTTTGAGGGGTGGGGACAGTTAAAACATATTTTTCCAAGCTTATCTCTGGCTGTAAGTCATACAATCGATAGTCTCAGTGATCTAAGTGTAATTATAATCATTAGATCCTTTAAAGGGGAGCATCTATAAGGGAAGGTAGAAGGGGAGAATTAAAGTATATTCATATAATCTAAAATACTGCAATTTAAGTACCATGTGTATAAAGATGTATCATATATAGTTAATCAGGTATAATAATACCTTTTCCTTTTTCGAATGAATATTTTGCCAACGATCATCTCTTTGCTTAGCAATGTGATGCTTGTCACAGGAGCATCTGACAATAATCAGAATTAGCATTTATTTATCCTGTATTACAGCTTCCCTGGTGGCTCAGTGGTAAAGACTCTGCCTCTTATGCAGGTGCCTCGGGTTGGATCCCTGGGTTGGGAAGATCTGGAGAATGAAAAGCAAACCCACTCCAGTATTCTTGCCTGGGGAATGTCCATGGGGTAGCAAGAGTTGGACATAACTTAGCGCGTAAACTAATATCACCACATTCTGTATTAAGTGCTTTTTATTTCTTATCTCATGCAGTCGTCAAAACCACTCGGTTAGGTGGATGGCTTTCCAACTAGGTCTTCCCATTTTATTGGGAGGAAACTTTGAGAGATCAGGCAATTGGCCTAAGATCACAGAAGCCTTTCAGTGGTGGAACCAAAATTCATACTGACTCAGAACCACATTCTAAACCCCATTCTACAAAGCTGCCTTAAATTCTGCCTTCTTTTATCTTCTTGTACCCATGGGGTCATGACACACCTGTCCAAATCGGAGTTTGTTACCGAAGGCATGGTTAAGTCCTTCTCCACACCTCTTTCCTGAGGGACAGGTTATGAGAGATCGGAAGCATAGTCAGTTGGTCCCCTTCTCTGCATGGATTTGGATGCCGGAGCCCTGTCTGGTTCCGTAAGCTCCCCCTCCTTCCCCTCAGAGCAGCCTCGCTTCCAGGCTTGTTAGGAGAAGCTCCTCATGGTTGTGTTTAAACACAGCCAGCTTTCCAGGGAGGTGCCCGCACTCAAGACTGTTGTGCATTGAATTATTAAAGGATACCCATGAGGGGGCTCCTCTTCAGGTAGACTTGAATGCCTTCTTCTCATTCTGTGTCCCATGCTGCGGCCCCCCCACCCCAGCTTCTTTAATAAATCTTAAGCAAGATTCCACCAAAGGGTTGACTTAATGGGGCTCTGTAAAACTCAGAGAATCACAAGATCCTAAGAGAATGTTTCAGTCTAGTCTCCCATTACAGATGAGGAAACTGAAACCCAAGTCTCAATTTGAGACTGAATTAGAGCTTTTTCTACTCTCTGGTTTACTGTAGGGCACTAAAATTTACAAAATGAGTAGGTATTTCCCCCCAGTTGTGACCAAAAAAACCATGATGTTTGTAGAAAAATTTACCCCCCCCCAAAAAAATGAGGACAATAAAAATAAGTGAAATTATAGTTTGAGTATACCCATTTAAAGTATTTTCTTCATACTGTGTATACTGTTTATTGAAATAGCACAGCATCTTATTCATCCTATTTTATGTCCCGCTTTTCATTCTACAGTGCATTATGACATGATATCTTTCCATGTTTTAAACATTCTTTCATGCCATAATTTTATTCTTTTTTTAAAATTGAAGCATAGTTGTGTTGTAACGTTGTGTTAATTTCTGCTGTACAGCAAAGTGATTGAGTTATACATAGATGTATGCATGTATATATATCTCTTTTTAATATTCTTTTCCATTATAGTTTATCACTGTTTACTGAATATAGTTTCCTGTGCTGTACAGTAGGACCTTGTTGTTAATCCATCCTATATATAGTAGTTTGCATCTGCTAATTCCAAACTCCTAATCTCTCCCTCCCTCCACTTCTCCTCCCCCTCCGCCTTGTCAACCACAAGTTTGTTCTCTATGTCTGTGAGTCTGTTACTGTTTGTAAATAGGATCATTTGTGTCATATTTTAGATTCCACATATAAGCATGCGGTATTTGTCTTTCTCTTTCTGACTTACTTAATATGATAATCTCTAAATCCATCCATGTTGCTGCAGATGGCATAATTTCTTTCTTTTTATGGTTGAGTAATATTTCATCGTATATATGTACCACATCTTCTATATCTGTTCATCTGTCAGTGGACATTTAGGTTGTTTACGTGTCTTGGTTATTGTGATTAGTGCTGCTATGAACATTGGGGGTGCATGTATCTTCTTGAATTACAGTTTTGTCCAAATATATGCCTGAGAATGCGATTGCTGCATCATGGCAACTCTGTTTTTATATAACACAATTTCAAATATCTACATATTGTTCCCAGTGCTTCAGTCAATTCTGTTTTGTTTGAATTTTCGATTGTTTCCGAGATCTTGTATTCAACAGCAAAAAACGAAATGGTGGCTGTGTTTTCAGTTGCTGTTTTGTAGCTGGAGTTAAAAGTTACCCCCATGCTAAGCTGAGTACCTTGCCCACAGCTGCTCAGCTTGTGTTAGATTCTCATTTGAGTCCCAGTATCTTTGATGTTAGTCTTATATTCTTGTCATCACTCTACTTGATCCAGCAGTTTTGCCATTTTCAGCGTGAAAAGTCTACTGTCCCTCTCTATTTTCTCCTGCTCTCCCCATGAGCATGTGTTTGTCACCACCACCCGTGCTTACCTCCCTGTCCAGCTGAGGCTGCTGACATCTGTAGAGATACACCGTGTCTCAGGACCAAAAGCTACGCCCCTGGAGAGGAAGTATGCCTGTTCGCCTTTCCCCTCCTCCTCCTTAATGGCTTAACCTATAAGCTTGGAAGCTGGTTTTAATTCTACGTTTTCTGTGTATATGTGTGTTTGTTTTTAAAAAATTTCCCTCCTTAATTCTTTCAAGGGGAACTTTATTTGAAATTATGCTCTTTCCCCCCCAAGCCAATCTGTGTCCCATATCTTGATGCGATTACTTTGTTTGGGGAGATTGATAAATTCAGAGTGGAGTTTCTGGTTTATCCAACCAAGTTGGTTTAAATTATGGCCTTAGAAAGGGCTTGAAACAACCTAAAACATTTTAGAACAGTTGAATGTAATCCTCTTCTGCTTCTAGAAAAATCCATCCTTATTCCACAAAGAAGGTATGTTTTTGTTTTGTTGTGTTGTCATTCCAATTATTTCATTGCATGCTCTATCTCAGATTCTTTGCTGTGAGAAATCAACTTAGCTTTGCTTGGTTAAGGCCAGGAAGAGAAATAAGAGATGCATTATTCTAACCCTCTTATTTTAACAATTAAGAAATGTGGACCAAAGAGGGAAGATAACTTGCCAGAGGTCATGCAGAGAAATAGTTTTTGAAAACATGAGGCAAAGGACTCTTTTCCTTTGCTCTGGTTCAGTGCTTTTCTCACAATTATTTTTCAGGGGTAAAATGTGAAGGGTGTGTTATGAGCAGATTTGTATCCACTTGAAATTCATGTGTCAAAGTTCTGACCCCCTAGTACCTCAAAATGTGAGATAGGGTCTTTAAAAGAATAATTAAGTGAAATGAATTTGTCAGAATGGGCTCCGGAGAAGGCAATGGCACCCCACTCCAGTACTCTTGCCTGGAGAATCCCAGGGACGGTGGAGCCTGGTGGACTGCCGTCCATGGGGTCGCACAGAGTCGGACACGACTGAAGCGACTTAGCAGCAGCAGCAGCAGCAGAATGGGCTCTGATCTGGTGTGATGGGTGTTTTACAAGAACAGATTAGGACATGGACACCCAGAGAAGGACACAGGGAGGAGAAACTGGGCAAGCCAAGGAGGGTGGCCTCAGAAGGAACTAATGCTGCTGACACCTTGACTTTGGACTTGTAGCCTGCAGAACTGTAAGAAAATAAATGTGTGTTGTTTAAGACAACCAGCCTGTGGCACTTTGTTGTGGCAGCAGCAAACTAATATGGAGGGAAGTTAAGAACAATGACATTTAAAATTCAAAATTTCAGATTTGTAAAGCTCTTAGTGAACAGGAAAGGGAAACCCAGGTAATTAGTTTTTTAAGGAAATAATGCCATGCCAAAGCCTGTACTGACTTGATTTTCAATCATATTACTAGCTCTACCTTATAGATGAGGAAACTGAGGCTCAGACATTTAACTTATCTAAAGGTATGTATTTATTGACTAAGTGGTGAAGGTTCATCCAAATTCACCTCCTCTCTTGACTTTAAAACCTTCATCCATTATATTGAAGTTGACCTGAGCTATTTAGTAACCATTGTTAGGAAGTTGCTTAAAGATAGGAAGGGGAAAATTTCAGTCACCTGGAATCTACTTGATCGATTGATCAGGAAATATTTGGCCATTGATTTTAGGATAAAAATGGAGATCAGGAAAATTTTAAGATAACATATTTGAGTATCACTGCACTCTTCCCAGTGGGTTCGCATGTCAAAATAAAACCACATTCTCCATATAATGAAAAATTCATGTTCATAGTGATGGACCCTAGGCCTTAAAGAAATCTGACCCATCAGAAAAGAATCAGTTACCCATGCTGGGTCACATTTGCTAAGGTAGGAGACTAGACCCATACATACATCTGTAACACGAGGGGGCATGAAAACAGTTTATGCCGGAGTTTTGCCACTGCATATTTTACTTTTATTTTATTTTTATTATTTCCTTACTTATTTTGGTATTTCACTTAGGGTCCTAGCTCCCCAGCCAGGAATCAAACCTGCATCCCCTGCAGTGAAAGTGTGGAGTCTTAACCACTGGTCTGCCAGGTCTTATTGCTGAAAAAAGACCTGATAAATGTGTAATCAACCAAAAAAATCAAATGAACTCGAGCTGCTGGTAAAATCACTTGTTAGGATATGGGAAATAGAAGGTGCTTTAACTATTGAATGTTGACAACTCTCTTGCAGCAGTGTCATCCCTGTTTTAAGGTAGTGTGGTCTATCATTTTTAAACATATGGGTTAAACTTATTTTCATGTCCCCCTGGCAGCTCAGATGGGTTAAGAATCTGTCTGCAATTTGGGAGACCTGGGTTCAATCCCTGATCGAGAAGATCTCCTGGAGAAGGGAATGGCAACCCACTCCAGTATTCTTGCCTAGAGAATCCCACGGACAGAGGAGCCTGGCGGGCTACAGTCCATGTGGTTGCAAAAAGTTGGACACGACTGAGCAACTAACACTTTCAAACCTAGTTGGACTTTATCAGTAAGAAGATACAAGCAAGTTGAGAGGTGGCTGGGCTTTGCTTACAGCAGATCCTGGGGATAAGGCCCAGCCCAGCTATATACCCGCTGTATAACTTATTGGGCTCTATCTTTCGAAGAGACTCTTGATCCAGCCACTTTTCCCCATTTTTTCATCCCTACCACCACCACCTTGCTAGAGCTTCCATCACCTTACTGCAGGAGCCCACCACTGGTCTCAGTGCCCCCACGTTGCTAGCCATCAGATCATTTCTTCATGCATGAGCGAAGTGATCCTTTAAATTGTAAATCAGATCAAGTCACTCCCCAGGTCAAAAATTTGTTTAGGAGACTTCCCTGGTGGTCCAGTGGTTAAGAATTTGACTTCCAGTGCAGGGGACATGGGTTCAATTCCTGGTCAAGGAATGAAGATCCCCTGTGAAGGCGATGGCACCCCACTCCAGTGTTCTTGCCTGGAGAACCCCAGGGACGGGGGAGGCTGGTGGGCTGCCATCTATGGGGTCGCACAGAGTTGGACACGACTGAAGCGACTTAGCAGCAGCAGTGCCTTAGGGCAACTAAGCCCACGTAATGCAGTGAAGACCCAACATAGCCAAAACAAACTCTGTTGCACTTGGAATAGCACCCAGACAATGGCGCTCAAGGTTCCACGTGGACTGGCCCCTACTATCTCCACTGCCTCTGGGGTCTTGGCATCAGCCATCTCCTCCCCCCCTCACCTAACATGTGCAGCTCAGAGCTCCTGAACTTTCTGCACCCTTGGAGAGGGGAGCAGTCTTTTCTAGGAGTCTCTATTTGTGAAGCTCAGTTCCGCAGACAGCTTCTTAGATGTGCCTTTTCTTGAAAACCTAGTCAGAAGCAGTCCCAGACCATTCCAAGCCTCCACCATCCCCATCACCTTCTTTCTAAATGTCACTTGTCACTGTTGAAATTACACTACTTAGTTAGTAGCTGACTTAATCTTTGCTGTTTCAACTGCTGCAGTTGTAATGTCAGGGATTTAATTTTGGTCACTTGTGTGTCTCTAGTACTGTGAATGGGAGGCATTTACAAACATTACATGAAGGGATGAATGGATAAATAAATGAATGAATGAAAAGGCACACTGTTCCTTTACCTTAAACTCGTGTGCTTTTCCTCAGTAGGCAGTCTGGGGAGGACAGGTGTCCAGGAAACAGGGTTCTCAGAAGACAACTATGTCTGTGAATCTGTTTCTGTTTTTATATAGATGAATTTGTATTCTTTTTTAGTTCTACAAGTGGACAGGGAGGCCTGGCGTGCTGCGGTTCATGGGGTCGCAAAGAGTCAGACACGACTGAACGACTGAACTGAACTGAAGTGATATCATCTAATATTTATCTTTCTCTGACTTATTTCACTAAGCATAATATTTTCTAGGTCCATTCATGTTGCTCCAAATGACAATATTTCATTCCTTTGAGGCTGAATAATATTCCATTGAATAAATGTACCACATCTTTAAAAAAAACTTTTATTTGTGTATAGTTGCGCGTTATATTGTGTTGTTTTCTGCTGTGTAGCAAAGGAATCACTTATGCTGCATGCCCAAAACTAACTCAATATTTTGAATCAATTATACTTCAATTAAAAAATTAAAAATTAAAAAAAAGAGAGCTAAACTATCTGTCTCATGGTCTAATCTCAAGTAAATGAAGTGACCAATGAAAGATGAAAAGACTTGGGATAATGGACACAAGTCCTAACACACAGAAGAAAAGCTGTTGCTTCTGAGATGACTTGTAAAGACTCGCAAAAGTTGTAACTTATGCTGTTTTTTAGACACAATTAAATACATGTCACAATGTACATCTTACTCTAGTATGCAGAAGATACCTGCAACTGTAAACGTCAGCAGCCCAGGCACTTTTGGAAACATTCCTGAGCAGAGACATGTCATAAAAGAATGGACTAGTGTGGAACTATTCCAAAGAAGGCTGTTCTCTGGTGTTAGAATCACAGAATGTGAGCTAGAGACCACTGGGAAGAGAAGCTTGTAACTCATGGCTTCGCAGGTAGGGATGAAGTTGGTGGCCTCCCAGGCACAGAGAATCAGTTCCTGTAATGTCAGCATGGCATTTCCAAATAGAAAGCAGTCTTGAGTATATTCCAAGACGTACCTTTTGGGTAAGCCTTGGATCTACCTTGAAGGTGAAGAATCCTTTTTTTATAGTATTAACTGCCTACTCATCTCATTTTAGAGTTCTGGTTATTTTTAAGTGGTGCCTCAATTGTATTTATTTCAAAGTTTTATTTCATTCAAGGTCTGCTTGATTTCTTGAAGTCTTTGTTTTCAGGAGTGTCTGCCATTTTCTCTGTCAGTAGAACTTGGAGAAGTTTGGGGCTTCAAAAATAGTCCAAGAGTCAAAAATAGTGCTTAACCACCTATTGATCAAATGAAAGCAGAGCTGTGGGTTTGCAGGTTCCTAGGCAGTCAGAAGGCGCTCAGTCATCACCATTGTCATCTTCTTGTGTCAAGAAAGAGCCAGGCAAAAAGAGAAAGTGCCTCATCCGCCTTGTTTCCCACACTTCTAAGAAAGTGTGTTTGGGTTCTGATAGGAAGGTAGTTAAGACATATATGTTAACTAAAAAGAGGTGGAAAGTCAGGCTACTTTTCAAAGATAGAGACAAAAGTGGGTAGTCATCCAGCTGAGAGACATTGACCTGAGATCTGAGTTCATCTTTTAAAGAAACATGCATTTCTTGAGCACCTACTATGCACTGGGATTTGGGCTAGACTCCTGACATTAGTCCTTTGGGACAGATATCATTCCCCTCATTTTACAGCCAGGGCTGTGACTCCAAAGCTCTTCTCATTTTCATCGTTCCATTGAGCTGCCCTGGCACTGACTCACCACCTGGACTTAACGACAGAGCAAACTGGGAGCATCTCAGCTCTTTGAAACAGTTCCTCCCTCCCACACTCTCTGTCCAAGGGCCCTTTCCACGGCAGCGTGGTGTGAGCTACAACACGGTAGCTGTACATTCTTGACACATCCGCTTCGGGCCAGTTTTACGAAGCTGCAGAAGCCAGTGGTTGTGTGCTTGCAACCGCAGTCGCCAGGCAGCCCCCGCCAATTTTAGAAGTACAAGGTCAGCCTTGGAGGACAATCCCCGTAGCCTCCACAAATAGATGGGGAACAATTGCCTGTCATTTGCAGGTGCTGCTCACACATTCCAAGACTCAAGCATGATTGCTCCTCTTGGAATTGCATTTTGGCTGGCTTTCAGCTTTACTGAAAGAGTTTTTTGTTTCTGAGAAGCAATAGGGTGGGGATTCACTAGGCTTCCCTGTCAGTCCAACGACCCAGTCAAAGCTGGCTGCCAGATGCCCGTGATCAAAGTGGAGAGAGAACTGCTTCTACAAGAGGGAAATGGGTCCCATTCAGTGGACAGCAGCCCCAAGAGGCGAAGTGCTTTGCTCAGAGTCGCAGAGCTGGGGCCAGAATCCAGGTCCTGACTCCCATTTCAGGAGCCTGGACTGTCCTTCATTCTCATTCAGTTGGTATATCCATCTTAGTGTGGAGTTAACTCAATTCCAGCCATCAGCTTCTGACCAGTCTCTTAAATCGCAGGTGCTTTTTCCTACCTATTTGGTGTGTGACTGACAGCACCTCAAAATTATTCTTCATGTTCTTGCACCCCAACTTCCTGACTCACCTTTCAATTCTCCATTTTTATTAATTGGTTCTTCCTGACCAACTTGCCTTGACATGTCCTTCACCTTTGGCACATCACTTCCTATTTGTTTATCTGTCTGTCTATCAAAATGTAGTTAATTTACAATGTGGTGTTAGTTGTAGGTATCAGTAAAGTGATTCAGACATACCCGCATATATATATATATACACACACACATACATATATATTATTTTTCAGATTATTTTCCATTATAGTTTATTACAAGATATTGAGTATAGTTCCCGGTGTTGTCCATTAAGACCTTGTTGTTTATCTGTTGTATATATAGTAGTTTGTATCTGCTAATCCCAAACTCCTAGTTTATCTGTCCCCCACCCCTTTCTCCTTTCTTAACAATAAGCTTGTTCTCTATGTCTGTGAGTCTGTGTCTGTTTTGTAAATAAGTTCATTTATGTCATTTTTTTTAGATTCCACATATGAGTGATATCATACGGTATTTGTCTTTCTCTGCCTTTACTTCAGTTAGTATGACAGTCTCTAGGTCCATCCATGATGTTGCAAATGGCATTATTTCATTCTTTTTGATAACTGAATATTGTTCCGTTGTATATATATGTACCATATCTTCTTTATCCATTCATCTGTCAGTGGGCATTTAGGTTGCTTCCTGGCTACTGTAAATAGTGGCACATCACTTTCTATTACCCTTCCTTGCTAAGCAGATTCCAGCTTTTCTCCGAAGTGTACCATATGTGTTCTAATCAATGCTCTTCCTGTCACCTGGAGCACAGCAAACTCCTTGGTCTCTTTTCTTTTGTATAATTTTCTGTATTAAATCACTTTTGAAAGTTATAAAATGACATATGTATTGTGCAACTAGTGAAATAATGTATAACTAGAGGAAAAAGAGAGAAAAAACATTTCTCTACCTCCGCCCTTTGACTCCCTGTCTCTTGCCATTCCTAATGTCGATGATTTGATGTGCATCCCTCCAGACCTTTCTGCTGCTCACATAGAAACGTAATAAACATATTTACATGTAGTATATTTGTTTGCTTTTGCAAGAACAGTATCGTATTTCACACATTGAAATGTATTTATGTTAGAAATTGCTTCAGTTCAGGATTAAATTTAACCTGTTTAAAAGTATCTGCGTCATAATCCACAGTGTGACTGTGTTCAGTTTATTAAATCGTGTCCCATGGTTGGCTGTTCAGGGGCTGGACTGGATGTTTTCTGTCTGCCTCTCCAGCTGCCTCTCCAGGATTTCTGTCTTGCTCCATGCCCTGGGCCTGTCTGGGCTGCATCAGTAGACCCTTTGCCCTTGGGCTCCGGGTTGGATTTAGTTCACGTGGTGCCACTCGGTGTTGAGGGCGGGTGGACAGTAAAGTCAGGGTATTTCGCCCTGACTCCATGCTGCTGGGTTACTGTGGGGTGGCGGTGTGCCCCTGCTGCAGGTCACATCTCCTGGCAGCGCCCTCTCCGTATATCTGCCCCCACTTTGACTCTGGTGATCACTCCTCTGGCCTCGTTGGGCCTGAGGATGGTGTGACTCCCTGCGGTTGGTGGGCCCTGGGGGCTGCCCATCCATTTAATCTCCCTAAAGCCTGCCCATGCTTTGTTAAATAATCCCTTTGTTAAACGCTCTTTGATAATCCACTCTGAGTCTTCCATCTCTGTCCTGGCATCCTGAGCAATAAAGATCTTCCTTTTTTCCCCCTTGTCATTTGCTATTACTTTCTAACTAGTTCCTTCCTTTATCTCTGGCATGTTCATTCTGTCAGATTTTCTTTCAAACTCTGGGGTTGTATTTCACTCATTTTCTCAAAATCCTTCCTGAGCACCCCAGGACCCATGGGATAAAGGTGAAACCCAGAGCCAGTCATTGTTTGCATTGCCCTGATATGAAGTATCAAGGACGCCACCCATTTCTACAGTTTCCTCCCTGAAATGCATTTCTTGCATTGATATATTTGGTGCTCAGGGTGACTGGTTCTGTGACACCAGACCCTGTGCCATTCCTCCCCCGCCCCAGGATGCTGTGTGTTCAACTCAGTGGGGAGAAGAGCAGATAATTCATTTCACGGAGGAGTAAGTGAACAAAATGTACATAAAGCTTGTAAGAGTTTCTGGCATGTTGGAACTTTTCAGTAAATGCTGGTTACAAATTACACTTCACCCGCTCTGATCAGAATTGCCCTTCTGCACATCTAACGCAACATCTTCACACCCAGTAGTCACACAAGTGTACATTTCAAGAATGAATTATTAAAACTGCTTATCCCTAGAATCAAGGCCGGGTTGAAATTTCAGGCCCTCCTCCCTGATGAACGAGGCATTTGGCTCTCGCACAGGCTGTTGGCCAAGGGGACACAGTCTGCTGTTTGAACGTAGCTGGACCCCGGTTTTCTAGTCTGAATATGGATATGGAGCTTTCCTCCATAGCTCATGGATTTGAGGCCTCAAAGAACAATGCCGCACAAATGAAACAAACAGGAAAAAACCCAAATAGCAAACAAAACACAAAACTTCATATAAATCCAGACCAAACTTGGTCAGGAATTAAGTCTCTAAACTATTGACTTTTTGTCAATCTCTGTCCTGAGCAACACAATGTGTTTCTCAGGTGCTTTATATCTAATAGTAGTAGCAACCTTACATTTGTACTGCACTTTAGATTTGCCTTTAATTGGACATGTCCATAATCAGAGCAATAAAATAGAGGTGGTAGCACAATAGAGAAATTAGTAGAAATATTTGTAATGCCAGCCACTCGTGGAGCCTTTTCTATAAGTGCCCAACACTACATCATCATATTTGCTTCTCACAGTAGCCCTGGGAGGTAGGCAGTTACCTGTATTTTACAAATTTAAAAATGGACCTTTCACTCATCCGGAGACGCTGAGGCCCAGAGATGGATCCATTGAGTCACTTGCCTAAAATCACACAGTGAGTCAGTAGCAGAGATGCCAACACAGCTTTGGCTTCCAGACTCCCTTGGTCACTGCTGCAGTTCTGGATGGCTCTGAGAACTGCGATTAGGGCTGGTTTCCATCCAGACGGCAGCCTTTCCATTTTCCTCTCCCCTAAGCCCAGCTGAGGATGTACCACGTTTTTTCCTTGTGCCCAGATTTGGCACATCCTATTTTCTGATGAGGCATGCTTCTCCTCACTTTAGATTTACTCTCCCCTGCCCCTCTCCCTCCTCCTCCCTAACCTTTTGACCCAGTGAGCCTCCCTAATCCCCAGTACCCTCCTCCCTCTGCTCTGCTGCCCAGTATCTGGGACATCCCTGTGACTCTGCTTCGGGCACTGCTCTTACTTCTGACAAACCAACCCATGGTGACCCAGGTAGCTCCTTGTTTCAAGAGCAGGGATGGTGGTCCTGCAGTTATATTACGTCGTTTTAGGTGATTCTGAAAGGGGGCATTCAATAACATTGAACCACATAGAGAGAAATTTTGTCTCCTTTCTAATTCTTTTCCCAACCTTCTGAGCAGATGAAGGGAAAAGTCTTCAGGTAGTGCTGATTTGTCTTGAACACCCTCCTCCCTGCCACCCCAACTCTGGGTAATCTACCTTTTAACAGAGGTAGCAGATCTGAAGCTCATCCTTCAAAATCCTTTTGAGGACGGCAGAATGTAGCCAAAATTTCATGAGGTTTTTATTGTGTTCATTCCTAGGTTTACTGTCTATTTTTGGTAAGTGATACTGGCTTAGAATTTATGGGAGTGAGACAGTGTTTACTTTTAAAATACATTTATTTCAGGATAATATTAAGTAAATAACAGTACAGTTTGTACCAGGATCTGTCCAGTGTCTTGAAAATACACAGTGGGAACTGAGGTTTGGGCTTCACGAGCCCAGCTGACCTTCCTGCTTGAGGGTAGGATGACTGTGGCTCCTTCTGTTCAGCGCTGGGTCATCCCTCCCCTTGTCGTCCTCTGGTTCCTGGCCAGGTTTTCCACTCGTGCTTATCCGTGTCTGGGACCCTGTTCAAGACTGGGAGAGCGTTATCGGGGGCTGGGATTAAGATGCCATCCACAGTTCATTCCGCCACTCCAGTCTGACCCAGGCAGCCACATCACTTGTCTGGCCCTTTGATAACCGTGTCTTCAAAATGGTAAACGTGGACTTGTAGGGGGAGTAATGCACACAGCTGGCTTTGATGTTCCGGTTCAGAAGACGGGACCGCCACCCTGCCCTGGTTAATCCTGCCCTTGGCCACTGCTTCCTCCACCTTATGGTTGGCCCTCCAGGGCCAAATCGAACCCTGTAAAGAAAGTGAAAACAGTGCTTGCTGTTCGTTATGCATTATGTGTAGTGGGCTATGTTCTGAAGGGGATGCCCCCTGTTAGCTTCCATGGTGCACACTTGGTCATAAGTATATTTGGGTGATGAGAGAAAGGAGGTATTTCTTTTTCTTGTTTTTTTTTTTTTTTTTTGGCAATGCCATGTGGCATGTGGGATCTTGGTTCCCTGACCTGGGATTGAACCCATGTCCCCTGCTCTGGAATCGCAGAGTCTTAACCACTGGACCACAAGTGATGTCCTGGAGGAATGTTTTTGAGATTTACCTGTAGCAGTTCAGAGTTGTGGAAGAGCCAACCCTGTATAACTGCCCCCAGCTTCAATAAAGACTCAGCCAAGAGGCTGCATTGCCCTCCAGGAAGTCTTCTTTTCTCCCTGGCCTCCCTCTGTCTCTGTCTCCATGGCATGTTTGTCACTGAGGGGCCTGGAAACTGATCCATGCATTGGGCATGGAGAGCGAGTTTGGGGGCAGGTTTCAGACCTCGCCACCCGCTCTGCATTCTTGAAGGGGGAGGGCATGAAGATTGTTATCTGCTCACGGAGCCTTATTTCCAAAGGAAGAATGACCTGGAGGGGCCGTGGGAACCTGCCCTTTGCGGGTGGGTGTAAACAGAGACGTTTTGGCTGACCTTGGCTGCTGGTGGCAGGAGCTGAGAACAGTTGTTGGGGGTTGGCTGGGGACTGGCGTCTCTGGAATTCCCTTTATGGAAAGGCCTGTTAGATTTTGATGAACGGAGTGTTGGTTCAGTTCTTCCAGAGTGTTTGTGAGCAGGGCACTGTATGGCAGCCATTATGATCGGAAGAAAGAATAACCATGATAGCAACTCCCATGTACTAAGATCCATACATTGCCAAGCAGAGACTCACCATCATCCTAACCAGCACCCTCAGAGAAAGTGATCATTGTCCTCATTTCACAGATGAGGTAACTGAAGCCTAGAGAGGTGAAGTTACTCATCCAAACACAGGTAGTGTTTCTTTGAGAAGTCAAACTCCTCACCCAAGGTTGCATATTCAGCAGCAGAGGTGGGTTGAGAAGGCTGCTCTCCTGGGAGCCTTGTCAGTACCTTTGTCTGAATCCCACAGTGAGTCAACCAGGACTGTCTTAGAAAGCCTTCACTCGTCTTCTTTAAATGATGCTGCTTTAGAAAAGAAAAGCAACAAGATTTCATCTGTGTAGTCTATCTATCCTGTTTATTCTTAAGAGTGGGAGTGTTTTTAGGGAGTCAAATCTAATTATCCAGATGGGATTTTATTTTAAATAACCACCTGTGCCTTCATCTGGACTTAAAAGGATCTTGAGTACCCACTGAGGGTCAGAGTCTATGCTTTGTGATTTGAACACAGGTAATAAAAGATTTGACTGTAGAAGATTCCATCTCCAGTTTATATCCTCTTTTTTTTTTTTTCCTTCCTCGGATTAGAGTTTTTATTCTGAGCTGCTGGAATGTCTGCAGAGTAGAGAACAGATGTGTCCTAAGTGCTGTTCCGGGGCTGACTTTATTGCCTGGGAAGAAATCCATGGAGGGCTCTGGTTTCTCTGGGAAACATATTCATATTAGCTCAGATAGAGGTGGTAATTTAAGTCCTTCAAGTTGAATACTAGGTGAGGAATACTGAAATGGGAGCCAGCATCCCCAGCCAGCTTGAGGTCAAGATTCTGTCCTTGCATTCTCTAGTCTAGTTGGAATCACGGCCATTGTTAACAGCATTTGCTTGTGGGTTTTCTTTCTCCTCCCTTCCCTCTCTTTCTCCCCCTTCCTCCCTCTGCACCTCTGTCTTTCTCTCTCCCTTCCTTCTTCTTTTTTCTCTCTCTCTTCTCTCCCTTTTTTCTCACAAACTCTTAATTTTTTATAGTTGATTTTTCTAATCATTATAATACTCTAGTGAAGGAAAAAGAAAGTTGGACTTTATCAAATGTCAAGGGCCTCTGCTATCCGGGATAGTAAATCAGGTCTCTCTGTAAAATGCATTAATTGGGAAATTGGGATTGGCATATATACACTAGTGATACTGTGCATAATATAGATAATGGCTTCCCTGGTAGCTCAGCTGGTAAAGAATCTGCCTGCAATGCAGGAGCCCACAGTTCGATTCCTGGGTTGAGAAGTTCCCCTGGAGAAGGGATAGGCTAACCCATTCCAGTATTCTTGGGCTTCCCTCGTGGCTTAGACAGTAAAGAATCCGCCTGCAGTGCAGGAGACCTGAGTTCGATCCCGGGTTGGGAAGATCCCCCGGAGAAGGGCATGGCAACCCACTGCAGTATTCTTGCCCGGAGAATCCCATGGACAGAGGAGCCTGGCGGGCTACAGTCCATGGGGTTGCAAAGAGTAGGACACGACTGAGCGACTAAGCACAGCACATAATATAGGCAACTAATGAGAACCTGCTATAGCACAGGGAACTCTACTCAATGCTCTGCGGTAACCTGAATGGAATAAAATCCAAAAAAGAGAGGATATATGTATATGTATGGCTGATTTACTTTGCTGTATAGCAGAAACTAATACAATATTGTAAAGCAACTATACACCGAAATTAAAAAAAAAAAAACACAAACACCTTTAGGCCATAAGGAACAGGTCTGATGTGCTGATTTTATAAGGAGTGGCTTACAAGTGATTTGATTCCTGAAGTTTCCTATCACAAAGAAAGCGTTCCTGCACGGTACCTGTCACATTCAGTATCAGAGAGGACAGCCCTGTCAGAAAGAGCCACTTGGCATAAGGTTTACTGATTATTGGTGTAGTAGCCTCAGGTGGAAAGCAGTCAGGAGCCAAGAGATGGAAGACCTGGATTTGCTTCCAACTGCGACTAATCAACTCTGTCACTTGGAGAAAGTCATCTATCTCTCTGTGTAGATCTTCCATTTAGAAAATGGGAACAATAGTCTCTCCCCCATAAGTTTCTTAATTCAAAACATTTTATTAAAATTTAAAGTACTGTAAATAATGAGTAGAATAAACGGAACTAGTATTTATAGGTATTTACTACGTGTTAGCCTGTTAGATATTTTATATATACATGTACACACACACACTTTTCCCCCTTCATACCATTATTGCATTCTGGCAGCCACCCTGTGAGGGGAGCCTGGTGTTATTAATATTTCCACTGTGAGCTAATAAAACTGGGGCGCTGAGAGGTTAAGTGCTAACTCAAGATCACAACCCTGGTTAGGTAGTCAGCCTGATTCTCCCAGTACTGGGAGAACCCCACGGAGCCCAAGCTTGGCAGCTGGCACACCTGGAACCTGGCTGGGCTATAAGAGTGGGCTGCATTGAGTCCTGGTGTCCGTGCAGCACCTGAGGCAGCCACAGTTGTTTGGTGCTTCAGTCTCTAATTAGCTTCATCCTGGATTCCAAACACCCTCCAGCTTATTCCCATGTGCTCAAGAAGGGCCATCATTCCTTATAGGTGTTAATGCATGAGAAACATTGGTTTGCTCCCGCCTGCCAATGCAGGAGACAGAGATGCAGGTTTGATCCCTAGGTCAGGAAGATCCCCTGGAGAAGGGTTTGGCAACCCACTCCAGTATTCTTGTCTGGAGAATCCCATGGACAGAGGAGCCTGGTGGGCTACAGTTCATAGGGTCGCAACGAGTCAGACACGACTGAGGTGACTTAGCACACATACACGCATGCATTAACCACTTTAATAAAAGTTTGGGGGACAAGCTAAGGACCCCAGGAACAGCATTTGCTTGAGCTCTGTGAGTTGTGGTTTTGATACGTCTGCTCTCCATGATAAAAAACAAATAATAATACTGTACTAAATAAAGCAGGGGTTTTATTATTCTCATATCTGAAACCTGTGCAAGGCCCCCACTTCATTTTGTGCTCATTTAGATTTTTGATGATTGGGTCAAAATTATTTCAATAGCATTTGAACAGTTTTGAATGATGCCATCTCAGTGATGTTAATTCCACTTAGGTCACCTCTCCCTATCCCTCTGATGTACAAGGTGCCGGGGATAGCTTTTGCCCCCTTGTTGAGATCTGATGCTTACTGAAAGAAGCGATGATTCCCAGTGGCTTAGGACTGGATGTCCCCAGGCAGGAGAGGATGGTCATGTTTCATGACGGCTTAGTTCAGGCAGTAACTGGCTCCTTTCCCCCAACCAGCTTATTTCAGCTCTTTGCTAGAAAGATAAAGAATATCAGAAAAGCACTGAGCTGTGAGAGGGAACTCTTAAAGTTACCAAGATTATTGTTAGTGGGAAACTCCTGCTGGAGAAGCTTCTGTCACCTTCACAGACACATAAACTGTGTCTGGGGTGTGACTTGGTACTGGGCTGGCTGATGGCTGCCTAAGAGCCATTTATAGAGCTTATCAAATACAGATTTGTTGACCTAGAGCAGGACCTGGAAATCTATATTTTTCTAATGTGCACCCTCATTTGGGAAGCACAGTCGTAGGAGTGCCTCATATAATTTTGCAATTACTGTTAAAACAGTCGATTACAATAGCCTTCAATTAAAATTTTTTCCTTAAAAGCCCAATTTTCTGACCATTTCACATAATTTTCTGACTCAGACAGCCTTTCTATTCTGATATAATACACCCTCCTATGTCCCACCCTTCATCCATTTATTTGACCAGCGTTTAACAGCTGTCTTAAGATGGGTCCCAGCTGTCTAAGATAGGGTCACAAAGAGTCAGACATGACTTAGTGAGTGAACAACAAGAGATGGGCCCCAGGAAATGAGCTAAAAAGATAAAAAGACACATAGTTCTAAGCCCACAGGAGCTAGTGGCGTAGCTAGGAGACCATTAAACAGTAAACCAATTCTTATGGAATAATATCATTGTTTCAGCTGCAGTGGGAACACCTAAATTTTGCTGGAAAGTCAGGTATTACATCCTGGGGAAAAAACCCTTTGAGGCTTAACAGAAGAGATGATGGTTGCCAATGGCAGGTGAACATGGGAGACGGCAGAGAGAACTGCTTTGCAAAGGCTTAGTGGCCAGAGAGCCCTTGGTGGCAAGAACTGCACATGCTTTGATTTGCCGCCATATATGTAGAGTTCGTGGTAAAGAATCCTCCTGCCAATTCGGGGGACACCAGAGATGAGGGTTTGATCCCTGGGTTAGGAAGATCCCCTGGAGGAGGGCATGGCAACCCACTCCAGTATTCTTGCCTAGAGAATCCCGGAGCCTGGCGGGCTACAATCCATGGGGCCACAAAGAGTTGGACACGACTGAGCAACTAACATGCACACACACATTGATAAAACACGTGATAGAAACGAGGGTGGATGTACTGACAGAGGGCAGCTCATGAGGGGCTTGGAGACTGTATGTGGTGGGAGTTTGTATTTGACTTCATTAGTTCATTTTCTTTGCCACATGTCTAAGTTTTTCCTCAACATCTCATTGATGTGTATCTTTAAAAAAAAGTCCTTCTCCCAACAGTACAGCATGATGAAATTGCTTCTTCTCACGCAATACCTTGGAAGCAGGAGCGACTCAGCAATAATTGGCTACATCCCCAGTGGAGCCCTAGCTTCAGTTCTCATCTTCTGGCCCTGTTCATAGTCTTTGATTTCGGAAGCCAGAAGTCAGCCTGTTCGTGGGGTGTCCTCCATAAAGCCTAGATCCCTTTTGAAAGCCCTGTCTCACCAGTGTCATCTCCTGTCCTCATCAGGTCCCTCCTTGATCCCTGAGATCCCTCCACACTGATCTATTTCAGGTTTTCAAAGAAACACAACTTTTCTCCCACCACAGAGCCTTTGCACACACGGTTCCCTGTCTGCAGTTCTCCTCCATTCCTAGCCTCTGTTTTAAAACACCCTGTGCCGTGCTGTGCTAAGTCATTTCAGTTGTGTCCGACTCTTTGTGACCCTATGGACTGTGACCAGCCAGGCTCCTCTATCCATGGGATTCCCCAAGAATACTGGAGTGGGTTGCCATTCGCTTCTCCAGGGAATCTTCCCCACCCAGGGATCCAGCTGGTGTCTCTTAGGTCTAACCTGCAGTGGCAGGTGGGTTCTTTACCACTGGCACCACTTGGGAAGCCCAAAAAATGGGGACAGGGGTGACAGCAAAGGTGGTCCAAAAAAAGCCCCATTCCCCTTTATTTGTGATGCTTGACACAATTTTACATTGTTTTACTTATTCTGGTGACTTTATTGCCGGACTTCTGCTTTAAGTTCCATCAAGCCAGGGACCTGGTGTGGCTCATTCCCTGCCACATCCTTACTACCTATTTAATAAAAAAAGGTTAGATACCTATTTGCTGAGCGAGTGGATGTGTGAACGATGAGTGGATGAATGGATGGATGGATGGGTGTAGTTGAACTCTGTATGTTGAATTTGTAACAAACTACAGCCCGCCATTGTTTTTCAGACTGCAGTTCCCCTCAGCCAGGCTCCTAAGAATTCTCTTCTCCCACATGAACCCAGCAAAGCTATGTCCATCCTTCATGCTGTGATCTAAGCTCCATTCATTTAATGGAATCTGTGATCTCTAAAGCTGACAGTGATCTGTTTCTCTCCTGACTTAGACATAAAATATATGTTTGTGTTTTGTTAATTACCTCGCAATGTCTGTGCTTTGTTTCCAGTTGGATCACTTACCCAGCTTTCATTTAGTTACGACTTTTAAAAGACTTTTCTCATACGAAAAGCAATAAAGAAATATATTTCAGAGAATGTGAGAAATACTGAGTGTAGTGTACTCAGTATACTGAGTGTACTCAGTTCATATATGAATCCCGCATAATTTCTCCTCCTTGAGTTATACATTCCACAATTTCTGTGCATATGTGTGCACATAATAAGCCTTCCGAATTTTAAACATAACATGATCCCCCTGTCATAAAGACTTTTCAAGGCTATCTCATTGTATGCCTGACCCTAAGTTCCGTTTTTGCGACTTACTATTGAGTGGCAACAGAACATCAGACGGGATGCTAGACACTGAGGTAAATGTTATCCTACTTAGTGTTATTTAGTGCTTTCTGGAAAAAGATAATATAAAGAGTAGCTACGTTTCTAAGTGGCTCTGATAGGTTGCAGAATAAAGAAGTGAAACTCAGAATAATTTGAGTTATGGTTAAACAAGAAAGATTGGATCCCCAAGAGATACAGCCACTCAAATACTGAGTGCACTGAACTCACAGGCGTCTTAAGACAGTGGTTCCTGCTAAACCTCTGAAACAAGGACTTGGGAGAACCTTGGGAGACCATTCTTCTCTGAAATCCTAGCTGTAAGAATGACTCCTGTTTTCCTTCTTTTCTAGAGCGACCGTCTTCTGATCAAGGGAGGCAGAATCGTCAATGATGATCAATCCTTTTATGCTGATATTTACATGGAAGATGGCTTAATAAAGTAAGTATATAGCACCCTTCACTCTATCTTTTGAACCTTCTTCACTAGAGACTCAGAAAGAAACTTGCCTCTTTTGCTTAGTAGACCAGTGCTTCTGTGTATTTCATTTCTCGTTCTCCTTAAAAATGAATCTTTCATTTAGCCCTTCAGTCTGGATAATCCCTTTAAAATTGGATTTTAAACTAGCCATAGTTCACTTGGATCGCATGGATGAAGTGACAGATCTGAATTCAGTCACCCAAATGATGCTACAGGCCCCTTTGGGCAAGCTGCATTGATGGGCGCTCTATGTGTTGTGGAGAAGTGGTTGATGTGACCACTGTCCTTAAGATCATTGAAAAAGTCCACAAATTACCCTAAAAATATAAGACCTAGTATAATAGGTCCATTCCCTTCTTTAGGGGTTCTTCCTGACCTGGGGATTGAACCCAGGTCTCCTGCATGCAGGCAGATTCTTTATCTGAGCTACCAGGGAAGCCCCATAATAAGTACCAAAGGAATTCAGGTAAAAATAAGTAATTTAGAAGTGCACGAATGGAGAAATCCCTTCAGAGGACAGTTTTGAGATGGAGAGGTCATTTAAACTGAACCTTGACTTAGGAAGGACTTTGAAGGTTTTGAGGTGGAGAGGGTATTTAAACCAAACCCTGACTTAGGTAGGACTCGGTAGGGCAGTGTACAGATAGGACAAACATGTCAGGCCAGGTTTCCCAGTAGACACTTCAGGGATATGTAATTACTTTACAGAATGGTTTGCTATTGGATGCCTGAAAGCAGCATAGCCAGATAACCTTTATGTGCAACTTCCTTACACAGTGATCTTTTAAAAAGGATTTGACCTATACATAGCCTTTCATCACATAAAGCTGCTTCCCCACACTGATAAGACATAGTTTAGAACTAGTGTATCCAGCCCACCAAATGAGCCATCCCTGGCCTCATACAGTTTTATTTTTATATTATTCAGCTTCATTGGCTAGCTTTAAGATTCTGGTTATAGATCACTTACTTATCTTTGAAATCTTGGCTTAGATAAAACTTTCTGTGGGTGGACATTCCTTACCAGCCCCTAAATCTAGGCTAGTTTTCCCTTTGATGAGTTTTGTTTTAAGATTTTTTTTTTTAATGTGGGCCATTTTAAAAAGTCTGTATTGAATTTGTTATGGTATTGCTTTTGTTTTATGTTTTGGTTTTTTGGCTCTGAGGCATGTGGATCTTAGCTCCCCAGTGAGGGATTAAACCTACACCACCTGCATTGGAAGGCAAAATCTTAACCACTGGATCACCAGGGAAGTCCCTTGATAAGTTTTTAAAATACTCCATGCTTTTATCAATCATAGCAATTCTGACACTGTTAGGCCCCCTTGAGAGCAAGCACCATATTGGGTTCTTCAATGTATCTACAGCACCTAACCCAGTACTTGATACACAGAGACTTTTGTAAGAGCTGCCTTTTATTGAGTATATATCTTAGTGTGTGCCAGGCATTAGAGTAAATGTTTTACAGGACTCATCTCATTTAATCTGCCAGCAGTTCTATGAAGTAAGTACTCTTATTACCCTCTTTTTGAGAGGAGGATAGAGAAGAAAGAGGAACAAATTTGCTAAAGATCAACATATTAATTCATTGAATGAATGAACAAATGCAAGAATGAAGATGTTCATACTTAGTAGCTTTGCTGATTTGCATACATTTTCATAATAGAAGTGGGAAAATTGGTGTTATTAGACAAGTCAACTGATGGTAAAAAATACTTTCTTCAAGATATAAGCCACAATTAATTTTATATTTTTTTCTTACTAAAAAATTATTATGTGTAGTCTGCTCTCTTTGGAGCAAATGTGTTCCTTCATTTAGACATTTTCAGAGTTAGAAAAAAAAATTCAGTGCCTCATGCTTCTTCTTCATTCCAGAGCTCATTAATTGATCATGGAACTTTTCGTGGTTGACCCTTAAACACAGGCCCTGAATCCTTCGTGCAGTGATTCAGGCATCTACTACCATAGTTGAATATATCAACTGAATCTTCTTTGCCTTCACTATTAAAATAGACCAGAAGGCCACTTGCCAAGGACATTATGGAAGGAATTTAACCATCCAACGTGTGTGTTGGTGGTGGAGAGAAGGGTGTATAAACATGATTTTCATCTTATCCTATAATTTGATTATCTTCAGCAACTTTCTTAACCCACAGAACTTTGGAACAGAAATAATTCCTTTCAGTTTTTACAGAGTTGTGTGCCTATGAGGGTTGGTGGAGTGCCTGCTGTGTGCAAAGCAGCCGACTCAGGCCATGGACCTGTACCGTGTCCCGTGCCACGGAGGATGTCATTGGAAACCAAATCAACTCTCTTCCCCCAGGGACCTGACAGTCTTTTAGGGGAAATGATATGTCTGTCCATACAAAGCACATATGACGTTACCCAATAATATCAATGTGTGTGTGTGCATCCCCAGCCACTCAGTCATATCCAACTCTTCATGACCCCACGGACCGTAGCCCACCAGGCTCCTCTGTCCGTGGGATTTCCCAGGCAAGAATATTGGAGTGGTTTGCCATTTCCTCCTCCAGGGAATCTTCCCAATTCAGGGATGGAACCCACATGTCCCACATTGGCAGGTGGATTCTTTACCACTGAGCCACCAGAGAAGCGCAATAATATCAATATCATGCATTAAATTAGTAGAATAGATGAGATCCAGAGGAACAAGAGGACTGTGTGAGATTAGAACATTATAATTATAATGTTATAACTTTATGACAGCTGATATTTATTGAATTTTTATGTGCTTTACAGGGTTATATGGGCTTAACACAGATTAACATTTAATCTATACAATAGACCTATGAAGAAGGCTTTTTTTTTTTATAAATTACGTCTTACAGATGAAGGAATTGAGACATGGTGAGGTTAAGTTACTTGGCCTAAACCATAAAGTGAGCATTAGCAGAGCCACAATGGTGAAGCCAAGGGAACCCACATGCAGGGCAGAGCCACACTCTTCAGTACTAGACCTGGCTGTCAGTAGAAGCTTGACCAAGGAGGGGAGATGGAAGCTCAGCCTTCAAGGATTAATATGACCTTGATTGGCTCAGTGGAGAAAAGTGGGGGAAAGCATTTCTCTTTGAGACTAGGTATTATACCAGTTGTCAAAAATGGGTGGAAATGTGCCTACATAGACACACCCAAAAGAGGCAACTCTTCCTGCTCTTGGTTCTCAATTCCCTCAGAGGTGAATCAGTGAGGGAGGGAAGTGGGAACACATTGGCCAGTATCTGGACTAGAATGGAATTACCATCAAGGCTGCATTTTTTCCACAGTGTGTTTTGAATTGTGGTGACTCTGGAATGGCCCAGTGGTGATGTGGTAAGAGTGAAATCTTAGGGATGTCGGACGGCTTAATTTTAGTTGTAGAGCTTACATTTTGTCCAACCAGTGGAAGACTTCTTACCACCCCAAGAGAATGTCTTTCTTGGCTGGGCATAAACAAAAGCAGAAAGTGTTCATGCCACTGGCAGCGGGTCCATGTGTTGCAAGGTAGGAGATGGTTCATAATAATGCGGATCCTCATGAGCCTTAAGTCTGCCTGGAGTTAACTGGATGTTTATGTCAAGGATGTGAACTGAACATCGTTGATCTATGAGGTTACACTGTGCTAAGGGTAGTTGTATTGGTCACGTGTCTTGTATAGTATGCACTTGGCCTGCTCATTGGCTTCCTCCCCAGCCCAGTTTCCCCCTCTCTGCCTCCCTGAGATGCTCTGAAGCTTCTTGGGCGAAGCTGTGTCTGGTGGAGGTTATCACAGTCCACTTGCTTGGCTTGAAGCTTCTCCTGAGCTGCTGACCACACAGAAGCAGCTGTTGTACGCATTTGCATCTTTGGCATCCTCTTTGAGAATCTGCCATCGGTTGTGATTGATAGATGAGCTATCAGGGAAGGATGGACTTGGGAGTGGGAAGGGACTGGGGAATGCCCTAGACATATTCCATTTGTCCTTAGGAGCACAGACGAACCCATTTAGATAGCACAGTTCATGCACTTGTTTTTAAAATGATTCTTTACCACCTCCTTCAATCTTTTTTTAACAGTTCATTATTTTACAGCTGTTCAATCCTTCTGCAAATGTTCTTCCTGATTCTTAAATAAAGAGCTAAATGAAAATAAAAACACTGGGCTTCCCTGGTAGCTCAGCTAGTAAAGAATCTACCTGCAATACAGGAGGCCCTGGTTTGATTCCTGGGTCGGGAAGATCTCCTAGAGAAGGGGTAGGCTACCCACTCCAGTGTTCTTGGGCTTTCTTATGGCTCAGATGGTAAAGAATCTGCCTGCAATGTGGGAGACCTGGGTTTGATCCCTGGGTTGAGAAGATCCCCTGGAGGAGGGCATGGCAATCCACTCCAGTACTCTTGCCTGGAGAATCCCCATGGATAGAGGAGCCTGGTGTGCTGCAGTACATGGTGCTGGAAAGAGTTAGACATGACTGAGTGACTAAGCACACAGTAAAAACATTCATTAAAATATTTATTACACCCCCTATATTCCAGCCACAGTCAAACCCTTGGGGTGACAGTACTAAGCCAGGACACATGGTCTCACCGAACACCATACTGGATTGTTTTATGTTTATAAAAATTGTTTTCTGGATGGAGCTAGAGATTATCATACTAAGCAAAGTAAGTCAGATAGAGAAAGACAAATACCATATGATATCACTTGTATGTGGAATCTAAAAAATGATTCAAATGAACTTATTTACAGAACAGAATCTGACTCACAGACAGATAACAAACTTATGGTTACCAAAGAGGAAACAGGGAAAGGATAAATTACGAATTGGGGTTAACAGATACACACTACTATGTATGAAATAGAAAAACAGCAAGGTCCTGCTGGTTAACACATATTCATTGTCTTAGAATAAAAAATGTTTTATTATTTGTTTCTAGGTTGCTAAGCTGGAAAGCTTAATCACTTGGAAAGACTACTTTGATAAACATAGGTTACAACTTTTAAAATCCTCACAATACCATGTTTGTCTTGGAAGTCCTTCTTTTAAATTGCTGGTTGTTTCCCTGTCTCACCAGGCAAATTGGAGACAATCTGATAGTCCCTGGAGGAGTGAAGACTATCGAGGCCAATGGGAAGATGGTGATCCCTGGAGGCATCGATGTCCACACTCACTTCCAGATGCCATACAAAGGCATGACCACAGTGGATGACTTCTTCCAAGGGACCAAGGCTGCCTTAGCAGGGGGCACCACCATGATCAGTAAGTTCCACAAATTTACACACTCTTGGAAAGCGTGCTAGGGGTCCTAAGAAGTGAGTTTAACTAATGTGTTAATCGCAGTGCTCTCTGATGGTAACTCATATACTTCCCCTCAATTCAACGAATAGACTTTCTACCTGACGAGACCTGAGAAAAGTTGGTTATAGAGAGGACACTGGCAGCTTCTGTAACCGCATTAAGAGACACAGGAGGCTCATCACCTTGAAAGCAGTATACTCTGTCTGCCTTAGAGGAGGGGCTGAGTATGCCATGGGTGGGGAGTCAGCACTTAGCATCTTTGGGCCAGACCCTGAGGAAAGTGGACTTGAAAAGCTGTGAGCCTTGGGCAAAAGGTGATCTCAGAACTTCCCGCTTGGGTGTGAGGCAGGACGGGCAAAGGGCATGAGCAGAGCAGTGCAAACACAGCTGAGAAGTATCCCAGAGAGAATGACAGTGAGACGGGCAGTTCTTGAGAACTTAGAAGGCTTCAGTGGTGGTTAGTGTTATTTGGTCTGTGCTGTATCGTGACCAATTCATAGCTTTAAGATTGGGCAAGCCGGGGAGTTGTTTCCCTTACTTTGTTTTTCTGGTGACTTTTGCAATTCCAAAGAAACCTAGGAAGTTGCATGCCATTGGATTACTGAAGAGATAGCATTCCAGGGCACTCCTTCCTGTCCCAAAGAAGTTCCAGTGAACTGGCCCCAGCCCAGCCCTGGCCCCCAACTTGGTCAGCAAGAGCACTGTTACCACCCAAGAAATATGCATCCACCCAAGAAATCAGAATGGCCTGAGTCGTAGACTTAATCACTGTCTTTTGCTTCCTTTCTACTGGAGCAGTAGTAGGGTTCAGCTTCAGCTAGGGGTGTGGAAACCCAGGAAAATGGCATCAGGGCCATAAAAGGTGCATTTCTGGGAGCCTGAAGCCTTTGTCCAGCCAGAAGAAAGAAGCCAGCCGAGTTCTCAGCAGCTGCCTGCCTACAAAGGCTCTGGTGCGGGTCCAGACACAATAACACAGCTCCAGGCCTCTGCTTTCAGATAAGTGCACTTGGGCTGCCTGTGCTAGAAGGCTGAGGAAATGAGTGATCTCGGCCTGGCTTTCTGCCATCTGGCCGAGGAGCTGGACCTGTTCAGAGTCCTAGACATATGGATTAGGCTTGGGCTTCTGCGTTAGGCAGGGAGCAGGAGGAGAGTCAGCGCTCCACATGAAAAGAGAGGAAAGCATGTGAGAATCACAGAAGTGTCTGGGTCCTTTCTGAGATAATTAAACACCCTAGGTATGCAAACACACACACACACACACACACGTCTCACCTCACTGTCACAGTTTGGCTGTATTAGTTTTTCTGTTTAACAAAAATAGGGTTGTCTTCTGTTCACTAGTTAATATGTCATGGATGTCTTTCCATTCATTTATTTTTATTCTACTGAATTTTAAATGGACTTATGACATCCATTTTATGAAGGTATCACGATTTATGTATTTAAGCTTCCCTATTGTAAAACTTTGTTTCTAGCTTTTCACTTGCATAAATATGTGAATAGTGGCAAATATCCTGAGGACCCAGATTTTGTGTTCAGGCACATTTATCTCCTGAAGGATGATTTTTAGGCAGAAGAATAATTGTTGAGTTTAAGGTATGAAAAACATCAAGGATTTTGAAACACATTTCAAAATTGTTCTTAGGAAAGTTGTTCCAGGTCACACGTTCTCTCAACTGACATGGGGAGCAATTAAAGAGTCACATTTGTCTTACCCTTACCAGTGTTACTGGTGTAAACGTTATTCTTTTTAAAAATACTGTCCACTATGGCAGGTACTGCAAGAGTAGGTTTGGGCCTCAGAGAAACCGTATTCTTTTTATTTGTTTGTTTATTTAGCTTAGTTAGGCATCTGGCACCTTCCTTGCGGCACGGAGACTCTGCTGGTGGCTTGTGGGCTCACTAGTTGCAGTGTGCGGGCTTCGTTGTTCTATGGCATGTGGCTCTTAGTTCCCCAACCAAGGATCAAACCCGTGTCCCCTGCATTGAGAGATGGATTCTTAACCCACTAGACCACCAGGGAAGTCCCAGAAACCGTATCTTTGATGAGAAGTTTGCATGAAAATAAGATCTGTGGGCTAGGCATCAGGCTCACTTACCTGACACCAGCTCTTTCCTACAGCAATAGGCATGAAAATGTCACCGTCTTGTGACCTGACATAACTTTAAAGACCGTCCTTCTGCCCTTAGAAAGAAGGAGTCCCACTTTGAGCACTAGCAGTAACTCCCACAGTTACTGGTAATAATGGCACCTAGTAGGAGCTCATCAGTTGACAGCCAGCATTTATCGAGCACTTATATGTGCCAGGCATCATGTGAAGCCCTTTCCATGCTTTTTCCCATTTAATCTCTTCACAGACTTAGAGGCAGTGGTATCCCCATCCCCACTCCACATTGAAGGATGAAAAAAACCAAAGTTTAGAGAAGCTAGTCATTTGCCCAGGATCACATAGCTACGTAACGGTTGAATCATCAGCAACCACCATTGAAACCACCCAGGACCCCTTTCTGAGGTTAACCCTATGCTCAAGAGATAGAGACTCTGCCATCGTAGCTAAGCAAACAGGACAGACCTGTACAGAGGGGACCAAAGGCTGTGTTGGTGAGTCATCCATGTGGGGCCTCTCTTGTCCAGTTGACCACGTGGTGCCCGAGCCCGAGTCCAGCCTGACGGAGGCTTATGAGAAGTGGCGGGAGTGGGCCGATGGCAAGAGCTGCTGTGACTACTCCTTACATGTGGACATCACCCACTGGAACGACAGCGTCAAGCAGGAGGTGCAGGGCCTCATCAAGGACAAAGGTGAGTGTGGACACACCCTCCTCCTTTCTCCCTTGTCTGTCTTTCTCATGCTCTCCACTCACTAGGTTGCAGGGAACCTTGAGCGTGAATGCTGGATGGAGTGGTGCCTCTATGAACCAGGCACTTTATGCCATTCTGCTTATTCCTTACAGGATCCCCATGAGATAGGAATCATTATCTTTACAGATGGAGAACCTGGGGTTCAGAATAAGTAGCCCAGGATCATAGAGCTAGTAGGCAGTAGATCTCCCCAAAGTCCATTCTCTCAATCCCCATGCAATACTGCCCATTGTATAGATAGAGAAACTGAGATCAGGAGAAGTCACAGCTTGTACATATGCACTTAGAAACTGAGAAATTTTTAATGTCTATCATTTTTAGTCCAAATATCCAAACATCACTCTTATACAACAAGAGCATCCTCAGAAAAGGCTATTCTGCTGGTCAGCTGTTTCACACACGCACCAATCCCTGTACGTGCGACATGCAATGTACTGGGCATCCTAAGCGGGGCTGGAGGACCTGCGGGAGTAGGAGGAATGGCCTCTGCTGAATAGCCAGGGCAGAAGGAGGCAGACCTGTGCAGAGTGATAGGATAAGTGCCACAAGATGCAGACGATTGTCGTAACAATAATGGATAAGACTCATTATAATATATCTTAGTGCTAAGTCCTTGTACTATGATACTGGTATTAATACTAATGTTATAAAAAACGCTAATTTTATAATAGTTATCAGCGAGCAGTCTGGATGCAAAGGCCAGGAGTGCAGTGGAAGGCAGTGTGCTGGGATGAGGGGAAGGAATGACCTCTCAAGGAAGGAGCTCTCCATCCACTTCCCCCTCCCACCCTCAAACTCTGCCCAGTCCTGGCTGATTCAGAGGGTGAGGTTAACCTCTTCCCACTCTTGTGTCTCCTTCCACACCGTGCATCTCAACTAGGGTAGAAAAGTGAATGGATTTAATACTCCCGAGGCTTGTGAGAAGGGTCGTGTTGGGAAAACTGCCCTGAGTTGCACGCCTTTGGGTGGGGAAGTCCTCAGATTATGTCTGCTTTTGGCCTGGAGCACTGTGGGCTGAAGTGACCCTCATGGTTGGAGACCAAAGTTACTCTCCTTTCCTCAGCATGACTCTCTATTCCCCAGTCCTACCTATGTCCGTAAAATAATCTATGAATAGTGTATTTGGAGGGAGAAATTAAATGGCTCTTTCCTTTTAACCCTGATGACTTAGGTATTTAAGCCCAGGTTGAACCTTGATTTCTGCACATTAGCTCTGTTAGTTCCCTGGGGACTGGCTCTAGATCTCAGTTCTGTCTCAGACCCAACACCCTGCCCAGGCCTGGTGGAGAGCTGACATTCACAAAGAGCAAAATCAACTGATCCCAGGAGTTCAACCATATGCCAGTGCTAAGAGCTCTGCCTGTGTTATCTCTTTTAAAGTTTCCAACCACCTTATGAAGCAGGATGGTGCTTCATAATAATGGAAATTATTTTTCCATTTTACAGACGAGGAAACCAAAACTCAAGAGGCTGCCCTGAGCAGTGTTCAGGCTTGTTGACCCTCTGGGCTGGGAACAGTGTAGGGGGAGGCAGAAAAGAGGTGCAGAAGAAGAGACCAGACTGCTATGACGTCATAGGAATTGTCAGTTTTTCAGAGTAGAGGACATAGAGAAATGCTCTTGGAGGATGGGACATTTCCACTCTGCACTGGGTGGGGGCCTGTGGTGCTCTCAGGGCGGGAAGCACAGGATCCAACGAGATGATGACCACAATGTCCTCCTCCTGTCTCCCCTCCCCTCCTCTCTTGCAGGGGTGAACTCCTTCATGGTTTACATGGCCTACAAGGATTGGTATCAAGTGTCCAACACGGAGGTAACAACCCACCGTGTGTGGTTTGGGGTCTCTGGATGGGTTTCCTGTGGTGGCCGGTGACCTTGGCTATTGGCACGTGAGTCACTGTGGTTCGTGTGGGAGAACGCTGGGCAAGACAGCTTCTTGAAGTCCTCACCATCCATGCTACATTTGCAGTAAGGTAGCAGGCAGGGTGCCAGGGGCAAGGCAGACTGGGAGCTAGAATTTCCACTGGGAGCAACTTTCTCAAAAGGACAAGAGGAAGGGTGTGTCTAAATCTCCATCTACCCAACAAATTCTAAGCCTCTCAGGAATTCAGGGGAAGTATACATGCTCAGCCTTGCAGGATAAAGGAGGGCCATCTGCTCTTTGGGCTCATCATACCAGCTTGCCTTTGACTTTCTTCCTATGAAATGCACGGGGTGTGCTTGTTTTAGACAAACCTTAACTTCTCAGAAGAAATGCAAAACATGAATTCCCATACTTCCCAGCAAGGAGATGAAGCATGGTCTGCCCTGAGAGGCTAAGAGACAGAGATTTCAGCTTTTGAGTTTGCTCCTGGCTAGCTGCAGTGCCCATAGGGAGTGTTAAGAAGGATTTTGAAGCACTATCTGAACTTAGTGGGAAATAATTCCATTTAAATGGAGACAGTGGTGGGGTTAGTATCGCTTTGTTAGGTGTTCTCCCTGTCTGCCTAGGAGACGTGACGGGTTTTCCTTCCATAGACAGTTTCTGAGAGTTCGTAAAGTTCCTCTGGACTAGCTCTCCTCTTTGGCCTCTTCGGTGATGCACCTTTTAGTCTGTATGTCTGCCCTGGTCACTTATTTCCTTTGGTTGATCCCATTTATTTTTTTCTTTTAATGATTTACTTATTTTGGCTGCACTGGGTCTTAGTTGTGGCATGTGGGATCTAGTTCCCTGACCAGGGATGGAACTCAGGTTGTGTTCATTGGAGTGTGGAGGCTTACCTACTGGACCACCAGGGAGGTCCCAAACCCATTTATTTTAGCTCCCGCTCTAGTCATGGGCCCGTGCACGCGGTTAACTAAAAGCATGGTGTCCTAGGAAGGTAACAGAGCCTCATTTCTGTTTCAGCTGTATGAGATCTTCACGTGTCTGGGAGAGCTGGGGGCCATCGCTCAGGTGCACGCTGAGAACGGGGACATCATTGCCCAGGTAACACGGCACGGCTCCCTGCAGTGCAGGGGCTCCTCAGGCGAGCATCTATGTCCCATTTATTTTCTCATTTCTTCAGTGTTGCTGGAGCTCTCAAGCTCTAAACCCTCCTAAGCACTGTGCTAAAAACAGAACCTGGCCTCAAGGACTTCACAGTCTAGGAGGAGGAAGTATGACGGCAAATAGACAAGCAAGGGAGGAAGTATCAATCGAAGCGTTCTGGGAACCAGGGCAGACCTCCTGGCAGAGGAGGTTCTCACATTGGGTCATTTGGTGGGAGAGCATCGCTGATTCTGTTTTGAAAGTGAGTCCGAGCTACATGACACGCTCTGTCCTAAAGAAAAACTCTTTAAGACAGCATTTCTCAGAAGCCGGAAATCTGATCCAGGACTGCGTAACTCCTGGGCTTAGATAATGAAGAATTCGCGTCTTGTGGGGATCAGACGTCCCACTGGTTTCCTAGAAATCATATTAAGCAACCCGAGGAAAGAGTGATGAAAGCAAGACCCCAAGGCCCAAACTGATCATTTGTAAGGAAGTAGAGAGCACTTCTGTCTCCATCTCCTGGGGTGCTTAATGGGCTCAACGCACAGATGTGTCTCCGCCAGGGTCTGTTTATCTCAGAAGTGTTCAGGGTTGGCTTCCGCTGGGAGGAGGCGGCCAGCAAGGAGTGCCAGCTCTCTCAGTCCATTTGATAACATTAACAGCAAGAGCGCTTTATTCATTCTCCCTGAGAGTGCTCCCGAGTACTCTGCCAGGCACTAGGCTCTAGAGGGAGTCAGCACAGAGGCAGGCCAGCGCTCTTGAGTACTCAGGCTGTACTGTAGAGGTTGTCCGGGACGTGGCGACGTGGTCAGGAGGGGTGTGGGGGCACGTTGAGAAGCACCCTCATCTCAGCTTCTGCCACAGGTCCCGTTGGACAGCACTTCCTGCTGTGTGCCGGGCCCTGGTCAGAGCTCTTGTATGTTCCCATCCAGGTCTTCACCCAACCCTTTCAAGATGCCACCAGCCTCCCCCCGCTTCTATAGATGAGAACACTGAGGCTCTGAAGGGTGAGGTCACCAGCCCAGGGAACACAGCTAGTAAGTGGGAGAACTTAGTCTTAGCCTCTCAGGGGGTGTCCCTCCACGGGCATCTCTACCCGGAGAGAAGGTGCCCTCTCTACCCATCCAGCTGCAGGCTCCTGAAGAGACCAGCACTCGAGCTGTGTAGGCTGCAGCTGTCAGGCTTTCAGACTCTGAGTGTTGTCTCTCCAGGGGAGGAGGTGAGCTCAGTGTGCAGTCTCCACTCCCTTATGACCAACGAGGCTAATTAGTTGGGCCCCTGACAGCCTTCTCCCATGCCCCCCACACACCCAGATAATGAAGTCACTTTCCAAGCAGGCTCCAAATGCCTTGCTCCCATGGGAGGCATCCCAGAGGTGTTGGAGCTGTCACTTCTCTCCTCCCCATCCTCCAAGGTTTCAGGGCAGCGGCCAGATGCCCCAGTCCTCCCTCCAGATTCCCTCGCAGCCAGACTCCCTGCTTCTTCATGCTTGACTCTGTGGAGGCAGATGGGCTCCAACTCTCAGCCCCTTTCCAGCTTTCTCTGTGGCTTCTGAGCACAGAAGTGGCTCTGGTGTTCCCCGCCCCCACTCTTCCACCACCTTGGGCAGATCTGTTCTCCTCAGGAAAAGAATAAGGGTATTTTTCCCCCCATTGGAATGAGTTTCTCATGTGTGTCTATTAAATTCAGCTCGAGCTGAAAGATTTTATCACCTTCTTTAAATGGAGGCAGCTGCTGTGCTCAGAGCTTCTTGCTGCACTTTATGCGAAGTGACTAATGAGCGAGAAGAAATATTTCCTATGGGTACCAATAAGAGACGTTTTCAAAAGTTTCAACAGCATCTTTAGCCAATCATCCAAATACCTACTGAATGCCTACTATGTGCGAAGCCTTAGAGAGGGAAGGTGAAAAAGACAGGGTCCCTTTCTTCATGGAGCAACCAAAACTGTGATGTAATTATAGCAGTGATCAGTACCTCAAAGAGCCCACACATCCCCCACCCACATCAGGTGGCATCCATGGGCCTTTACACGCTATTCTTAACCATCGGGCTGTAGGGACCCCATGGTTTTGGGAATAGGTCATCCCAATGAGAACAGTGCTCTAGAATCAACTATGGAGCTTAAAGAATGATCTCTGGGATTCTCTGAGCTCCAGGGATCCTGAGTGGGGAGGTCCAAGTAGAACTTGGTCAAGTGTATCCTGGAAAAATTGGCTTGCTGATGGGAGTGCTCAGAGACCATTGCTTGAGCACGTTTCATCCCGTGCATTGTCCTAACACTTTTGGACAAGGTAGGAGTGAGAATGTTGTGTGAGACAGAAGATCTTTAGTTGAACATCTCATCCCTTGTGTGGCTTCACAAAGCAGTTCAGAGTCAAAACCCACCAGAGTTGGGAAGAAGAAATTGCATTCAGTCCAAGCTTTGATGGGAGGGGAAGAATGAAAAGTGGAGGTGCTTTGCTGGCAGTGTCAGCCTCTGACCTTTCGTCAAATTCTGTAGAGCTGGAAGCAGTGACCATTTTACTTCTCGTGGCTGCTTATAGTAAATGCATCTTCCTTCCTCCAACTCCCTAAAATATTTAAGTGAATAAAAACATAAAAAAACAAAAAGTGTTCTTTTCCAGGGAGAAGGAATCCCCTCCTTTCTAAGCGTCTCATAGTTTCTTGATGAGATACAGACTTGTTCAGCTCACTCCTCCCTTTATCTCCTGTGTCACCAGCACGAGGTTCCTAGGAACTGGCCTCAGTGCTTAAGCATGAATGTCTGCAAAAATGCAGCTCTGCTGCTGAGGACTGGTGCCAGCTCCAATTAACCTAGCCACCTGCTTCTTCCAGAAAGCCAGCCAAGTCTGAGGAACTTAGCCATCAGTGACAAGGGGTAGAGAGATCCACAACCGAGTTAAATAGAATTTGACCAAAAGGCTAAGTCAGGTAATGCTGTATTTAGAGGCATTATTTTGTCTGGTTAAATGCTGAATCTACTTATTGTAACCATCCATTTAAAGCATGAGTGTCTGAGGGGCTTATTAAAATGCATAATCCTAGATTCTAACTCATATATTCTGATTTGGGAGACCTGGGTAGAGCAGACATCTGCACTTTTACAACAGCAACTCAGGAGATTCTGATGCAGGTGGTGGGTGGACCATCTTTAGATTAGAATATTCCAGCATCACTTTTTCAAGCCTCAGTTCAGTTCAGTCACTCAGTCATGTCCGACTTTGTGACCCCATGTACTACAGCGCACCAGGCTTCCCTGTCCATCACCAGCTCCCAGAGCTTACTCAAACTCATGTCCATTGAGTTGGTGATGCCATCCAACCATCTCATCCTCTGTCATCCCCTTTGCCTTCCGTATTCAATCTTTCCCAGCATCAGGGTCTTTTCCAGTGAGTCAATTCTTACCATCGTGTGGCCAAAGTATTAAGAGTTTCAGCTTCAGCATCAGTCCTTCCAGTGAATATTCAGGACTGATTTCCTTTAGGATGGACTGGTTTGAATTCCTTGCAGTCCGAAGGACTCTCAAGAGTCTTCTCCAACACTACAGTTCAAAGGCATCAATTCTTAAGCACTCAGCTTTCTTTATAGTTCAACTCTCACATTCATACATGACTATTGGAAAAACAACAACTTTGACCATATGGACCTTTCTTGCCAAAGTAATGTCTCTGCTTTTTAATATGCTGTCTAGGTTGCTCATAGATTTTCTTCAAAGGAGTAAGCGTCTTTTAATTTCATGGCTGCAGTCACCATCTGCAGTGATTTTGAAGCCCCCCAAAATGAAGTCTGTCACTGTTTCCATTGTTTCCCCATCTATTTGCCATGAAGTGATGAGACCAGATGTCATGATCTTCATTTTCTGAATGTTGAGCTTTAAGCCAACGTTCTCTTCTCTCTTTCACTCTCATCAAGAGGCTCTTTAGTTCTTCTCTTCCTGCCGTAAGTGTGGTGTCATCTGTGGTTATTGCTATTTCTCCCAGCAATCTTGATTCCAGCTTGTGCTTCATCCAGTCCATCATTTCTCCTGATGTACTCTACATATAAGTTAAATAAGCAGGATGACAATATACAGCCTTGATGTACTCCTTTTCCTATTTTGAACTAGTCTGTTGTTCCATGTCCAGTTCTAATTGTTGCTTCCTGACCTGCATACAGATTTCTCAAGAGGCAGGTCAAGAACATTTCTCAAGAACATCTGGAATTTCATGGTTGACGTATTGCTGGAGCCTAGCTTGGAGAATTTTGAGCATTACTTTCTCGCATGTAAGATGAGTGCAATTGTGTGGTAGTTTGAGCATTCTTTGGCATTGGCCTTTCTTTGGGATTGGAATGAAAACTGACCTTTTCCAGTCCTGTGGCCATTGCTGAGTTTTCCAAATATGGTGGCATATTGAGTGCAGCACTTTCACAGCATCATCTTTCAGGATTTGAAATAGCTCAACTGGAATTCCATCACCTCCACTAGCTTTGTTCGTAGTGATGCTTCCTAAGGCCCACTTGGCTTCTCATTCCAGGATGTCTGGTTTTAGGTGAGTAATCACATCATCGTGGTTATCTGGGTCATGAAGATCTTTTTTGTACAGTTCTTCTGTGTATTCTTGTTACCTCTTCTTAATATCTTCTGCTTCTGTTAGGTCCATACCATTTCTGTCCTTGATCGAGCCTATCTTTGCATGAAATGTTCCCTTGGTATCTCTAATTTTCTTGAAGAGACCTCTAGTTTTTCCCATTCTATTCTTTTCCTCTATTTCTTTGCATTGCCCTGAGGAAGGCTTTCTTATCTCTCCTTGCTCTTCTTTGGAACTTGGCATTCACATGGGTTTATCTTTCCTTTTCTCCTTTGCCTTTTGCTTCTCTTCTTTTCACAAATGCTTGTAAGACCTCCTCAGACAACCATTTTGCCTTTTCGCATTTCTTTTTTCTTGGGGATGGTCTTGATCACTGCCTCCTGTACAATGTCACAAACCTCTGTCCATAGTTCTTCAGGCACTCTATCAGATCTAATCCCTTGAATCTATTTCTCACTTCCACTGTATAATCATAAGGGATTTGATTAAGTCATACCTGAATGGTTTAGTGGTTTTCCCTACTTTCTACAATTTAAGTCAGAATTTGGCAATAAGGAGTTCATGATCTGAGCCACAGTCAGCTCCTGGTCTTGTTTTTGCTGACTGTATAGAGCTTCTCCATCTTTGGCTGCAAAGAATATAATCAATCTGATTTTGGTATTGACCATTTGGTGATGTCCATGTGTAGAGTCTCCTCTTGTGTTGTTGGAAGAGGGTATGTGCTATGACCAGTTGTTCTCATTGCAGAACTCTATTAGCCTTTGCCCTGCTTCATTCTGTAATCCAAGGCCAAATTTACCTGTTATTCTTGACTTCCTACTTTTACATTCCAATCCCCTATAATGAAAAGGCATCTTTTTTGGATGTTAGTTCTAGAAGGTCTTGTAGGTCTTCATATAACTGTTCAACTTCAGCTTCTTCAGCATTACTGGTCGGGGCAGAGACTTGAATTACTGTGATATTGAATGGTTTGCCTTGGGAATGAACAGAGATCATTCTGTCGTTTTTGAGATTGCATCCAAGTACTGCCTTTCGGACTCTTGTTGACTATGATGGCTACTCCATTTCTTCTCAGGGATTCTTGCCCACAGTAGTAGATATAATGGTCATCTGAGTTAAATTCACCCATTCCTGTCCATTTTATTTCGCTGATTCCTAAAATGTCGATGTTCACTCTTGCCCTCTCCTGTTTGACCACTTCCAAATTGCCTTGATCCATGGACCTAACATTCCAGGTTCCTATGCAACATTGCTCTTTACAGCATTGGACTTTACTTCCATCACCAGTCACATTCACAACTGGGTATTGTTTTTTCTTTGGCTCCATCTCTTTATTCTTTCTGGAGTTATTTTTCCACTGATCTCCAGTAGCATATTGGGCACCTACTGACCTGGGGAGTTCATCTTTCAATGTCCTGTCTTTTTGCCTTCTCATACTGTTTCATACTGTTTCAGGCCTCAGTTGAGCTCATATAAAAATTGTTCTCTATTCTTTTCTCATTCTAGGAGCAAACCCGGATGTTGGAAATGGGGATAACTGGCCCAGAAGGCCATGTACTGAGCAGACCAGAGGAGGTAATTTTCAGGAGCATGGGGGTGGGGGGGTTGGGGGGGCAGGGAGAGAAGTAGGAGCAGTGGAGGCTCTTTTTCTTTTTCTCCTGGAAGCAGTGCAACATAGGCATGGTATCTGTTGATTTGTATATGGTGACAAGGACATCCAGGTACACGTTTCCCACATGTAAGATGTATGCTGATTAGCATCACTGCTTAAGAGCTGAAGAGTGAATGAATGGTTACTAGTGGCTGATTGGACATGTCTGGGCTGTCAGCAACTTCAGTGGCTGGCACAGGCCCAGAGCTGGGAACTGGCTACTATGCCTGAGAGCACATTGGCTTTCAGAGACCAGCCTGGCACCTGGAGGGAATTCCAGGCCCTCTGTGTCAGTGAAGTGAACCCTTTCCTGTTCTATCATTCCAAGCCTGGCATCCTGCAACAGGTAGGAGATGGATAAAGAAACAGTGGTACATATATACAATGGTACATATATACAATGGAATATTACTCAGTCATAAAAAAGAAGGAATCTGAGTGAGTTCTAGTGAACTCACTAAATGAATGGATGAATCTAGAGCCTGTTATACAGAGTGAAGTAAGTCAAAAAGAGAAAGACAAATATCATATATTAATCATATATTAGTATACGGGTTTTAGAAAAAAATGGTATTGATGAACCTATTTGCAGGGAAGGAATGGAGATGCAGAGGTAGAGAATGAACTTGTGGACACGGCAGGAAGGAGAGGGTGGGGCAAATGGAAAACGTAGCATCGGCGTATCCACACCACCATGTGTAAAATAGATAGCTGGGGAGGAGTTACTGTATAACACTGGGAGCCCAGCCTGGCATGCTGCGATGACCTTGAGGGGTGGGATGGGGGGAGGAGAAGGAAGGGATGTATATATAGTTATGGCTGATTCACGTTGTACAGCAGAAACGCACGCAACATTATAAAGCAATTTTATTTCAATTAAAAAAATTTTTTAAAGACAGATAGGAGAAGGAACCACAACCAGAAATCACAGTATTCCCATTGTTCATCTCTGTTAGAATCTTTTTAGAGAAAGAAAATGTAGCGCACGTAGAGAAAAGTATTCCTGTCCTAAAGGTGCAATGGATTTTCCCAAACTGAACACACGCAGTCACACAACTACAACCCAGCTGGAGAAACAGAACATTATCAGCACCCTAGAAACTCCATGTTTTTAATGCTGTTTTTGTTGTTGGTTGAAATAATGTGTAATTTTGTGATCAAGGCTTTGGTCAAAGTGTTCCTGACAAGTCTGTCTCCTGCATACCAAGTCCCTTCTCTGGGATACTTGCTTGTAGCTAGCGTTACGCTCATTGCATATAACAGAGATCAATGTCCTTTCCCTGGTCTGAGTACTGGCTATTACTGTTATGTAAAGAAGCTCAAGAGAGATGAAACCACTGGCCATCATGCTTGAAGGACTGGAAAACACCCAGTGTGAGCAGGCCAGGGTGATCAGCAGTTTGTGCAACTTTTCTTAAATGCTGGTCACTGTGGAGATGTGCTGGCAAGACAGAGTCCTACAGCAGCAGCCAGGGGATTTCTGAGCAAAGTCTATTTTTGTTCCTTGGTTTGTTTTTCCAACCCCCCCATCCCACCCTTCCTCCCTGTTCCTGTCTCCTTTTTAGTAAAAAGCCTCTCAGCCATAGATCTCCACAGCCCTGGAAGCCCTTGTGGGTGAAGCTGGAGGGTGATGTAACCTTCCAAAGATAGTCGTGTTGTCAAGGTGCTGAAAACCCTGCAGTGCTCGGGGTGGCCGGGGTGGGTCTGGGGCCGATGAGATCAAAAAGGCTGGGCCCGTGGTCATGGGGGAGCTGAAGTGGTCAGCATAGGCACGAAGAAGGAGGCCTGGGCATATAAGGAGCAGCCCATCTTGAGTTCAAAGCACACGTGGAGAGCATCTTGAGTGATCCTGTTCAGAGAGCTGAAGCCAAGCTCAGAGATAGCTCCTGTGATGTCTGGGTGCTTCAGGAAGGTGGCCACAGTCACTTGTGCTCCGGGCTCCAGGATCTCGATCTTGCCACATGGAACAGAAAGCAGCCTGGAGGAGGCTAGCTGGACCAGCCAAGTGCTTAGAATCTGTTTGCTAAGCCGCACCCACAGAGGGCAGTGACTGGTTTGCATTATAAAAGTATTAAGCATCTATCTGAAAGCTATTTTGATATTTTTTAAAGTGTTGGGCTGCATGGCTAACCAGACTGTCATACTTATCCAAAAAGAAACTGTTGCCAATTGAAAGGAAGAATGCCAGCATGTCTGCTTTGGGCTGAATTGGACTAATTCGGGTTTTCGGTAGTAACGCAGGCTCTCTCCCTCTGGTCAGAAGCTGTCATCGGCCATACAGCCAAATAGCCAGCCTTCAGGGAACACTTGCCTTGTTCCAGGATTGGGCCTTACAGGATTGCCTTACAAGGATGAACTATTTTAGTCCTCTCAATAGCTCTGTATGTCAGGTCCTATTATTATCCCCACTTCACAGACGAGGAAACTGAGCCTTTGGGAGGTTGTGTAACATTCCTGAGGTTACCCAGCTTCTAAATGGCCGACTCAGGACTTGGACCCAACTCATGAGAAGAGGCCAAGCTCTAAGATCCTGCTTTGTTAATAGAACAGGGGAAGATTCATTATTTTGTACTTATTACAGTCAGTTGTGTTGGTTGGCACGTTCAAAAACATGACTTCTACATTAGGGTGGGCTGGAGAAGATCAGTAATAAAAAAATCTTGGAGTTGAGAAGCCTGGGGACGATTAGTATAAGAAACGCCTGCAAGAACTGACCCATTGCTGACCATCCAGGAAAGGATTTAATACCTAGTAGCCTTCACTGGGGAGAAGGCAATGGCACCCCACTCCAGTACTCTTGCCTGGAAAATCCCATGGATGGAGGAGCCTGGTAGGCTGCAGTCCATGAGGTTGCTAGGAGTCGGACACGACTGATCGACTTCACTTTGACTTTTCACTTTCATGCACTGGAGAAGGAAATGGCAACCCACTCCAGTATTCTTGCCTGGAGAATCCCAGGGACGTGGGAGCCTGGCTGGTTTCTGTCTGTGGGGTCGCAGAGTCGGACACGACTGAAGCGACTTAGCAGCAGTAGCCTTCACTGGGGGCTTCCCAGGTGGTGCTGGTGGTAAAGAACCCAGCTGCCAATGCAGGAGATGTACGACATGCAGGTTTGATCCCTGGTTTGGGAAGATCCCCTGGAGGAGGGCATTGCAAGAGAATTCCTTGCACAGAGGAGCCCGGCAGGCTACAGTCCATAGGGTTGCAAAGAATTGGACATGACTGAAGCAACTTAGCATGCACACAGGCAGCCTTCGCTGGTTATTTATACATACTGCTTTTGGGGTTATGTTTTGCCCAGGGATTCTGTCCTGGGCAGATTGGGGAGCAAAGGCTTCCATTATGTGTGGCCCTTGTGATAATCACAGGAAGAGGAGAGAAGAGGCCATTGATGCAGTGCCCACTCTGGGCAGGCACTGCTTTCACCTAACAGTCCCCTGCTTACACACCCTGCTGATCTCCACTTCCCAGGAGAGGGGCGGGCTCTCAGATGCCCAGTGAAGGGACAGAGTTGGAAGCCACAGATCTGAGGTTTGGATCCAGGGTGTGGAGCTCCAGGTCCTCAAGGCTTATAACCTCTGTTTGGCACTGCATTCTCAGTCTGTGGACGCTGGGGGTGGTGCTTGGAGACAGCCCTGTTCCCTTTGACTCCCAGGGATTGTTTCTTGCAGCTGGAAGCTGAGGCTGTGTTCCGCGCCATCACCATTGCTAGCCAAACCAACTGTCCTCTCTACATCACGAAGGTCATGAGCAAGAGTGCGGCCGACCTCATCTCGCAAGCCAGGAAAAAAGGTGACTTGGGCTCCAGAGACCTCAGAACCCTGAAAGAGCCGTGTGACTCCTCTCCCAGCTGTCCTGTATCAGCGGTGCCTGTTTGGCTCATTGCTCTGCTCTCTGGGAAGCCCCTCATCCTTGTTAGTCCGTTGGATCCTTTCTGCATCCTATGTGGATGGCAGGATCTCAGGGTTTCTTCTACTTGGCAGATGAGTAAACTGAGGCGCAGGAAGGGTAAGTAGTCTGCCCAAGATGATACAGCTTGCATCTGTTCTTCGGAGAGTTGCTACATTTTTTTCTCCCTGTGATCTTTCACTGTCAGTTCATATTATCTGAACTTTATAAATGGACATATTAGTCAGGATTATATTGAGTGCAGCAGTCAGAATCCCAGCCAAACGGACTTAAACAATTATTGGCTGAAGGTGTTTTAGGTGTGGCTGGATCAAGGGATTTAAAAAATTATATTATGGCTCTGTCACTCTTACGCCTTTCTGGACTCTGCTTTCTTCTCTTTTGGCTTTATCTTCAGTATGAACAGTGACAAGAATTAATGCTAAAAGCTGCTGTTGTCCTCCACAGTTGGTGGGGGCATGATGAAGGAGTGGAGAATGTCTTTTCCAACAGCTCAAGCAAAAGTCCCCAGAAAGACTGCCATTGCCTTGGCTTGGGACGTGGGTTCATCTCTGAACTGGTATCTGCTCCTGAGATGGTGTAATTGGCCAGGGTTGAGGGGAGGGAGTGCAGGGGTGCCCAGCCCCTGAGCCATGCAGGTCAGCACAAGTTATTTCAGAGCAGGTGTTGAATGGGTCTCCATATGATATCCAGCTACGGTATGGCTGTCATGACCCCAAGCTCTGTAATCCAGACCTTCTGATGTCTGCTTCCTTCCTCCATGGCTGTTAACTTTGCTTCCTGTGCTCACCTTGTGCCAAGCTCGAGTTTATCTTCATTTCAAAGGTTGGTTTCTTGCTCTCTGTTGTTGTCCTTAGTGGCACCTTAATGGGCCCACTAGTGAACAGAGTGGGTTGAGACCTAGGGGCCGTAGGGGTTTTTGTTTAGTTGCAAGGGAGGATTTCCTAGGCCCGGCTATACGATCATGCCCGCCGTGTGCCGGTCGGGAGACCCACGATGAGTGACTCATTTCCCAAACTCAGAACTGGTCTGTGAAACTCCACATGTGAGTGTCTGAGGGGGATAAAAATAGTCCCAGTTGACTGACGGCCGAGTGTGTGGCTGCCCGGCCTTCCGGCCCAGGAGACCCTTTTCTTCTGGGAGGGGAAGCTTCCTAATTGCTCCAACAGCCTTTCTAGCTGGCTGATGGGGCACTGCCTGCCTTACCCTGCTCACAGGAAGCCTGCTGGTTCTCCCTCGGCTTCTAAGTGTCTCCATATGATACGGCGTGGCTGCTTCATTGGGTATGAGTCATCGGGACAGAACCAGGAGCAGTCCAGTGCTCCTTACCCAGTCTTCAAGAAGGGAGAAAAAGGAAAAAGGAGAAGGGATCCCTGGTAGTGGGGACTACTGTGCTTCCAGTGCAGGGGGAACAAGTTCTATTCCTGGTCGGGGAACTAAGATCCCACCTGCCATGGAGCCAAAAAGAGAAGGGAAAAGAGAAGTTCATGGAGGACACCCGCACACATCTCCCCCTGGCCACCTACCATCCTCACCCTCTTGTGCCTTCTGCTGGTGGCTACATCCAGCCTGGGACCTATTCTTGGATGACCTGGGGGCTTCAAAGACAGGGTGTTTCAATTGTATGCTGAGTCTTGTTTTAAATTTCATGTAGAAAAATTCTTCACCCTTAGCCTTTTGGATCATGACTCTAGCAAGGAGAACTGGTACAGCTTGGTCTCCAAGGTGGAAGGAAGGCATCATTTTAGTGATGAAAGACTGGCTGCTGAGATTGAAGCCAGTAAACATGTCATGAACTGTTATCCTCAGGGAAAGTCAGGAGCATTCAGAGCGAGAAGACAGAGTATGGCAAGATTCATTCTTCCCTCTGGACCAGAGGAGTTTAAGTCCTAGGGTGTTTAATCCCCAAGTGCTCTGTAGCATGTCTGCCTGGCTGCTCAGAATCAACATTAGGAATTTCAGTTTAGTGAGGACCAACGCTATGCCTTGCACTGAGAGAACTACTTCAAAGGTATTGTCACGTAGAACTCATGAAGGACCCTGAGAATTTGGCATTTGTTGTCACCATTTTTCCAGTGAGGAAATTGAAGCCTGTCTTGTCCAGAATCTCCCAGCCGGGAGAGGTGGACTCCAAAGCCAGTTGTAAATTATAATCTTTGCTTATTCTAGTCTTCCGTCTAAATATAGTCCAAAGGGAGAGGCGTCCACGTTTAAGTTTTTATTTCTCTTAATACTATTTGAGGGCTTGCTTTTCATTTTTTCATGTCTTTGTTGCTTTAGTTCAGTAAATATTTTTGGAGAGCCCTTGAAGTTCTCATTGGTCCTGTGTGGATCCTTCTCACTACCATCCCAAGGAGCAGGACTATCTTGTGGAAATCATTGCTGTTGCTTCCTTATTTTGCACGTGGCAGACATTGCAAGTCAATCATGAGTGTTCTCTAGTGAGACCAGAGCATATTTAGAATTCTTCCCAATACAGGCAACCAAAACCATTTGATTGGAGTTGAAGCAAGGCAAAACCTGTAGTCTTGGCCATAGAGCTTTCTTAGATGTCCATTTTGTGGGGAATCTGAATGTGGAAGACGGAGCACCAAACTCCAAGAAGCCAAGGGCTGCACCAGCATCTTTAGCCCAAGAATCTGGCACAAAGACACTTGGTACCAACCCACCCTCTATGAGATGGCATTTCCCTTCTGTATCACCATCCCTTCTTTAAGAAGCTCAGCTGCGGTCAGTATGTGTTCCAATATCCTTCCTCCTGTCTTCTGGTTTGGGCATTTCAGCCCCACATTCCAAAAACAGCCTCCTAGAAGCCAGCCTCATCTTTGCTGTGTCCCAGGTTGTTGGGTGTCCTTGAGCAAATTCCCTTGTTGCCATAGGTTAAGGAGTAACAAACAGGATGGAAAAAAAGATCATGAGGCATGTCATCCTTGGGAATGGGTTTTACTTTGTGGAGCCAAAATGTGTCCACGCAGCAGCAGAATCTAGCAGTTCCCAGTGACGTGGGCACATATGGGGCTTTGGACTCTTACAGTGGAAAGGAGTATGAGGCATAAAGAAATCACTTTTCCTTAGCATCTCTCAAGTGCCAGACACTCTGTGTATGCCAAACCCTTCATTTTCACAAGGCTGGGAAGTAGAATTGTCTTATGTGATCAATTCCAGGACTGATTTATTCCACATTTTCACATTCCTGAAATGGGGATGAATCTTATAGTTAATGTATATATTTTTTCTTTTGCTTCAAATTTTAATTTACCTCAAAATTTGAGAAGAAATGCTGCATTTTGTGGGGCTTCCCAGGTGGCTCAATGGTAAAGAATCTGCCTGTCAATGCATTCAATCCCTGGGTCAGAAAGGTTTCCCTGGAGAAGGAAATGGCAGTCCACTCCAGTTTTCTAGCCTGGAAAATCGCATGGACAGAGGGGCCTGGTGGGCTACAGTCCATGCGGTCGCGAAGAGTCAGACACGCCTGAGCCTTTGAGCAGGAGTGCATGCTGCATCTTGCAACCAGTGGCTTCTACCAAATACAAATGGTTCCCATTTAGAAGACAGAAAAGCAAAGGCTTAGAAAAGCTGGGAATGTGCACTTGAACCCCACCTGCCTGACTTCAAAACCACATCTTTGAGAAGGCTGAGTAGGGGCCATGATTATCTAAGCCCGTCCCAGGGCAGCACATACAGTATGCAAACCCATTGTCTCTCACCCACCCCTTCCAGGAAACGTGGTCTTTGGTGAGCCCATCACTGCCAGCCTGGGCACGGATGGGACCCATTACTGGAGCAAGAACTGGGCCAAGGCGGCTGCATTTGTGACATCCCCACCTCTGAGTCCTGACCCGACCACTCCAGACTACATCAACTCCTTGCTGGCCAGGTTGGTGCAGAATGACAAGCAGTGGGTGTTGCGTGGAGACATCTTAGGGCCAATGGAATGAAGACCAGGGCCACCCATCCATCAGCTAGACTAGAGTCTGCAGTGAGAAAAGCACATCGGGAATTCCCCTGCAGTGCTGAGTACAGACAATGGGCTCTCCGCCAGTGTATTTTAAAAGATATTCTAGTAATCATTTTAGTAATGGTAACAGCAGTTAATACACATTGTATGCCAAGCACTAGGGTGAGATTACACATGTAATCTCAATGTTCCTTACAACAAACATCACCCTGAGTGAGGAACTATCATCACTGTTTTACAGATTGAGCAACTGGAGGTCCAGGAGACAAAAAATCACTTCCCTAGTTTTAACAGCTGGTCATGAGGACCACCGAACCAAAACTATAGGGAGACTCGTTTGCTGCTGCCCTCTATGGATAAGTCCCATCACTCGTCTGGGTCCCTTTTTTACTGTTACATAAGAAGTGATCTAATCCACTCCCTTCATTTTCCAGATGGGATAACTGAGTCCCAGGGAGTGAAAGAAATCACCCAAGGTCATAGTTGGCAAGAGGGAGGGGAAGGATTTCAAACTCAATGCACAGCACTCCACATCCTTATCCTAAACCCTTGTTTCTGGGCCCCTGGGGAGCCTCTAGTCTCCTTGTTCACATGGATCTCTTTCCTCGGCCAGTGGAGACCTGCAGCTCTCCGGGAGTGCCCACTGCACCTTCAGCACTGCCCAGAAAGCCATCGGGAAGGACAACTTCACTGCCATTCCCGAGGGCACCAACGGTGTGGAGGAGCGCATGTCTGTCATCTGGGACAAGGCTGTGGTGAGGATGGAGGTCACACGAGGGCAGCTGAGGCCAGATCAGAGTGTCCTGCTCCTTGCTCCTGTTCACCCCTGGGGGCGCTGGGTGTGCAGATGAGGCCTCATACCTGCCCAGTTATCTCTGGAACCAGGTGGTCTGTGAATGTACCTTCTAGAGTGATGAGTCCCGAGGGCTGGGTTCTGTGGAGACCTCCTAGATTGTGAAGGACTACGAATCAGTGGTGCTAGTGGTAAAAAATCAGCCTGTCAACGCAGGAGATGTAAGAGATGCGGGTTCGATCCCTGGGTTGGGAAGATCCCCTGGAGAACAGCCTGGCAACCCACTCCAGTACTCTCACCTGGAGAATCCCATGGACAGCGGAGCCTGGCGAGCTACAGTCCATAGGGTAGCAAAGATGACTGAAGCAGCTTAGCATGCATGCACATGAACCAGAAACATATCCTTCATCTGATGGTACGAATAAAGGATTGGCTATAATCCTTTGACATGATAGGCAAGGGGTCTATGACCAAGACTCAAGTCATTTGCTCACCAAGAATGCCCTGCACTGGGCTGTGTGGTCATCCAGAGTGTGCAGGTAATTGTTAAAGTCTTCTGGCAAATTGGTGTGGTTTTACTTTCCTTGTTAACATCACAGAAGCTGACAAAAAACATAGTCATGCAAATGAAGTCACTTCCTAAGATTTGACTGACCTTTATAAAACTCGTTATTAAGTTGATCACTTCCTTCTGTTTTATTTAAAAAATCCTAGACACTCATTTCAGAGCCAAATAAAATACACATCTACACCATGTAATCGTAATCCGTTTCCTTTTTTTTTTCCCCCCTTCTTGGTTCCCAAATTCTTCTTTCCTTACCCAAGCTTTCTGTTTTGAAAAGGGGGAAAGTATAAATATTTTTGTCTCTTCTCATATAAACTTAGGTTTTTTTCATCTTTTTGTACATTTTTATGTATTTATGAGTGTTTGTGTATATATATTTATTTTGGCACTATCTGGAACTGCTAAAAGGTAATGCATATCTTAAAATTACTCACATGATACCTGCTGAATAAAGAACACTTGGAAACCAAAGAAAAGTTCACACATTAAAAAAAAAAAATCAATCAAAATTCCATAACCCAGGGATAACCATTGTTTTCAATTGGACAAGGTTCTTCCATATTTATTGGGTGCCTATGCAAATAGAAATATCTAAAATATGGGCTCACAGTTACATTTGCTTTTACTTTGAAATCTCTATAATCCCTTCTGGAGTTAGAAGGGATAAATAAGTAAGTAAATATATGTACATATCTGGAAAAAACATGCATACTTCCAGAGCAGTAAATTCCATCCTAAGCCATGCAGCCATGCATTTGTCCATTTTGTCTGGGTGATCCTGACAGCCCAGAGCTACAGCTGATTCTTCTGTAGCTGGGGTAGACTTCTGTGCTCACCACTTCTGAAGCCCCTCTTTGTATTTCTGGGCCTAAGCCCACCCAGTGAGCTACAGAATCATTGGAAGGACTGATGTTGAAGCTGAAACTCTTAATACTTTGGCCACCTGATGTGAAGAGCTGACTCATTTGAAAAGACCCTGGTGCTGGGAAAGATTGAGGGCAGGAGGAGAGGATGAGATGGTTGGATGGCATCAGTGACTCAATGGACATGAGTTTGAGTAAACTCTGGGAATTGGTGATGGGCAGGGAGGCCTGGCGTGCTGCAGTCCTTGGGGTCGCAAAGAGTTGGACACGACTGAGGGACTAAACTGAACTAAACTGTGGTCACCCTGCTCTGAACTCAGAAGCCCTGGAAGGACCATTTTGTGTGTGTGTGTATTTTTACAGGCCACGGGGAAAATGGATGAAAACCAGTTTGTGGCCGTGACAAGCACAAATGCTGCCAAGATTTTCAACCTGTATCCTCGCAAGGGAAGAATATCCGTGGGCTCTGACAGCGACCTGGTGATCTGGGACCCAGATGCTGTCAAGATTGTCTCTGCCAAGAACCACCAGTCGGTATGGCCTGAGTGGGTGGGCGTGGAGTAGAGTGGGGACCATGGGTGGGGAACCGGGACAGGAGAGATGTGAGTTTGTGGTGATCCAGGGTCATCGGGCGAGGATGTGTTGCAATAACCAATCATCCTGAATTCCCAGGGATATAAAAGCTCAGCAGTTGATTTCTCACTTCTGCTTTGCAAAATGGGTGGGCAAAGAAGAGGGGCTCTGCCCGTCACAGTCACTCAGGGCAGGGGCCTGTATAGGCACCCTCTCTACCTGCGCTATGTGACTGCTGAGCCCGGGGACCAGGACGTGGCCCTGAAAGCTTTCTCAAGACATTACTTCCTCTCCCCCAGCACTGGCCAAAGCCAGGCCTGTGGGCATACCTCACTCCAGGAGGGCCAGCAGTGCAACAATACCTGGTGCCCAGAAGGAGAAAGCACAGGAAAAAAATCAGTCAACAGCTCTGATAACTTCCCCGTGAGGAATTTCATGTGAAAGATAATAAAGCCTAGTACCCTTGTGGCTCAGTGGATAAGAATCCTCTTGTAATGGAGAAGATGTGGGTTTGATCCCTGGGTCAGGAAGATTCCCCTGGAGAAGGAAATGGCAACCCACTCCAGTATTCTTGCCTGGAGAATCCCTTGGACAGAGGAGCCTGGTGGGGCTGCAGTCCATGGGGTTGCAAGAGACAGACGTGACATACCACCACCACCTGACAGAACGGGGCATAAAAATATTTGTTAGGAAAATGTATTTCCAAGCACTTACGTTTCAGGCACTGTGTTTTTAATTTGTTGATTTTTTGTAACACTTGTCCAGATGTCGCTCTTATTATCCCCACTTTTTAGATAAGGAAGGAGAGATGGAGAGAGATTAAATAATGCAGCAAGTAAATGTAAAGCTAGGATTCAAACCCAGATAACTTGACTCCAAACTGATATCCTTAACCACTTTGCAACAGTGCCTTGCACTTACTGAATAAATGAGGAAGGTAGGGGGAAAGCCCATTTTGGGTGGTAGTGGCCTTTGCTTAAACATTGTGTCAAATCACATTATTGAATTTTGAGCTAGTAGGGACATAAGTGTTGTATAACCCATCCACCCAGTACAAGACACCATATACACCATTGCCGCCAGTTACTCACCTTCTCTTTGAACACTGCCAGTGACAAAAATTTACTTCCATGCGAGGACCCTAAAAAAGACTGGATGCTTCTCTTTACCAGGAAGCCCACTGTTAGCAAGCATTTGTCTCCTGGGGTCTCGCTCACTGAAAGGTTGCGGACAGTTTGTAAGCTGTTCCCAGCTTACCTGTTGAATCAGTTTCTAGGGATGCTAAAGGCGGGATCCCAAGCCCAGGAGAACTGTGTTTCTCTTTCTCTCCCCACTATACCCATAATCAAAACTTCGTCCCTCACCCCTGTCTCTAGGCTGCAGAGTACAACATCTTTGAAGGCATGGAGCTGCGTGGGGCTCCTCTGGTGGTTATCTGCCAGGGCAAGATCATGCTGGAAGATGGCAACCTGCACGTGACCCAGGGGGCTGGCCGCTTCATCCCCTGCAGCCCCTTCTCGGACTACGTCTACAAGCGCATTAAAGCCCGGAGGAAGGTGAGAAGCAGGTGGAGCCCAGAGGTGGGGGGAAAGGGCTCTGTGACTCATTCCGCACAGGTGTAGGAACCACTAGATGGGGAGGGGTTTGTGTGCCCTGCTGCTGCTAAGTCGCTTCAGTCGTGTCCGACTCTGTGCGACCCCACAGATGGAAGCCCACCAGGCTCCCCCTTCCCTAGAATTCTCCAGGCAAGAGCACTGGAGTAGGTTGCCATTTCCTTCTCCAATGCATGAAAGTGAAAAGTGAAAGGGAAGTCGCTCAATCATGTCTGACTCTCAGCGACCCCATGGACTGCAGCCTACCAGGCTCTGCCATCCATGGAATTTTCCAGGCAAGAGCACTGGAGTGGGGTGCCATTGCCTTCTCCGCTGTGTGCTCTAGATCCTCCCAAAGAGATTCACAGCAAAGGTCTCTTCTCAAAGGACAACTGTACAGATTTAATGGACTGAAATCCATTTTGTAAAAGGGGGTTTCAAAAACTTTTTTAGCTAAAGAAAGCTTTTTTCCAACGATTTCTCCTCATCTTTAGAGTGCTTTTTCTCAAAGTAGTATTGAAATATTTTAATAATTCAAAATAATTCTGTATATATTTTTAAGAAATAATTTACTCTTTAAGGCTTACAACAAGAACCAGCAGACCACGCCCACCCCTGTGTGTCCCATCTTGTATCTACCTGGTGTCGAACCATCCATCGGGACAAATGTTTATAACTCTTTTAGCAAGTTCTGTAGTTCAAATAAAATCTTATGTACACCCCTGATTTCACAGATAAATAGGTAGGTAGATACACATACAATAGGTAGGCAGATACACTCACGTGTACATGTTTATGTATGTGTCTACCTGCCCCCCTACCTCCCTACACATCACAGACAGGGTAGTTCTGGCTGATGGAGGGATGAGGCCCAGAACTCTGTTCGGCTCCCTGTCCTATCCCCGCACCATTCTCCAGGTCACCTTCCTGTAGGGAAGCCTTAGGGCTCTGGGATTGTGAAATCTGAGCCCTAGTCCTGAGGACCTTGCCTTATAAAAGGGATAAAGTCATCTGTGCACACGGTGTGTGTGTATGGGGGGAAGATGGTGGGGGGAGGCAGGAGGCAGGGGGTTCACTTTGTAAATCAGTGTGGGCCAGGCTGGACCCAAACTCACTTCCATGCCTGGACCCATGCAGGGGTCTTCAACCTACCTGCAGAGCACATGGCCTGGGAAACAGGCTCTGAGAGGGAGGTTGGGTATTGCTTTCGGTTCACACCTTGTGACACAGCGTAAACAAAGCAGGACAGGACAGAGGGATGCCGGAATGCAGTTACAAGCAAGGCCTCAGCTGGACCGGTCTTGAAAGGGATCTGGGCCTCATAATCACTCCCTTTGCTCCCTCACCTTCCCACCCCGGCCCCAGCCAGAGGGTGAGGCGTTGGGCCAACGGCTCTCTTCATCTGAGGGCAGTTGGGTGCGAGTCCAGTGAGACCTTCCTGTTGCCAGCACCCCCAGCAGCTGCCAGAACGTGGGGTGGGGCTTGGGGACAGGAAGTGAGTACCCTTCGTGATATCATTAGAGAGATGTCCCGCCCGACTCCTAGAGGCCAGTTAGTACAGTAATCGGTCATCTAGCCTTGTGTGGATGTTTGCAGCACCAGGGGCCTCCCCATCTCATGAGGCAGCTGGCCAGCCTTGTCTGTAAGAACCGATTTCTTTTTTTTCCTGTTTTTATTTTTACATGTAATGTTTTATTGGAAGGTGAACCAATAATCCAACCGGTTATAAAAGCAAAAGTAGAGGATTCTAGAATGATAGAGATATAAGCATATATTAAAATAAATAAAACAGAATTCTGAGAAGCTAGCTACTTCTGTGTAGATAGCCCCAGCATGATATTAGTTGTCCAGTTATTAAGCTCAGATTTGGGGAGTTCCTTCTAGTTTCAGACACAGAGTTACTGAGGCAGTCACTGAGTAGAAGCCAGAGAGAATCCATTTTGTCCAGAGCCCCACGGGTGGCAGCAGCCTTATCTGTAGCCTCCATAGGAGCCTGCTGGGCTCAAGTCTGCCTCCCTGAAGTTCACTTCTGCTCCAGGCACCTGCAGAGAATGAGCTGAACCCACCTCTGAGCATCTCTGTGTTCCCAAAGTCATCTGCTCTTCATTCTAAATATCCCTGCAGCCTTTCACTATTCATTAATGATAGTGCTCTCAGTCCCTTTCCCATCCTTCTCTATGAGTGATCGTTTTGAAGGTAGGTAACATGGAGTAGAATTCTATAGTCCATTTCTGGCCTAACAGAAAAGAGAAAGACACTCAAACATCCTATATATCAGTTTTGTATTTCCATGAAAATGACTTTGCCTCTGAACCCCAAGAAATGTTGATGAAATACAGTTATTGGTCAAGGTTTTGAAGGAGTACAGATGTAGTCATCCTCTTACCGGAATCCTGAGCTTCTGCAGATTTGATGAGCTTTGCCTCTGCACTGCACCTGAGTCACAGACGGCTCTGTGTGGCTTCCTTGGAGTCTTACAGTGGGCCGTCCTGTGCCGTCAGGCTCTCTGGAGGCCTGTCCTCGTTGCCTCACCTCTGGCCAATGATAAGAAATAGGTAAAGGTTGCATGCTGGCTGTTATGGTGCCTTGGGTGGTCTTGCAGTGTTTGCATAATAGACTGTGAGCGCCTTTGGGGGAGGCACTCCGTTTCCTGTGAGACCATGAGCCCTCATCACACCATGCCTGGCACAGAGCCTGCAGTTGGGTGGTGGTGCTGGTGGGCTCCATGGTCCCAGGCCAAGCGCACAGCCACAGCCAGAGGCCAGTGGGTCAGACCCCGTAAGCTGCTGCTTCTGATCTGTGCTGAGGCGCATGAGGATGAAGCCCCCACGGGGACACATCCCTGCTAGCAAGGACCTCACCTCAAACGGCTTCCCTTCCCACCCGCTCTGCTCCGCCACCCAGGTGGTTCTTCTGTTCATTAATGTTCGCACTGTCGGTTTCCTCTGCTGAGAAGTCTGCCATCGGGCGCCACTCTGCCTCCCCAGCCTCCTCCTTTTATAAGGTCCCACACAAGCACAAGCACCTTTGAACCTTCAGCTAGAATCTTAGCTAGAAGCGGCCTTCACCCACCACCTCCGTGGTCACTCTATCACAACACCCACTTTGTTTTATATTGCTTCTCTTTTCCTTAAAATAACCTTTTAATTTTTCCCCAGTTTCATTGAGATATCATTGACATGAAGCACCAACATAAGTTTGAGGTGTACAGCATAATGATTTGACTTACATGGAATGATTCCCACCCTAAGTTTAGTGAACACCATCATCTCATATAGGTACAAAGGAATAGAAAAAACAGTTTCCTCTCTTAGGATTTACATTCTTAACAACTTTGATTTTTAATGGACAGCAGTGTTAAATACCTTTATCATGTTTTACACTGCGTGCCTAGTATTGGAAAATAATATGATTATTTTCTAGCTCTCACCACACACACTTGATTCACTACCTCATCTGTGCTGCCTGGAACAGACCCTTGTCTGTTGAGAGACTAAAGGGTGCCTTCTCTCTCTGCTGCAGATGGCGGACCTGCATGCCGTGCCAAGGGGCATGTATGATGGGCCGGTGTTCGACCTGACCACCACGCCCAAGGCGGGCACTCCCGCCGGCTCCACCCGGGGCTCTCCCACGCGGCCCAACCCGCCGGTGAGGAACCTGCATCAGTCCGGATTTAGCCTGTCAGGTGAGTCGGATCAAGTTGATGGTTTGCTGAGCCAAAGAGAAGTCCTGGCAGGAAAGGAAGCCAAGGTTCAGCCAGATAGAACACCAGGATTAAAAGATGACCAGTTCTGCTTAAAGAGCACACCTGCTGGGGGCGGGGCGAGGGCGGAGCGAGGACCGGGCGAGGGCGGGGCCAGACGGCTTGGTTTCCTAATGAACTGGGTATGACTTTCTGCCTTAGATAGGGTGAGCTCCGCAGTATATTTTGTTTCCATTGCCCAGGTTAATAGATAATTTTTATGCTCAAATTGCAATAGCTTCTTCCAGCCTAGGATTTTATTTATCTTCTCCCTTTCCTTGTCATAATAATAATGCTAGTAACAGCTACCACTAACTGAACATTTACCATGGCTTAGCTATATCATGAAACTTTAAGAACTCTCTGATATTCTTAGAAAATGTTCAGCTGCTCCATAACCAGTAGTGTAGATAACCAGTAAGTGTAGATTTGCATCTCTCTGATGAAAACTTTCAAGTGAGGGAAGTGAGATAATAAGAGAAAGACACATGTAAAGGGACAATAATTGTGTGGGGAAGAAGAGGGAGAAATGGATAAACAGGGAGGAAAAGATATAAGGGGAGCAGGGGGCAGAGGAGAGGAAGACAGGAAAAATGCTAAAACTTGAGGTGACAGTATCAGAGATCGCATATACTAGTTGCCTGAAATTTTTCAGTGTTTTTGCTATGTTTCATTGCTCCCTGACTACTGTCATGCCTAAGCTTTTTTTTTTTTTTTGGCTACTTTCTGAAAAGGAGTGCGTATCAGTGTTTCATTTTAGCTGTATCCCCAGGTCAGACCATCACCACTCCAAGTTGTGAGACCCCCCACAGGCAAGTTGCCTGATCTTATACAGCCTCAGTCACCTCTTCTGTAAAATGGGGTAATAACAGTACTCCTTTCCAGGATGGTGATGAGGACTGAATGAGATGATCTGAGAAGCACTTCAGAGTTGCTTATCACAGTGCACATGAGCAGCTGTTTTTCATATCACTCCTGTTGTTCTTTTTGCTGTCACTGTTATGATGCAGAGGGTCTGACGAAATCCAATAAGAATCTGGCTTCTCCTGCAAAGGGTTGTTTTCAGGAGAGTGGGTATGGAAAGTCTGGACTACCCGACAGACTGAAATTGAAGTTTCTTGGGAGATAAGGAGGACATTTAATATCTTACGCTCTACAAATTAATCCAGTTTCTCTTTTGTCCACACCCCACCTCCCTTTTTATTCCCTGGGAATTTCTTGTCACCTGCAGGCACCCAAGTGGATGAGGGGGTCCGCTCGGCCAGCAAGCGCATCGTAGCGCCCCCTGGAGGGCGTTCTAACATCACATCCCTGAGTTAAGCGACCCCTCCCCCAAAGAGAGGGGCAGAAGCAAGAAGAGATTCTTTTGAAGCCAAAATGGTACACCAATATTTAAGAAGGAAAGCGAATCCAAACAGTTTCGATCTAAAGAATCAATAAGCCTCAAGCCTTATGTTCTCCAATGTTAACGCTCGCTTGCCTAGCTTTACGAATATTGCTTTGATTTCTGTTGATGCATAGCCTGGATTTGTTTGACGCCCCTCCCCCATTTACATGCATGCAATCGGGCCACTAAGGCAAAGCGTCTGCTATATAGTGTTGAGAGCGTGTGTAGTGCTGCATCTAACGACAAGGGGACAGAAAAGCGGGGACGGCAGGAAAATGAACAAAAGGGACGCCAGTTAATTGGGGTGAGTGGGTGGTGGGAACCCAGAGCAAGCGGAGGGTTCAGAGGGGCTGGGGTAGGGTGTGGACGGGGGAGGCGGGTGGGTGAGCATAGGGGGTCTTGTGTATTGTGTTGATGAAGTATGTTAATTTCCACGAAAGATGGCCGCTCGGGGCAGCCGGTACTCCACCACCGGCCCCTGAGGTCCGCAGACAAGGAAGGCGATCTTCGAGTTCGGGACTCTGTCATGTCCTCTCCTAGTAGATTTTATCCCTTGGAACATTTTATTAGAACACCAAAACCCAACCATTGCTTCCACCTTTTTGGTCGTGCCAGTGTATGGTCGGGCCTCTTTCTCAGTGTTGCTTTCAAATTCTTCTCTTTCCTGGACTGGGAACCAGGAGGAGAGAGAAGCAATGACCTTTCTCTTCCTCTTGCCCTCCCTGCCTCTTTGGTGCTCTTAAAAGGCAGCAGCTGGGAGCACAGCGCCGGCCCGGGGGGTAGGGCTGCCGCACTTAAGTAACGCCTCCCTCTAAACACCTGGCAATCACCTCTCTAGCTCATTAAATGGAGACACGCAGGTGGCGTCTCAAGTTAGGCCTGGAGCTGAGATGGACTTCCCTTGCCAGGGGTGAGTGATTCTCTTGCTCTCCTAAGATCCAGGCACATCTTTTATTGAATATGATTTTTTGTTATTGTTGGAAATTTGTTTTCTTAGATGTTCCCCAACTTTTATTACTAACAGAATCTCGGCTTATACAAGAGGCAGCAGAGTCGTGAGAAAGGCAGTCTGAAGCAAAAGGAACACGTTCTGTTGCCGTGGTTCTGTTTGTCAGTTCTGAACCATCTCTCGCCTTTTCCCCTAGCATATCCCGTGGGGGAACTTTTTGTTTCAGTACCAGTGTCTCCCAGTGAGTGGAAGTGACATGACACGTAAAGGAAACTAGCCTAGTGTTAGCATCAGCCTTGTCGGTCAGACCTGAATGTCCAATTCCCTATCGTTCCACTTCTGAAAATTCAGTTTTAGAGCAAGTTTGGTGATCCCGCTGAGGTCCATATTGCAGTGAAAACATGTTCAACCCAGTATCAGACTTCTGTGCTTAGGGGATCCAGCTGGTAGGTCCTGCAACCCCGTGAACTAAGTACTTTCAAGAAAAGAGCAAACACCTTTCAAGTGCTTAGGAGAAGCCATTATCTCTGCAGGTTTTAGTAAGTTGAAGACCAGAGAAGAGGGGGTACATGGCTAAAAAGGAGTTTGGAAATAGCCAAGAAAGAGGATTTCCCTATCAGTGTACTTTTCTGTTCTAATTGTGAAAAAGATTATTTCCTTTCATAAAAGGAGTCTTGCTGTTTTTAAGGCTTGTTTCATGGTGCCTTTATCTTAAGGGAAACTTAAGCGAAGGGGAGGTTGCCGCTCTTGATTTATATACTCAGAGATTTGGGGGCCTTTGGTAGAACTCAGAATGACAGTTTTGCAGGCAGAGGGAGCTAGTCAGATCAGAAGCTTTCATATATACCTCATTGGCTGGGCTGTGTTTTAAGGTACATTGCAGTACCAGCCACAACCACCAGATGGAGGAAAAGACACATAAATGACTAGTCCAGGCACCCTCTTGTGTGCGTCTGCCGCTCTTACCTAATCCCTCAGTCCAGCTCAGCCTCCCTACGACCTCTGTGCTTTGAAAACTAAATCTTTCATGGCCAAATTGGCTGCGTTTAGGACTTGTGAATGAAACACTGAGCCAAAACTTTATATTCTGCTCAAGTTTGGTTTTTTTTTCTTTTCTTTCTTTTTTTTTTTTTTTTTTGGCTGAAGGAACAAACCCCTATATGCATTCACAATGGGCAACTTAACTCTCCCTGTCTTCATTTACTATTAGTAACTTTCCAAGCACAGAAATTTCTGAGAAATACAAGAAAACTCCCAGTATATTGTTAACGTTGAGTTCTGGTTCCTTGTAACTTAAGTTAAAATTTGTATTCGAATGTGCCCTAATCCATGAGACCCATCAAAGAGCCCTGTCCAAAGGGTTTAGGAAGAGAACATGGCGGCCCTCCCAGAATTCCCTGGCATCTCATCCGAGGGTGGGAGGGCATGCTGGGTCATCCGTCTCCTCCAAGCTTTCGTTGGCTGTCCCATCTCTTGGCCTGGCCCCTCTCTAAGAGGGGATGGCAATTATCTGTGCTTCTCTCTGGGATGGCCGCCATCTTTGGTAATTGAGAAGGTATTAGATAAATCAGCTACCCCCTCTAGAGATATTTCCTCTAAGTTTTCTAAAGAGAGCAGGGCTGTAGTTATCCCCAAAGTGCGTTTCCTCAAAGTCCAGTCATCCTCTGGCCTTTTCCTTTGTGACTCCACACAGAGAGTCATGTTCTGCCCCCAAAGGCGTCCATTCCAAGCCTGGACTTGGGCCCCCCCCCCGTGAGAAATCGTCCCAACAGCTTCTTGGCCCAAGCTTCCCAGACCTCCTCCCCTGGAACCTCCAGCTCGAGTCCCAGTGTACACGTGGGCTGTCCCAGGCAGCCAGCATCCCTTGTCAGTTCCCTCTTTGGAAGTGGTGTGTGGGTGTTCAGTTCTGTGTCTGGTGACTATGGACAGACAGTGACTCTCCCTGTGACCTGTGGTAGCTGTGAAGCAGCTCTGGAACGCCGAGAGCTGTTTGCTTTGAACTGTAAAGAAAACTGTGTTTTGAGTTTAGCTGAGATTAAGCAGAAAAAAAAGTTCATCAAGTGACTGTTAATGTAAACCTGGTTATTAAAATAACTCTGAAACCACAGCCATAGTTGTCCAGCCTTCTTCATGTGTGTCGTTCCTGTCCACCTGTGACAACTGCTTAAGAGAACGGACGCGGTTAGTAAGAGGGACATGTCTGATGTAAACCGTTGCCCCGGGAAAATCTGAAGTTTCTCTTTTCAGTTGCACATGAGTTTTTGTTCTGGCCACAGAGTTAAATGACTATTATTGAAATGTTGGGGAATAACTAAATTTTTTAATGGGTCATCAAATTCAGCAATAATATAAAGGCATTGTCAATTGGGAAAAACATAGTTGAGTTCAGAACAGATCCTGAAAGGTTTGTTTTATTCTGTTTTGTTTTTTATGCCATTCCCTTAAAGCATTTCCTCTACTTCTAAAAGCCTGGACTTTGAGAAAAACTAAGCATGTGCCAAAGTATATTCTTTAGCAGACTGTTCCTAAGGAATCTAATGTGTATTCTATAATAATTGGAGAGATTTAGAGCATATGTTGTCAAGTTAAAGGCTCAGAAATTTTGTATATTTCAAAAGTTATTGAACTCATTCATGGTTCTGAACCCTTCTGTATCACATTGTATTCCACTAGACCTGTTACACTAAACCCTTTTTGGGGGGAACAGTCCTGGATCCAATTAGAACTTGTGTAGGACATTTTTAGTTGCAAATCTTAGGTGCCTATTAAGAAAACTTTTTGAAAAAGATTTTTTAAAGTCTAGCATAACTCAAAACTTCAGGGATAGATTTGGGTAGGCTGAAAAATAGCTGCATCTAGGACATTGTTTCTCTCCATCTCTTAGCCCTGTTTGCCTTTAGGAAATGCTTCATTCTTAGCTCATTCCACTTGGGAGCAAAACTGGCCATCAGCACCTCCAAGTTTGCACTTTACTTGATTAGCAATCTCTGGGTGTGGGAGTTGGGTGGAGAGGCTCCTTGGCTAGTTCCTGGCCAATGAGGGTGATTTTGATTGGTTCAGCTTGGTCACATACTCCATTGTAGTTGGCACTGTGTGTGAGATCCTGGGATTGGCTACACCTGGTAACACACAGGCTCTGGAGCCACCCGAACCAACTGGACTCTCAATAACTCGAAGAAAATCAGTTTGTGATTTCAGAAGAGGGGGGCATGGAGTCTGGGAAAGAAAGGAGGTAGCCACGGCACCATTCTCAAGCTGCAGGGCACAGTATCTGTGTGTAAATTGGGGTAGGTGGGGCAGGAGATCAGGGAATGGTAGTTCCTGGTGAATTTTGTGTGTGATGAACACCCCCCCCCCCCCACCTTGGTTTGGCAGAGCAGTGTCTTCAGGACAGGAGCTCACAGTGATAATAACTTTTAACACGGAAGCTCAGAAACCACATCAGAAGTTCCTCTGTGCATATTAAGTGTGACGTGCAAGGCTTCATGGTTAAAAAGCTTTTGCCCACAATCCTGTTTTGTGGGTTGAACTCAAGATGGGTGAAACACCTCTCCCAGCTCATGATCATGGCAGAATGGAGCTCTCCTTAGGATTAGCCTAGGTGTCAAGAGCAGGGTTAGTGCTTAAAATGAGCTCAGCCTGCAGGGCTCTAAAGGGGATGAAGCAGTTTTTTCTTTAAGTTAGTGCAGTTCACACATTGAATTTCACACCTCTGCACTCTGGAGCTATTAGGGCTGAGTCACATCAGCCAGGTGGGGAATGATAACACTGACTAGGAAAAACAAGGTCCCTCTGGCTTCAAAGAATTTTCTGGTATCAACTTTACTACCATCAGGCTCTCACAAGGAGGAAGGAAATGAGCAGGAAATGGAACGAAGGGGCCACAGCAGCCTGCAGAAATGAGGTCGCATCCTTAAGACAGGCACTCCTCAGAATGGAAAGAGGTCTAGATCCTGCCCTGTGCTCACCGGACACTGAGGTGGTGACAGGATGCTTCCCAAGACCTGGACAACAGAGCCCACAAGATTAACAAGATCCTGTCCCAGGAACCAGCTAGCCTGTGGCTGCTAGACTGTTGGGAGTCAGAGAGATGACTGGAAGACCCCTTGATCCTCCCCGAGGCAGAAGTTGCTTCTAGCTGCAAGAGTTCAGAGCTGTTGGTTGCCTTCCTGTCCTGGGTTCTGGGCTTGGAACATCCACCTGCTGCTTGGATATGTAGAATAGGACAGGACAAAGATATTGATGGGTAGGAAGACACAGTGCTGAAAAAATAGGTGCATGAACTGTCCACGGCCTTAAGATCATAGTGAAAGGCAAAATCCAGAGTCCTGGCCTGTGCTTCCTTAGGTAACCGCAGGAGGGGTCAGGTTCTCAGTTTCTACACATGTGGATCAGCTGGATTGTCCTGCATCTCATACTTGCAGGACATCATCTCTAACATTCCATGGTTCTGAAACATCCTCTCTAATACCGCCTTGTCTCTGGTGAAGGACATTCCTCTCAGCAGGATATGGAAAAAAGAACAGGTGACTTTGGGAACCCACAGCCCTACCTCTCGGGGAAACGATTACACACACACACACCCACACACACACCCACACCCCCTCCACACACACACAGCTGACAAAGAAAGGACAGTGGCTTCCAGTGTACAGAAGACATTTTAATACATACAGGCACACTGACGGTACATATGCTACAGCTCAACAGAAGCACAGATTTCCCAGCAAGGGCTACCCATTCACAACAGCACAGTTTGTAAACTGGGTTTGGATTTTTAACAGTGTTAAATATCAGACACGCTGAGATTGTAAGAAATGGTGATCACAGGCAGAGTCTCCAGGGATTTGTGTCGACAGAATACAAGGACAACTGGATACTAAAACAATTTACTCTTTTTCATGCCTTTTCATTGAGCCCTTGAAGAATTATAAGCCTTAGCATTACTGCGTTAGCCAAAAGCAGCAGCACTGGCTCCTGCTAGCTGTGTGACCCACTCTTTCTCCCTAGTTATTTATTCATCCATTCAGGCTAGAAAAGCTATGATGATATAGTTGTTTCTGGTTAAAACTTAACTATCAGAAGCAGACTAATTGCCAATTAATTAAGTTACCCTCATTAACAGAGCAATGTTCTGTGTTCTTTGACATTGATTTCTGCCCTAGCAGTGCCCTCAGGTAAGACCAGTGCTGCCCTTGGGGAATGAGCCATTAGCAAAGCATTTCCTTCCATGGGGTTCAGGTCAAGGACAGGGTCACAGAGCACCCCAACCACCCACTTGTGGTCCCTGTGCTTGCGCTGGGGTGGGTGGGCCCCTTTGGAGTGCCAGTGTGTTAGAACCAGGATGCTCCTGGACTTGCAAACCTGCTCAGACCTTTCAGACGTTCCACACAGGTAAGGGAGCTGTGAGGGAAAATAAGATGCAAGAAATGCCAGACAAAAGGATTTAAGAGTCATCCTATTTTTTGTAATTTTTTCTAAAAATTCTTAGCCCTGAGCCTTGGCAGTCATAAACCTAGATATGTTTCACCCAGTAGGGTAGTCAGTTTTAGCCCAGGTTATGGAATGAAACCCAACGATCTGATTTCAACAACTGGCAGTCATGGTAAGGACTTAGTGAAGTCGCTCAGTTGTGTCCGACTCTATGCGACCCCATGGACTGTAGCCTGTCAGGCTCCTCTGTCCATGGGATTTTCCAGGCAAGATTACTGGAGTGGATTGCCATTTCCTTTGCCAGGGGATCTTCTCGACTCAGGAATTGAACCCGGGTCTCCCGCACTGCAGGCAGACGCTTTACCGTCTGAGCCACCAGGGAAGCCCCGGTAAGGACTTAGGAATCCTTTTATATTTGGGGAAACTTTTGTCCTAGCACTCAAAATATTCAGTGGAGTTTCTTGGGATCAGTTTTTCAACACTGATAGATGCAATGCCTTTTATTTTCTAACTTGAATTACCTTGTGGCTCTGTAACCTGATGAGGACTAGAAATCTTATCTTAACCTCTCTCAGGCTGTGCCCTCTAGTCATTGGATCCAAGGTTCCTGAAAGCCCACAAAGGTGCTGCAGACACAGAAGAAGGTCACTGGAAGTAAAAACTAGATATTCGCCCTACAGAAATACCTAGTTGTATTGAGTTCCTATCCCATTATTAACTGAGTAGGCATTAAATGGCACAAATGATTAACTCTCATCCCAGTGGAGACCCTGCTAATCCCATTGTCCTTGGGTAAATCCTTCCCAAAGTCTCTCCACTGGGATGATAATAGACAAGGTCAGAGAAAGGGGGGAAACCAGGTGGCTGGAGAGGTGAGTCACGCACATCAGGGCTTGACTCCAAACAAATGAAAGATGGAAGTTGGTAAACATGCACGTGGCCCCTGACACTCCTGATTACCAGCGAGAAGCAGAATCTGGTCACCTCCTTACAGATTTGGTCAACCCCCCATTTGGGAAACTGAGCCATAATTTCTATATGGGAGAAAAACTAGCACAGACAGATCATGTGGGGGAAATGTAGAGAAAAAGAATCAAACAGAACATAGGATCTGGCCTTTAATTCTAAACAGAAATGTGGTTACTCTTAGAGCAGAGAGGCACTGTGTAGGTTTTCAAGCCAGAAGTCCTTAACCATCATTGTTGCGTTTACAGTTCAGCACGGCTTTTCTTCTCATGTTGAGTTGCCCAGAGTGACCTCCCTTCTGGAAAAGTCCTATGTACCAGTGTCTTACTTCTGCTTGTTTCCACCTGTCTGGTCTCCCCCGTTGACAACTTACTGCCGCCTTGATGAGCCCCATTCGCTCCATAAGGATGGACAAGGTTTTGATGATCTGAATGGCTAAGAGTTACAACAGTCCCCCACCAAAAAACAGTTGCCAAAAAACAGTTCTTCTGCAAAGATCTTCTGTGTATCTGGAGAGTAGAGTTACATCTTAACTTAGGCAAGTTAAACTTTGCATTTGGCAGATAAAGAAAATATTGTAGATAGGCGATTCGGCCTGCCATTCTTTGCAGTAAGCACAAGTAGGTACTGCTGTTCCCTTAGTCAGTTTCCATGACCTTAGACCTCGCAGATGTGTGGGCATTCCACAGTTTGAAGTGTGAGTCTAGTCTACCAAGCCAATCTGTTCAATATTTTAGTGCATCTGGTATTAGCTTAAAATGAGACCCAAAAAAGTGAATCAAAGATGACTCAGTTCATTAGTGAAGGGCCTGAATGATATTGGGCTTCTCTAAGAAAACATACTCACCATATGTTAATGTATATTAAAGGGATTTTTCAAGGGTAAATTTTACTCTCTTCCAAATTCACCTCACATTCTAACTTAGACTATAACTCCTGTGTAAGATACAACATCAGTGTACTATTAGTTGGATGTGTTTTCAATATGACAATGTTCTTTCTAATCCTGTCTGGACCCAGGTCTCTGATAGTCTTAAGAGGTAAACAGTTCTCAAGGAACATGCTTCTAGAAGAAGGCCAGTGGTGTGCTAAATATTTCAGAACTGGCTTGCTGGGAGGTGGGAGGGAAGCCCTATTTGTAGCATCTGCCAGTTTCCATGGTATAAATATTTCCACCATCACCAATTTCAACTTCTCAATGTCACATCACCAAACAGGGCATTGGGGCATTTATGCCTAGCAGCTCTCACTAGGTGATACAAGCTGGTATAGTGTTCAAGTCCAGCACACCACTGGAGGGCCCTCACCAGTATGTGTTACCTCTTACCTGGTCCCACTCATTTCTTCCTGATTGCTTTCCTTACTCCTATTCAGTTGGGTTTGAGGATTCTGGCTGCCTTATGAAGTTTTCTAGCTCTCAAGGGCTTCACTCCTTCAGCCACCAATGTCCATTTGTCACAGTGTAATGAGGAGTGGAAAAATAAATCTACATCCAAATATTCCTTTTAAAGTAAAAATAGAGGCTATTAAGAGTAACAGGATGGTGGCAGTAAAAAGGCAGCGTAGAGCTCATCTAGTATTAATTTCTCGTTTTAGATGAACAAACTGAAGCAGAGAAAGGGATTAAGTGACTTGCTCAAGGTCACACAGTTATTTGTGAAACTAGTTCCCAGGAACCCAGGGACTCTTCCCTGCATCGTGCTGCCTCCTTCCCAAGGCATTCATTCACATTTTCTAAGGTGTGTGAGGTGTGGAGAGGTGAGAATTATTGTCAGCTCTTCCTGATGTGGAAATGTCCCAAGAAGATGATGAGGACTTCACAGGTTGCTATTCTGACCATCCTCTCCTTTTGGGTCTTTGGTTTGTTCCAAGGCTTGATTTGCTTGTCTTTTATTAAAGTCCTTTTTGACTCTTAAAAGGAAAATATAAAGTAGGTTTATTCACTGAAGTGAGAAATAAAAGATTTAAACTTTTGAAATGATAGCATGAAGCCAAACAATTTATAAAGAAGCATGAATTGGGTAACCTTCTTAAAAATATCATTGATTTAAAATTTTGAAGTTCCCATTCTTCTGCCTGCTTCATCAACAGAGAGCTCATGCTAAGCTAATTTACCTATTATAATTTTTGAAATCTCTTACAAGAAAAAAGATTTATGAAATTTTTAGATTTTCTATTATGGGTATGCATCATTTTTGTAATTAGAATAAAAATGTTTAAAAATATATCAAGACATTGCAAGTCAAATCTGACTTAAACAGTCCATCATTTGCTGAGCTGCTGTTCTTCCAGGAGTTACTTACTTTTCTCTGTTGAAAATTATGAACTCCTTTTGGACAGATTCAAGGTGCTCTTGAAGAAGGCATGTCTTCTGGGTGAACATTGGGGAGAAAAATAGAGACATAGTTAACAGACGAATGGAGAGTCTCAAATAGCCAATAACTTACTTAGTGTCTGTTTAACTGAGTGGCCCAAATCAATTAAGACCAATGTGTCCTCAAAATAGATGGTTTCTGAAAATTTGTAGCCACAATCAGATTAACAGAGGAGCAAATAGGAAAGAAAGAGAATAAAGTACAGCAACCCTCTGCTCCCCACAATGAGGCAGCAAGGATGAAAAGACCTGGGTTATGGTTTATGAGCTTGATGTCTTTCAGCCATTTAGCACAAGAACTCATGGCTTTTCAAGACAGGTGGGTTCAAGTCTGTAATAAAATCCTTCCAAAAAACTTCTGATGAAAAATGTTCTTCTCAAAAGAAAAAATATTCTTGTTTTTAAATCTAAGAATTAGAAAATACGAAGTCAAGTACTGGAGTTTTTTTTTTTTTTCTGAACAAATATTTAATTGTTAGAAGAATAAACTATTAAAAGGAGAGTAGCTCACATATATGCATTAATATATGATATTTGTTTTTCCCTTTCTGACTTGCTTCACTCTGTTTGACAGTCTCTAGGTCCATCCATGTCTCTACAAATGACCCAGTTTCATTCTTTTTTACGGCTGAGTAATATTCCATTGTATATACGTACAACATCTTCAATCTATCCATTCATACAGCACAAACTAACAACATTGTAAAGCAACTATACCCTAATAAAAATAAATAAATTAAATGCTTTCAAAAAAAAAAAAGGAGAGGAAATTTCAGAGAAGTGGCAAAGGAAGCAAAACAAAGGAGAGAAAGAAGACTCTGTTATACCTCCCTCTTATCCTCAAACTGGGGGATTTGCGACCCTGAGGGTTTCCAGTATCAGTCATAGGGAATCCCTGTGATCTGATAGAGCTCCTTGGAGCAAGATTTTGGAAAAAAATATTTTAACATTAAAATATTATATCAAAGTATATAAATAAATGTTTAACATATTTATATAATACTTTATATATATTTTATACACATACATGTTTATACATTTATGTGTTTACATTTTACAGACAATATAATATAAACATAAGTAAATATATAAACAAAAGTTATACAAAATTTAACATGAATATTTAAAATATTAACATTTTAAAATATTTTAACATTAAAAATCAATATAATCAAATAAAATGCAGAAATTTACTCAAGTTTTGTTTTTTTCCTCTGTCATATATCTCTGCTTTATTTTAAAAAAGATGTAAAATGCACACTCAGAGATGAATTTGTGATACAGCATTGCAGATGTCATGAGTCCCAACCCTGGCCCTAAGGGCTCGTGTGAAACATGTTCTCTTTCCTCTGCTTTAACTGGAAAAATTTAAGAAGGGCAGCTACATGGACAAGTCCAAAGGATAAACAAGAAAGAGTATGAGGGAAAGGAGTGGGGAGCATTCAGAATGGAGGAATGAATGGGTCTTAGGTGATTGAGAAGAAAACTACTGGTTAAAAATCTTGGGATGTGCTTCTTAGGGATGAGAGAGCAAACAATGATTAGACTAGTATAAGTACAAATGGCATCAAAAATATCTGAAGGGTTTAGGGCAGGTGGAAATCTCAGGAGGCAGAAAAAGAGGATTTAGGTCATTAGCTTCCATGGCAGACAGACTGATGTGCATCAGTCTTTTTGCTTCTTTACTTTAAAGAGGTTGGTGAGCAGAGAGGGTCAGTGGAGAACACCCATGAAGCAAAGAAACAACAGAGTGTCTCCCATGAGCATGAACAGAGGCATATACCATGAGCCATGGAAAAGAATGAAGCAAGAAGTCAGGAAGCAGAGTGGAAAAAGAAAACATAACAACAGCTAGCTTTTTTATTTTTTTTAGGGTTAGCAATTTTAATTTTTTTGTTTCTTTAAAAAAATTTTTATTTTGTATTGGACTATAGTTGATTTACCATGTGTTAGTTTCAGGTATACGACAAAGTGATTCAGTTATACATGTATACATATAGCTATTCTTTTTTCAAACTCTTTTCCCATTTAGGTTATTACAGAATATTGAGCAGAGTTCCCTGTGCTATACAGTAGATCCTTGTTAGTTATCTATTTTAAATATAGTAGTGTGTACATGTCAGTCCTAAACTCCTAGTTTATCCCTCTCCCATCCCCTTACCTTTCCCCTTTGGTAACCATAAGTTTGTTTTCTAAGTCTGTGAGTCTATCTCTGTTTTGTAAATAAGTTCATTTGTATCATTTTTTTTTAGATTCCACATATGAGTGGTATTATTTGATATTTATTCTTCTCTGTCTGACTCACTTCACTTAGTGTGATAATCTCCAGGTCCATCCGTGTTGCTGCAAATGGCATTACTTCATTCTTTTTAATGGCTGAGTAATATTCCATTGTATATATGTACTACATCTTCTTTACCAGTGGCTACCATTTTGGCAGACATGTGCTAACTGACTCAGAACAGTCTAGGAAGTAGGTACCAATACTAAAACTCCATTTTATAAATGATGACACTGAGACACAGGGAGAAAAGGAAAACAATAGTGCTTTTACACTAATCAGACTAATTCTACAACTGTAGGTTGTAACCTTGACTGCAAACCCGAATCACCCAAATAACTTTTTAAAAAATTGCAATGCCCTGCCACACCCTGAGATTCAGATGAATGATGATAACGTAGTGAGCTGCTAAGATGGGTCCTCACATTTTAAGATCCTTGAGTAGAAATAAAGTGCTACTTTGAGATTCATCATCTTTCTGATCTTTCTTTGGGGGAAGACTGCTCGTTGTTTTGAAGCACAATCCTTTTTGTTTTCAAACTGACGCTGTAACATTAGGAGAAACTAGAGCCAAATGATGGTACAAGCAGCTCCAAACTGCCACCCCTCAGCAGAAAAAAAAAAAAAAAGCAGAAACTGTCAGGGCCCACACTGTCAAAACTCTGGAAAGCAATCAAAGGTTTACAGAGACCAAATGCCAAATCAAGAAAAAAGCAACTTAAAAATGGTCCTGCTGTTTAAGGAAATCTCTATCAAAATGTTAGCTGAACACAAGCCAAAATAAGAAAGATTGCAGTGATGATGCATGACAAGGGATAGTCTTTGCAAAAACAGTTTGTAAAAGTCACTCAGAAGTGCAAGGGTTGCCTTCAACAATCAAATACCAGCAAATCCTAGAGGAGGGAGGAGAGAGTCCAATTTCTGGAGTTACCACATTATAATTTTCAAATGTCATTTTTCGACAATAAGTCACAATGTATAAAAAGAAACAGGTAAGTATGACCCACTTGAAGAAACCAAATAAATTGACATAAGTCATCCCTGAGGAAGCCAAAATACTGGACTTACTTGACAGACTTCAAAACAACACTGTTAAATATGCCTGGGCTTCCCAGGTGGCGCTGGTGTTAAAGAATCTGCCTGCCAATGCAGGAGATGGAAGACACGTGGGTTTGATCCCGGGGTCGGGAAGACCCACTGGAGTAGGAAATGGCAAGCCACTTCAGAATTCTTTCCCAGCAAATCCCATGGACAGAGGAGCCTGGCAGGCTACCGTCCATGGGGCTGCAAAGAGCTAGACATGACTGAATGACTGAGCCCATAAATATGTTCGAAGAGTCTAAGGAAACCACATATTAGGCTACAAGACAGATCTCAATACATTTAAAAAGATAAACATCATACACAATTTTCCCTAGCCACAATGAACTGAAGCTAGAAATCAATAATAGATGGAAAACTGAAAAATCCACAAATATGTGGAAATTAAACAACACATTCTTGGCGACGGGCGCGGGGCGAGCGGGCGCGGGCGGCGGCGGCGAAAATTCTGAGCTGTGTAGCCCTAGGAAGTGGAACACTCGTTCAGAAGAAGGACATAGCCTGTCTTAAGAATACATTTGGCTCTTCACCATGCGGTTAGGGAAACCTAAAGGAGGTATATCTCGGAGCTCAAGCCAAGGAAAAGTCTATGAGAACCAGCGCAGAACCGGCCGGCAGCGGCAGAGATGGGGGGTGACTGTCCGATTTGACTCAAGCTTCAGGAGACTGAGACGAGGCCTGGATGAAAAGCCTTATAAATGTGTCGAATGTGAAAAGAGCTTCAGTCAGAGCTCGACTCTCTTCCAGCACCAGAAGATCCATACTGGAAAGAAGTCCCACAAGTGTGCGGATTGTGGGAAAAGCTTCTTTCAGAGTTCTAACCTCATTCAGCATCGCCGCGTCCACACCGGGGAGAAGCCCTATCGGTGCGACGAGTGCGGAGAGAGGTTTAAACAGAGCTCAAACCTCATTCAGCACCAGAGAATTCACACTGGAGAAAAACCCTATCAGTGTGACGAGTGTGGCCGGTGCTTCAGCCAGAGTTCCCACCTCATTCAGCACCAGCGAACCCACACTGGGGAGAAGCCCTACCAGTGCAGTGAGTGTGGCAAATGCTTCAGCCAGAGCTCGCACCTCCGGCAGCACACCAAGGTGCACAAAGAAGAGCAGCCCCGGAAAGCCCGGGGCAAGAGCATCAGGGCAAAAACTCGCTTGGTGTCCTCTTGGAAAGCTGGTAAAGGAAGGAAGTCAGTGGCTGGTCTCCGCTAAGTAAAGGGCACTGCATCAGCCCTTTTTTAAAAAATAAAAAAGTGTTTCTTTTAGAACTGGAGGTATTTTTTAAATTTAATAGTGTACTTAAATACTGTATCCTTTCCTAGCATGAGGACATTGGGAGTTTAATGACATTGGGATCAGAGAAATTATGAGTCCAGCCTTCCTTATTTTTTATGTAACCTGCAGTACAAAAAACAGGAAATGTGTTTCTAGAGAACATAAGCTCCTTGAGCTCTTTTGAAATTGCTTCCTGCATCATTTCGACCAAAAAAAAAAAAAAAATCATGTTTTGATGACGTGTAAAGATGTAGAAATTCCAGTGACTGGTCAGTTTCAGGACTTTCCTTGGAAAGAATAATTAAAAGGGAGAAATTAATTCCATCAGTTTTAGAGTTCTGTCATAGATGAGAGTTTATGTTTTTAAAGTTTTGTAGTATATTACCCATTGGTTTGTAAGTATGTCTCAAGGTTCAGCATACTAAAATGAATTCACATTCACAGAGTTTTAGTCAGTGAAGTACATCACTTTGTGTTAGCTTTTTTGGTTCATTTCTCCTGTTTATAGATAGTTACTAATTAAAGGAGTAGAGCGTCCCTATTTTTCATCAAATTCTTAGTAAGTGACACTCTGGAAGCCAAAGAGAGCAGTGAGTTCGACCGCAGACCTCCTCCCCCCGCTGATGCTGCCCTTTGTGGTGGTCTGACACCGAGCCACTTGTTTCTAGAAGCTGGAACGGCTTCTTGTTAGTCCTTACCCACGTCTTTGAGCTCTCTCTTGTGCTCTGACAGGCCGAGCCAGCCTTTTAGAGCTAAATGAATAAATAAAATTATTTCTTCAAAATAATCTCAACTTGCAAATTAAAAATCTACAATTTATATGCCTCCCCCTTCAAGAGCTTCTTATAACCCTGGTTGTCTTAAATGTTTGCCAGTAGCATAGTGAAGTTTTGAAAAAGTCAAGTGTTACTGCATTGTAGCTTTTTTGAAATCTAAGTTTAACTTTTTCTGAGTTACCTGTCTTATTTATAAGACCAAACAAGTTTCTTATCTTTCATGAGAACAGTGCCAACTATCAAACGTTTTGATCAGCCTTCAGCTCAGGTTTTAATTTCTATTAAATGGTAACATTCTTTTGATTTTTTTTGTATCTTTCATAATCATATCTGATCCTGCTGTGTTAATGACAGTTCTCTATAAAAAAATTTTTTTAAAGAGTATTTTGCATATTACTACCTTCTGTTTATTTTTCTCCTGGGAAGTTTCTTTGATGATGTAGGCAGCATCTAAAATCACAGCCTGGGAAGAACCTCTTGTTTTGCTTGTCTTTGATTGCCTCAAACTTGAACTTTGCCTTCCTCATGGCCTTGTATTTGGGCGCCAAGTCATGGCAGATGGCTTTGTCAACAGCAGTTTGATCCAGCAGGATATTCAGTGTTGTGTGAGTGCAGGCATGCCTTAGAGTGCCACAATAAAGCAAATATCACAGTAAAGTGCGCCACATGGACTTTTTTGGTTTCCCAGTGTGTAGTGAAGTTGTGTTCACGCTATATTGTAGTCTATTAACTGCAATAGCATTATGTCTAAAAAAATAATGTAATACTGTAATTAAAAATACTTTATTGCTAAAAAAAAAAAAAAAAAAAATAAACAACACATTCTTAAGCAACCTGTGTGTCAAAAAATAAACCACAAGAAGAATTAGGAGATACTTTGAGATGAATGAAAACAAAAATACAACATACCAACAAGTATGGGATGCAGAAGAAATAAATCAACAACTTTATACCTTGAGGAACTAGAAAAAGAAGAGCAAACTAAACACAAAGCAGAAAGATGGAAACAATAAAGATTAGAGCAGAGATAAATGAAACGGAATAGAAAGACAATAGAATCGATGACATCGAAAGTTGGTTCTTTGAAAAGATATCAAAACTGAGAAATGTTTAGTCACAATGATAAAGGAAAAAAAGAGAAAAAATGCACATAACTAAAATCATAAAAGAAAGTGGAGACATTACTTCCAACCTTAAAGAAATAAGAATACTGTGAATAACTGTACACCTACAAATTAGAACATCTAGATGAAATGGACAAATTCTTAGAAACACAAATTACCTAATTTGACTCAAGAAGAAATAAGATCTCAGCAGATATTTCACAAGAGTAATCTACAATTGAGAATAATCAAAAACTTTACAACAAAGAAAAGTCCAAAACCAGATGGTTTCAAAGGTAAATTCTAAATACTTAAAGAAGAATTAAGACCAATCTTTCTCAAATTCTTCCAAAAATACAAGAGGAAAGGTTTTCTAACTTATTCTATGAGGCCAGCATCACTCTGATACAAAAATAAAGACATTATTAGGGAAAAAATGACAGACTAATATTCCCTGTGAAAATAGATGCAAAATCTTAACATACAGCAAATAGTCCAAAAGCATATTAAAAAATTATACATTGTGACCAAGTATGATTTATTGCTGGAGGGCAAAAATGGTTTAACATAAAAAATGCAGTCAATGTAATACTTCACAGTCATTGAACACACACACACACACACACACACACACGATGTCTCAACTGACCCAGAAAAGGCATTTGAAGAAATCAAAACCCTTCATGATAAAAACACTCAGAAAACCAGGAATAGAACCGAACTTCCTCACCATGAGTAAAGGCATTGACAAAAACCCCACAGATAGCATAATACTCAATGGTAAAAGGCTAAAGTCTTTCCTCTTAAGATCAGAAAAAGAACAAAGATACCTGCTTTCACTATTGCTAGTCAACATTGTATTGGAACTTCTAACCAGAGCAACCAGACAGGAAAAAACAATAAAGGAATCCAAACTGGAAAGGAAGAACTAAAAGTATCTTAATATACAGATGACATAATTCTATATATTAACATAGAAAACTACAGAGAATCCATCAAGAAGCTACTAGAGCTCATAAATGATTTTAGTTGCAGTGTACAAATTAATACCGAAAAATCACTTGTGTGTCTACACACCAGTAATTAATCATCTAGGAAGAAATTAAGAAAAAATTCTATGTCTCCAAAAGCATTAAAGACCTAGAAATAAGTTTAACCAAGGAGGTGAAAGATTTATACTCTGAAGTACAAACATTGCTGAAACAAATTAAAGAAAGACCAGCGGTTTGGGGAGTATTGAAAAATTTTGGATAGACAGTGGTAGTGGGTACACAACATTGCAAATGCATTTAATAAATTGTACACTTAATAGTTAAAATGGAAAATTATGCTATACATGTTTTACCATAATAAAAAGGTTATAAACAAGACAAGCAAAAAGACTGTAAAGAGAATGTAAACTTCGATTAACAATGTAAAGGCCTTTCTTTATCATGAGCAAAGCCACCTCTTAGCAAATGATTCTGAGATTGACATGATACCTGGGAAAAAGAAGAAATTGCTTTTCTTCTCTTTGGCATTAGGAACTGTCAGAGGTTCTGTACTGTGGGTGAGTGGCTCATAGCCTTTCCCATGGGAGATGTAGGAGTTTGCCCCTGCGACCTGGTGGCTGGGCACAGGTTAGGTCTAGGACAAGAGGGGATCACAGGAAGATGTCCTGTGGATGGAGCTTGACCTTGTAATTCTAAGAACAGCAATGACCAGTCTTCACGGTTCAGTTTTAGGTTTTTGTTCTTTTAATGTGTTGATCAAACACTGGTTGAGCCTCTACTATATTACATGCACTCTTTGGGTACCATGAAGACAATGTGGGCAAGACTGACACCTGGTCTTTGCACAGGAGAAGCCTTATTTTAGTGGGACAGAAAAAGACACACAAATAAGCATAAATAAAATATTTATAAACTATGGGTTCAATCCATGGGTTGGGAAGATCCTGTGGAGGAGGGCATGGCAACCCACTCCAGTATTCTTGCCTGGAGAATCTCATGGACAGAGGAGTCTGGCCTCCTCCTCCTTCCCAGAGGAGTCCATGGGGTCGCAAGAGTTGGACACGACTGAGCGACTAAGCACACAAGCACAAGGTCACAAAGGAGGTAAAAACAGGGGCTGAGAAAGAGGGCACCTCACCTTTGATTAGGAGGCATTTGGGATATAAACAGGGGAGCAAGCCCCCTAAGTGTAGGTCCAAGAGGAGAACATTCCAGAAAACGGAAGAGCAAGGGCCAGACACTAGCAGGGCCTATGTATCTTGAGGGTTTTGAGTGAGGTCAAGAATGGCATAGTACAAGGATGGGGAGGAAGGTAGACATATCATACAGAGCAAGGAAGGCATGGCAAGAAGTTACTCATAAATTGCTGTTTTCTCGGAAACTTGAAAAAACTTATAATTAAGGTGATGTCTTGTTCTTGGCTCGGAGAAGGCAATGGCACCCCACTCCAGTACTCTTGCCTGGAAAATCCCATGGGCGGAGGAGCCTGGTAGGCTGCAGTCCATGGGGTCTCGAAGAGTCAGACATGACTGAGCGACTTCACTTTCACTTTTCACTTTCATGCATTGGAGAAGGAAATGGCAACCCACTCCAGTGTTCTTGCCTGGAGAATCCCAGGGACGGGGGAGCCTGGTGGGCTGCCGTCTATGGGGTCGTACAGAGTCGGACACGACTGAAACGACTTAGTAGCAGCAGCAGCAGCAGCAGCTTGTTCTTGGCTACATTTGGAGGTCTGTTAACAGAGGAGCCTACATAGGCAGCTCTCTGGGGGAAAAGGAAGAAGCTAGCCAGGAGAAGCCAGTTGGTTATGATATGAAGAGCAACAGATCATTAGGAGGAAGATGGGTAAAGTGAAAAGCAACAAGCAAGATGGGTTTGTGGTACAGCGAAGCACTCCTTGGAGAGCCCTAGAAAACTCTTAAAGATGGGAATCCACTCAGAGGCCAGTTCTGCGGACAAACAGGATGTGGACTTTGGTTAATTGACCATTAAAGGGTACAGTATGCCCTGAGGACTAGAGAAACTAGGAACATTGAGAATAGTTGCTTGTTTGCAGCGCCATTTTAACCACAAGATTATGCAATCTCTGAGAACAGGGATGTCAGTGAATGCAGGAATTATATCTCATTCATATCTCTTTCCAGTGTCTGGCACAGAATGTGGCAGATAATAGGGATTCAATAAAAATAGCCTAAGCAAATGGATACAGAGGGATGGAAGAATGGATGACCATTAGTTGAGTGTGTAGGGAGAGGGATGGATGATTGAGTGGATGAATAGACGATCATTGTTGTTGTTTAGTCGGTAAATTCTGTCTGACTCTTTGGCGACCCTGCAGACTATAGCCCACCAGGCTCCTCTGTCCATGGGATTTCCAGGCAAAAATACAGGCAGACTATAGCCCACCAGGCTCCTCTGTCCATGGGTTGTCATTTCTTTCTACAAAGGATCTTCCCATTGGCAGGTGGATTCTTTACCACTGAGCCACCAGGGAAGCCCATGGATGATCAGAGGCAAGGTGAATATTTAATGCTTCACCATCATTATTATACACAAAACCTTACTGTGTAAAATCCTACTGAGCCCCTGTAGGTTACTTTTCTGAAATCTGACCTCTAAACTCTGACACAGTATAATGTAGTTAGTTATAAAATTAATTTGATTCAGCCTGAAATCCAGCAATAATGCTCAACCATATAATTTCATCTTTTCTGTGACTGGATACTCCCTACTTCTGCTAACCCTAACATCAGGAGATTCTGCTTCTAGCAAAGGCCAGATATGCCCCTCTAGAACTGGCTGTTTCCAGTGATTCCTCAAAAGAATGGGGCCCAAAACAGCTGGGACACAGCTTAGTGACTGAACAACATTTTCCATCATTTTAAGGATAGTAACCTGACCTACGGAGAAGGCAATGGCACCCCCACTCCAGTACTCTTGCCTGGAAAATCCCATGGATGGAGGAGCCTGGTGGGCTGCAGTCCAGGGGGTCGCGAAGAGTCACACGACTGAGCAACTTGGCAGCGGCAGCAGAACCTGACCTAGGCTTCGCCAATTAGATTCCCTTCCAGGAGATCGCAAAATTTGAATTGAGAGTTACAAGAAGGTACTAAGGGAATCAAGTTAATTGCAGAGGCCTGGGTAGGACATTCAGATGTAAAAGATTGCTGCTGGGATGCCCAGGGCTTCCCTTTCAGAAGCTGGGGTGTTCAGCTCCTTCTCACAGTCACTAAGCTGCCAGTTCCTGCGGGAAGCTCACCCACCGTAAGCTTTCCAACAAATGGGAGCAGTCGTGAAGATTCCCACAACCCTGAGTCTGAGGGGACTGCTTACCTGAGAGGAATCGCATTTCCTCATCTCCTTCTCCTTCTTGGCCAGACGCTTCTTTTTCTTGTGAAGAGGCTTGGACTCCAAAATCATTTCTTCGAGTTCAAAGGTGGGGTCACAATTCAGCCTGCCTTTCTGCAAGGAAGACAGGTTGACTGATTCCTTGCTTTTCTGTATCATTCTAAAAATAGACCAGACTGAATAAGGAGATTATAACTCAGTCCTGCAGGAACAGTCCAAGAATAACCAGCTGGGATTTCCACTCAAAGTTTTAGTTAATTTATCGCCAGCCTTGTTTTTTGTGTTCTTTTTGTATTTTGTTTATTTTTCTAAACTCCCAAGGAGCCTTCCAGGAGTTAGAAAGAAAATTCTATTATAATTATTGTTCTGAAGTTTGCCTTCTGGGGCTATGTTCCTCAAAGTAGGTTCAGGGGTGGATCAGAATGACCCTAAGTTGATTCCTAGTTCCTCAACCAGACTTCCAGAATCAGTGTTTCTGAACACCAGGCCAGGAAATTGCATGTGTAACAAGCTCCCCAGATGATTCAGATTCACAGTTAAATCAGAGAAGCACACACACGGGTCTCTGGAGGCAGCGCTGATGGGGTGGTGCGTGAAAGAGTAGAAAGGTGCCTAGATCTCCAAGGCGCATGTGTCAGCCAGGAGTGCAAGCTGTCCCTGCTGGACCCCGAGGAGCGGCCAGGTAGGACCCCACCTCCTGTTGCTCCAGAAGGTAGCATTCCCCCATCCCAGAATTCCTCCCCATTGCCTTCTGGTGCCTCTTGCTTTGTACCCCAGCCACCCACCTGCTGTCTGTACGTGAAGGGTCATACCCCTACATGCCCATCGCAGGTGTCTGGCCTGGGCTTAAGAACAGAAAACTCTGAATTGTTTGTGCAGGCTCCCTTAAGAGATGATTATTCTGCCAATCTGCCTACAACTGAGTGTGTAGAATCAGGCTGTGGGGAGAAAGGGGTTAGAGGTCTCAGTTGGCTCATTGGCTGGAGCTCAGTAGACTGCAGTAAGCCACAGATGTTTTTTGGCTAGGTACATCTGGTGGGACTTATTTCCCTTTGCTTATTAGTCATTGAGAATATGGTTCCCAGTGTAGAACCACCAGTGAAAGTGAAGTCGCTCAGTCGTGTAAGACTCTTTGTGACCCCATGGACTGTAGCCTACCAGCCTCCTCTGTCCATGAGATTTTTCCAGGCAAGGGTACTGAAGTGGGTTGCCATTTTCTTCTCCAGGGGACTTCCCAACCCAGAGATCGAACTTGGGTCTCCCGCATTGCAGGCAGATGTGTTACCAGCTGAGTCACCAGGCAAGTCCGAACTACCAGAGGAAGAGGAATGAATGCTAAAAACAAATATCTAACCCAAACAGCTTTCGATCCTCTGACTCACAGAACTCCTTGGATACACATTCCTACATCTCTGGAATCAGAGAGAATGTTTTAAATTGGCAGATTCCTGGAAAAGACGATTTGTAGGATTAGAACTTGTTTCCACTAAAAAGTAAGCCACAAAAAAGTAGTTAGGAGCTAGAACTCCCAACACTGACCTAGACCGGAATCCCAGCTTAACCACCTGCTAGCTATGTGACCTTTGTCGGCCAACTTACCCTGTGTGTGCCTTGTTTTTCTCATCTGTAAAACAGGAACGTTGACTGTCTTACAACACTGGTGTGGTTATCTGATGAGACCAGGTATATATCTGGCACACAGAAGAATATGCAATGAATGAGAGTTATTAAGGGTTTATTAGGATTGACTCACGTTAGGAACAAATCCTGGAATGAGCCTCTTCTGCAGAACTGCATCCCAGTTCATATCATTCATATATGGGAAGTTTTGAATATCAGACAAATGGGAAAATCGGTGGTCCGGATTCAGTTCAAGTAGCTGCCAATGGAATACAAACACCAAGATCATGAACAAGGTCACTTGGGGAGCAAAAACCCATAAAGATTCCCTATAAATATTTTCAGGAATAGGATTGACGGAAACAAGCAGTGTTTTCCTTCCTTAGTCCCATAAACATAATATAGACAATAATGAATGGTCAGAATGAAATGTAAGTTGGTCATGTGGTGAGTGAAAACAGCTTGTCCTCCTGAGTCAAACATGTTTGATTCCTGATTTTGTAACTGATTAATGATGCACAAGTTTGTTCTCTAAACCTCAATTTACCCATCTGTAAAAAAGGGATAATAACCTGTTTCATTAGGTTTAGCTATGACTAAACATGGCTATGTTCAAATAAGGCTATGTTTAAAGTGACTAAGAAATCTGTTCTTCTTGAGTGGAAAAATGTACATTGGATTTAACACATGAAATTCATTTCACACTAAAAGTTTTAGCAATGTTTCTAACTAATCAATATATACTGGGACTGATACAGATAAGATATCATTAAGATTACTGCAACAGTTCTGGGTTTTGTGAACTGAAATTAAAGATTTTGTTTCCTTACTCGAACCACCCTAGAACCAATATCATTATAGTCCTGTGGTTCGGATGGGAAGGAGCAATTCCTCTTGAGAATGGACCTGAAGGTGATCACTGTGGGTCATCAGGGTGCAATTCTGGGGTGAGAAGGCTGTCTTGGAACTAAGGAAAATTTGCTTATGGAAAATGACCTCTGCCCCTATTCTTTATATTTGGCATCACCAACAACAGTATCCCTATTGGAAAACAGAACACTTGACCCAGAGACAAGAGACATAGGTTTTGAAGTCTTAGTCCACAAAGCTCTTTTCCTTGACCAGCTACAACCTGTGCAGTTTTCTCTCTTCAGAAAAAAGGCAAGTTCATCCTCTTGGGTTCCTTATTTTTCTTTTACATAATACACATGATTGAGATTCTGGCTCAATTATCCTTAATCTTCCTGGTGAACATGGGTATGTTGAAAACTCTGATGAAAATCATTGGACCTCATTAGTTCAAATTCCAAATTTTAGCACTTGTCAGGCTGTGTGTTAGGTGCTGAAGACACCATGGTGAACAAGTCAGATGTGATCCTTCCCTCGTGCAGCTTGAGAGCAATGGTATTAACCCAAGAGTCACATATGCGCAATGTGTAATTTCAAATTGTGAAAAATACAATGAAGGAAAGTTCATGCTTGTGTGAGCTGACAACAGAGGGAGGCTCCCTGAAGAAGGGAGATTTGAGCTGAGATCTAAAGCTGTGTTTCTCAAACTATGCAGAAGGGCTAGATATTTCTCTTTGGTTTAATTTCCAACCCACTGAAACCAATATGTGGTGTTATTGTGTGTGGCTAGTACGGAACTCTACACCATGTGCAACTGGTGATTTGAGCTTGACATCACCACATAGGCTGGTACCCTGTTCAGTGAGAGGAGTCCACTGACCATGTGATTTGAGGCATCAGCAGTATTAAACTGCTATACAAGTTTTTTTTTTTTTTTTTAAACACTTCTCTGCATTTCTGTGTTTTGTTATGGACCTGGTGGGGAGTAATTAATGTACTTGGACCACTTAGTGAATCACATTGAGTAGTAATGATCTAAAGAAGGGAGCCAGGAGAACTGGGGATGGGAGCAGTGTTCTAGGCATGCAGAGGCCTGTGGTGAGAGCCTGGTGTATGAGGGTGAGGTCGGGGAGGGGAAGAGAAGGGAAAAGGAAGCACAAAGCAGTTTGTGTGTCATCAAAAGGGGGACAAAAGTCCAAAATAAGACTCGAGGGGTAGTTAGAACCTTTACACCATACAAATTATTTTGATCTTTATCCTAAGAACAGTAGGAAAACAATGACCTGTGCTTTGAATGGGTCCCTGTGGGGCGGAGCGGAGAACAGAATGGAAAGTGTTTGAAAGTGTGCAGGGCAAACAAAACTGGATGGCGGTAGGACTGTGAAGAAGATAGGGGAGAGGGAGAGACATGTCAGGTTCAAAAGGTATTTAAAAGGTCAGATAACAGAATGTGGTGATGGACTGGATATGAGGATGATGAGTGATCTCTGGTTCTGCCTGTATAAGTGGGTGGATGGAGAGGCCAGTGACGGAGCGAGGGAACACTGGAGAAAGTCCAGGAAATACAGAGTTCAAGAATTCCATCTGGGGCACACGGAATTTGAAATGTCTTTTGAGACATTCAAGAGGACATGTGCATTGCCTTATTAATGAAGCCAGGTATTTGAAATCTGTTAGCTGCAAAACCCACTCCAGAAATGTATATTATGACGGCCTCCAGTATCATAACCATTTTTTGTTTTGATGTGGACTGTTTTTTTTTTTTAAGTCTTCATTGAATTTGTTACAATATTGCTTTTGTTCTTTATGTTTTGGTTTTTTGGTGGTAAGGCATGTGGGATCTTAGTTCCCTGGCCAAAGCTTGAACTCCCAACCCCTGCATTGGAAGGCAAAGTCTTAACAACACTGGACATCCAGGGAAGTCCCTGTAACTTAAATTTCAAACCAGATTGCCTGCTTTTTATTACTTCCTTTTGTCATGCATTCATTCTTCTTACCTTTTTAAGAAGGGATACCATCTCCTGTGACCAGGCAGAAGGGTAAGTCACTAGTGCTGTCTCAAACATGTGTGCAATTTCCTTGCTGGAAGTACTGGAGCGAATATGATAAGGTCTCTTAAAAGAGAGGAGTGAGAGTCTTCATTTTTATAGGGTAAAAGGAAAAACATTGCTTTGTAAATGTTTCCAAGCTAAATTTTCAACCAATAAAATATCAATAGGATTTTCTAATCCCCTCCAGCTGATTGTTTTGTTGCCATATGCAGATACAGTACATGGTTGCCACATTTCCTGCTTTTTAAAAAGATACAGAAAGACTACAGTTTCTCACGAAACCTCCGAGTTCTTAAAAGCTGGCAATCCCTCTGGGTAAAAGAAACTTTTCTGTGAGCTAAATCCGCCTCTGAGATGGCAATTTGGAGCTGTCTTATAAGGTTAATTTAGAGAGGATTTACCTAAAATACTGAACAGTGCGTAGTGTTAGTTGCTCAGTCATGCTAGACTCTGCGACCCCGTGGACTGTAGCCCTCCAGGCTCCTCTGTCCGTGGAATTCGCCAGGCAAGAATACTGGAGTGGGTTGTCATTCCCTTCTCCTGGGGATCTTCCCAACCCAGGGATCAAACCTGGGTCTTCTGCATTGCAGGAGGGTTCTTTACCATCTGAGCCACCAGAGAAGCCCAGTGCTCAGTAAATAGAAGTTTTAAAAATTACTATTTAAGTGCTGATTATACAGAGATTTAGAGTTTTACCAGGCACACACGTCTTTTTACTTGTTTGAATCATAAGGACAAAGTTCAGGTTGGAAGGTTACACAGAAGACTTCAACCTCCGCTCCAAATGCAATGAGCCGTTAGTTCTGTGGAGCTGGGTGGAGAATTTTATGATGAGGCAAAAGTATTTTTAGTTTCAAGAGAGCCAGACTCTGCTATAATTTTAACTTGGGGGAAAGAAGGAAAGAAATGAAAGGAAGTAATTTGTTAGTAATTTTCACAGATGTCCACTAGAGGGCAGCCTTTACCAATGCTGATTTCTTTGTTTCATAAAGGATTTGCCCTGGGATTCTCTCTATGTAAAGCCAGCTACTTAAAGCTAGCTGCTGCTCCTGGTAAGTTGCTTCCGTCGTGTCCGACTCTGTGCGACCCCGTAGAAGGCAGCCCATTAGGCTCCTCTGGCCCTGGGATTCTCCAGGCAAGAATACTGGAGTGGGTTGCCATTTCCTTCTCCAGTGCATGCATGCCTGCTAAGTCGCTGCAGTCGTGTCCGACTCTGTGCGACCCTATGGATAGCAGCCCACCAGGCTCCTCCATCCACAGGATTCTCTAGGCAAGAATACTGGAGTGGTTTGCTATTTCCATACCATATTCTCATTTTTTGCCCTTGGGACCTAGCACCTAGTAAGCGCTCATTATATGTTTGTTGAATGAATAAAATTTTCACTTTAGATTAACCATCAATTGGACGGTGACTATGGCTATGTACATTTATCATATGCCTGGTTCTTTCCAGGCACAAGGACCGTGGACTGATAAATTGGGAGAAATGAAAGTTTAATTTTTTCCTTGCTGATATCTGTAGTTGAGGTATATGAAGTATATGAAGGTCATATAATGTAATTAAATGTTTGAGCTTTGAAGGCAAAAGGATTTGAGTGCTAAACTGAATCAATTTTCCTTTCAATTCCTTCTTCTGTAAAATGAACCACCTTAGAGGATTGTTGGGAAAATTAAATGACATGATACATGTAAAGTTCTCAATAGAGTGACTGATATATATTAGACACAATACAGGAGAGATACTATTATTGTTGAAATAAAGGTAAAAAGAATGGCATACAATCTCATAGAAAAACCTGAGTGAACTTTTTGGCCAACCCAATAAATGTAGATAATGAATAGGAAGATGAGTCATCAATAAAGGCGACGTGAAGGAGTCTTAGTCCTAAACATGCCATGTCCACACCTGATACCCAGGGAACCAGGAAGTGCTAGGTCTGACTCCCTAAAAGGGAGCTTAGCCAAACTATTTTTTTATGTGAGGTTTAAAACACCTGCCACATACTTTCTTCCCTCAAGACTGAAAAAATGACCATAATTAATTCATCTGTTTCAGTAATGACAGAGTGGAAATAACCCTTGTAACTCAATACCAGAAAAAGAGTGTACCTTATCAACATCATCAATGTTTATTGACTGTTTGCAAGCCAAGGGCACTGTGGGTCACTACCTGTGATTCACTGCATGTTTGCCATTAAGAGCTAGGGCAAGTTGACACACTCAAGCTTCCGGGGTTATATGTGTGTGTGTATATATTTTTTCTTTTTTAAAATGTTCTTCTTCAGTCCACTTATATTTCTAAACCTAATTCTGAGACATCTAAATACACAAAATGCTTTGATAAACTAATAAATTACCTGACAATGCTGTAAGCAAATGCTTTAAAATTATGCTGCATTTTTCCTTTTATTTTAGAAGGCCATAGGGCTGAATTCAATATATATATTTTTAAATCCTCATGGTCTGTCCACTTGTTCCAAATAGTCCAACTGCCTTTGTCTTATACAATAACCTATTTTTCTAGTTCTAAATTTTAAAATCCACATTAAGCCATCAACAACCAGAACTGTATATTTATTCACTTATTAAATATTGACTGAATACCTCTAATGTTCCAGCACCTCTGTTGGGCACTGGGGTATACAATGAAGACAGGACAGATGGGATTTCTACACTGGTAGAGCCTATAGTCTACTCAGTGAAGCCATGAATAATTAGAGACTGTACAGATATACATACACATTCACACAGAAATCAAGGGGATACAGTGATATAATGAAAAATTACAGTGTACAATGACAGGATCTAGCAGACAATTCAAGGGTAGCATATAAATTAAGAATGAGAATATAAAGAATAAACAAGATGGAAAAGGTAAAAGGTTAGATGGGACAAAGTGTTGTGATTAGCCTCTAATTAAAATAAATAAATTTAAATCTTTAAAAAAGCAAAAAGCTTCATCCAAGGATGTACAATCAGTGCAAAGCAACGTATGTTCCTATCATAAGCTAATACTATGGGTATTACAAGACTAGAGAAGATGTGGACCTTGCCTTTGCAGTGTGAGCCGGGACACAGAGATGACAGAGCAGCTTAAGGGCGAAGGGGCCCATTCCTTCCTCGAGACCACGGGCAGGCTCCTGCTCTGCAGCGATGTTTCAGGCACGTGCCCCTCTGAAGCGTATGAAAGTGAAACGCGCTCCGTCGTGTCCAGCTCTCTGCAACCCCGTGGGCTATATAGTCCATGGGATTCTCCAGGCCAGAATACTGGAGTGGGTAGCCTTTTACCTACTTCTCCAGGGGATCGTCCCAACACAGGGATTGAACCCAGGTCTCTCACGTTGCAGGTGGATTCTTTACCATCGGAGCCCCCGGGAAGCCCTGGAAGCATGTATTTTTCTATAAATCACAATTTGTCCTGTGTGGAGGGAATGATTGTTTAGCACCTTTCTTCTGTGGTTTGTGTTGCTAGTTGTAACTAAATGTTACTATTTCATTTCTTTGAGTTGGCTATATTTTGAAACATAATTACATATAGCCTCCTTGGTGATTCTCTCCAAGAATATGTCAGAATTGATTTGTATTGACTTATTCCCCCATACATTCAACAAACATTGGTCAGGTACCTATTTACAGCCAAATACTGTGGATACTACTAAACTATATAAAACACTGGCTTCCCCTTTAATAAATGTATACTCTAATAATATAGAAGAGATTGAAAACGTAAAAATTGATATAGCTAGAAAAATTTGCAAGGGCAATACATTTATGAAATGGCTTTAATCCTAAAATAGAAAATTTTAGATTTAGGTGTTCTGATATAGAGAGTTCTACATTTCATCTTAAGTGAAAACAGTTAAGCATAATTTTATTTTTACTGAAACAACAATAACAATGTGTATGTGCATGTGTGTAAAAATAGACTATCCTTATAAGAGCAGAAAAGGTTTGGAAGTGAATACACTCTGAAAGATGAGATCTGGAACATCAAAGGAGGCTTTGCTTTAGAGGATGTGGTTGACTTCTACCTTTATTTTTCTGCATTTCTATATATTTTCAATAATTTTAAATTCAGGAGGGTTATAAGAGAGTAGTGAAATTGCTCAGTTGTGTCCAACTCTTTGCGTAGCCTGCCAGGCTCCTCTCTCCATGGAATTTTCCAGGCAAGAATACTGGAGTGGGTTGCCATTTCCTTCTCCAAGGGATCTTCCCAACCCAAGAATCAAACACTGCAGGGTCGCCCATACTGCAGGCAGACTCTTTACTGTTTGAGCCACCAGGGAATATCCATATATAAGAGAGAGAAAGTCCATAAGTATTTGGAAGATACACAGATCACTTTAGCTAGAGAGATCAGAGAAAGTTTCTTCAGAGAAGGAGCTATGTTGTCGAGGTCCCTAAAGAATGGGTAGGATCTGATATGAAAAGACCTGGAGAAAGGCTTTTCCTGCAAAAGAAATTTGGGACAGTCCGATAAAAGTGAAAGTGGAGACTGAAAAAGTTGGCTTAAAGCTCAATATTCAGAAAACAAAGATCATGGCATCTGGTCCCATCACTTCACGGGAAATAGATGGGGAAACTGTCAGACTTATTTTTGGGGCTCCAAAATCACTGCAGATGGTGATTGCAGCCCTGAAATTAAAAGATGCTTGCTCCTTGGAAGAAAAGTTATGACCAACCTAGATAGCATATTCAAAAGCAGAGACATTGCTTTGCCAACTAAGGTCCGTCTAGTCAAGGCTATGGTTTTTCCAGTGGTCATGTATGGATGTGAGAGTTGGACTGTGAGGAAGGCTGAGCGCCAAAGAATTGATGCTTTTGAAGTGTGGTGTTGGAGAAGACTCTTGAGAGTCCCTTGGACTGCAAGGAGATCCAACCAATCCATTCTGAAGGAGATCAGCCCTGAGATTTCTTTGGAAGGAATGATGCTAAAGTTGAAACTCCAGTACTTTGGCCACCTCATGCGAAGAGTTGACTCATTGGAGAAGACTCTGATGCTGGGAGGGACTGGGGTCAAGAGGAGAAGGGGATGACAGAGGATGAGATGGCTGGATGGCATCACTGACTCGATGGACGTGGGTCTGAGTGAACTCCGGGAGTTGGTGATGGACAGGGAGGCCTGGCGTGCTGCAATTCATGGGGTCGCAAAGAGTCGGACACGACTGAGCGACTGAACTGAACTGAACTGAAGTCTGTCCTTTGTTAGAAATGAACAACCTACATAAAATATAAGGATTCTGAGAAGCTCTACAGTTTAGACACCTCCTGAACTTTATTCAAACTTAATTTAGCGATTTCCAAACTTATTCAAAGAGTTATTTAAAAAAAAACAAACAGAGTTTATCTTAGGAAATATCTTTATAGTCAAAGGAATGAGAGGAAGACCTTTGAGGGATGCCTTGAGAGATGAGGAAGTCCAAAGAGGCTGAAGTGAGTTTGCGAAGAGTCAGCATCGTTCATACTGAAGCAAAATCTGAAAAGTTAACCTGATACTATAGAGCCAAGGGTGACCAGCTAGGGTGTCTGAAGAGTGGGTTGGGAGGGGAGGGTGGCTAAGGCAGGTGAGGGTATATGCGGGTGAGGAATGAGGAGCAACATTTCTTCTTCACTAGGAAAAGTGAGGTTTGTGCTTTACAAAAGAGACTCTGCATTGCTGTGTTCACTGCAGCGTTAGTCACAGCAGCCAGGACACCAAAACAACCTACACGTCCACTAACAGATTAATAACGATATGTGTATATGTTACATATATTTATACACACATATATATTTATATGGGGCTTCCCAAGTGGTGCAAGTAGTAAAGAGCCCGCTTGCCAGTGCGGGAGACATGGCACACACAGGTTCAGTCCTTGTGTCGGGAAGATCCCCTGGAGGAGGAAATGGCAACCTGTTTCAGTATTCTTGCCTGAAAAATTCCACGGACAGAGGAGCCTGGCAGGCTACGGTCCACGAGGCCACAAAGAGTTGGACACGACCAAGTACACATATTTACACATAATATTCATTATGTCTGTGTTCAGTCACTCAATCATGTCTGACTCTTTGCAGCTGTTTGGACTGTAGCCCACCAGGCTCCTCTGTCCATGGGTCTCTCCAGGCAAGAATACTGGAGTGGGTTGCCCTTCCTTCTCTAGGGGATCTTCCCAACCCAGGGATTGAACCCATGTCTCCTGAATTGCAGGAGATATGGATATATTATAAAATAATGATGGAGCATTACATATGACATATAAAATACATATTCACATACAATATGGAATATTCTTCAGCCATAAGAAAAAAGGAAATCCTGATGTTTGTAACAACATAGATAGACCTTGTGTCCAATATGCAAAGTGAAATAAGTCAGACAGTGAAGACAAATACTGCATGATATCATTTATACGGGATCTTTGGGGGGAAAAGTCAAGCTTATAGAAACAGTAGAATAGTATAGTTGCCAAGTGGGGAAAATAGAGAGAGGCTGGTAAGAGCATACACACTTTTAGTTATGAGCTGAATAAGGAAAAGGAAAAGGAGGTGCAGATGAGATGGTTAGATAGCATCGCCAACTAATGGACATGGATTTGAGCAAACTCTAGGAGACAGTGGAGGGCAGAGGAGCCTGGTGTGCTGTAGTCCATGGGGTCACAGAGAGTCAGACACGACTTAGGGACTGAACAACAACCACAACAAATATAAGCGTAACATTCACTATGCTGCTGCTGCTAAGTCACTTCAGTCGTGTCCGACTCTCTGTGACCCCATAGACGGCAGCCCACCAGGCTCCCCCGTCCCTGGGATTCTCCAGGCAAGAACACTGGAGTGGGTTGCCATTTCCTTCTCCGATGCATGAAAGTGAAAAGTAAAAGTGAAGTTGCTCAGTCATGTCTGACTCTGAGCGACCCCATGGACTGTAGCCTACCAGGCTCCTCCACCTGTGGGATTTTCCAGGCAAGAGTACTGGAGTGGGGTGCCATTGCCTCCTCCAACATTCACTATAGCTGATAACATATATGTTGATACAAATTCAGCAACCTAACAGTCACTTTTTTTCACCTTTCTTAAGCAAAAGAAGAAAAGAAAAATGAAACTAATGGTGTTAATACATTCTCAGTTACATCCAATCACAGGGAACTACTGCAAGGTACAATAATATGGGAGGGAGAAAAAAAAAATCTCTTCTTAGCAAAATTAGGCATTTTCTGAATTTAAGAAATGTTACCTTTAAAAGGAAACTACTCTAATTTGCCACTGAGCCCAGAACCCAAGAGCCAAATGAAAGACAGAAATCCAACAAGACAGGGCATGAATTGTGTTGGATTAATAATTCACACTCCCTTTGGGGAAGTGTGTCTGAATCAAAGCCCTAGACTATAACTGCAAAATGATTTTCTTTAAACAAACAAATATATTTACACAAGATAGGGCATGAGGTGTATTGATTTTCCCTCTCTGGGTGTTAATAATTTCCCTATAATTCACTTAATTGTATCTGCATAATTTAATGTCAACTCACATTCTTGGTCCCATATGTAGAAGAGTGAATTAATTATGGGCAGAAACCCCAAGGGGTGCAACCAGCATCACATGGCAGAGTTGATTTCATCTCAGAAACAAACTACTTGATTTTTAGCGGAAAAAAAAAAAATCAATCCTTTCACTGTAAAAATGAAACTTACTGGAAGAGTAATCAAAGATAAATGTAATTCTACTATACCCGGCCTCTCAGCAGCTCATATGCTGTCACTCCCAGTGACCACCAGTCAACAGCAAAGGAATAGCCTGCTTCTCTTCTGCAGTTGAACATCTCAGGTGCTGAAAAACACAGAAGAGTTAAGTTAGTTTTACTCTGATTGAATTGTGTGTGTTTGGTCATGTCTGACTCTTTGTAACCCTATGGACTGTAGCCTGCCTGGCTACTCTGTCCATAGGATTCTCCAGGCAAGAATATTGGAGTAGGTTGCCATTTCCTCCTCCAGGGCATCTTCCCAACCCAGGGATCGAACCCGCATCTCCTGCATGGGCAGGCAGATTCTTTACCACTGAGCCACCTGGGAGGCCTGCTTTGCTCCCTGAGACATTAACAAATCTATCTTCAAACATGTTCCTTCAAAGGCAAATTACCAGGGAACAGGGTATAAACACTTTAAGGGTGTTTATCATCCATTGCTAGATTGCTCACTGTAGGCAAATTTTCTAATTTTCTAGTCTTGCTCATTCATCACCAACACACACAGGCACGCACAGGCCTTAACAGACAAATTCTTCCTTGACTTAGAACATATGCCTATTAAAAACTGGATCCCATCAGGCCTCAAATGTCTGGCTGACTCTGTAAGCAAGAAAGCTGAGAGATGTTACTTTGTTGTCTTGATTTAGAAGGGTTATAGTCAGGATATAAATTTGTATTACTGTGGCAAACAATGTTCAGAATTTGGCTCCAACTACAGGAGATTGGTTTCCCAGCTTGGAGTCATCTGGAAGAGGCAAGAGTAGCATTTGCAGCCTGATACTGGGGATAAAGGAGAGGAGAAAGGGCGGGGCACTCAGACTGATATAGTTTTACATCAGTCATGGGGCATTGACCCTTTGTTCCATAATTCTCCTTTTTTTTTTTTTTTCAAATTGAAGTATAGTTGAATTACAATGATGTGTTAATTACTTCTGTACAGCAAAGCAACTCAGTCATATACATATATATACATATTTTATATTCTTTTCCATTATGATTTACACATGATACTGAATATAATTCCCTGTGCTACACAGTAGGACCTTGTTGTCTGTGCTATGCTTAGTTGCTTCAGTCGTGTCCTACTCTTTGCAACCTCCGGGACTGTAGCCCGCCAAGCTCCTCTGTCCATGGGGATTCTCCAGGCAAGGATACTGGAGTGGGCTGCCATGCCCTCCTCCAGGGGATCTTCCCAGCCCAGGGACCAAACCCAGGTGTCCTGCAGTGCAAGCGGATTCTTTACTGTCTGAGCTACCAGGGAAGCCCAAGCATACTGGACTGGGTAGCCTATCCCTTCTCCAGGGGTACTTCCTGACTCAGGAATTGAACTGGGGTCTCCTGCATTGTAGTTAGATTCTTTACCAGCAGAGCTACCAGTTGTTTATCCAGTCTATATTTACCAGTTTGCATCTGATAATCTCAAACTCCCAATCCATTCCCCTCACCACATTTCCCCCTTGGCAACTATCAGTCTATTCTCTATGTCCCTGATTTTGTTCCTCTTTCAGAGGTAGGTGTGAAAGAGTATCATATTTTAGATTCCACATATAAGTGATATCATATGGTATTTGTCTTTCTGACTTACTTCACCTAGTGTGATAATCTCTGGGTCCATTCATGTTCCTGCAAATGGCATTATTTCATTCTTTTTAATGGCTGAGTAATATTCCATTGTATATATGTACCACATCTGCTTTATCTATTCATCTGTTTCCATGTCTTGGCTATTGTGAATAGTGTTGCTAAGAACATAGGGGTGCATTTATCTTTTTGAATCAGTTTTCTCTGGATATATGCCCAGGAGTGGAATTGCTGGATCATATGGTAATTCTACTGTTAGTTTTTAAAGAGATCTCCATACTGTTTTCCACAGTGGCTGCACTAATTTACATTCCCACCAACAGTGTCGGAGGGTTCCCTTTTCTCCACACCCTCTCAGCATTTGCTACTGGTAGACTTTTTAATGATGGCCATTCAGATGGGAGTGAAGTGGTACCTCATTGTAGTTTTGATTTCCATTTCTCTAATAATTCTTTCAACTGACTCCAGTGGAAGGCAGAACCTCAGTCAATCTTACTGCAGTGGATATCTCCAGGTACATGTTCTCTAACACACTGAGAACCTTCTACCCACTCTTCCAAGAATAACTAACTTCTGAAGGATGGAGTGGGGAGAATGATAATAGAAAGCAATGATAGGTCTTTTCTCTGCTTGCTTGTCCAGTACTGAATCTGCCATTTAGAGTCACTCAATAGAAACTTGCTAAATGAATTAACAATATTGAATCAATCAGTCAATCAAGCACTGTTTACAAACTTTAGCTGTGAAAGCAGGCTGTCTGGGCTCAAAATCTGCCTTCACCACTTACTATGACCTTAATTGAGTTAGTGGGCTGAGCATTAGAATCATCAGCAAAACCAGAATCATGAGAAGGCAGCTCTTACAGAGGTGAGAAACTAAATGTGATAATGGCTGCCAAAATCTCAGCATGGGTCTGGTACCTGGGAAATCCTCAAAAAAGTAGATACTCTTCAAGAGGGGCAAACATCTGTAACACTGGAAATTTTAGCTAGCCAAAAGCTGCACACTTGACCCAAGCTTCAGGTAGTAGGATGCAAGTTCTGGACAAAGGAAATTGGTGTGATGTGGGAAATGTGCATGGGTTTGCCCTGCCTGGTGCACTCAATTTCAGGTAAAATCCTGTGGGCAACATCCAGTTAGAGAGGAACGATGTTGACATCCCAATGCCGGGGCTGATCTTGACTGTAAAAGCCTTTAGCAGGACTAAGTAGTGAATTCCCCTGATGAATTCACCTTTCATGCACCACTGCATTCTTTCTGCAAGTAACAGCTCCCCGATGGTCCTGACCCCACAGTGCCCCCACAGACTGGATGCAGTGCACTATAACTCTGCTCTCCCTTATCATTATCTCATAGCAAGTCATCAGATGTGGTCCCACCAGGTGACAGGTGATAGATATCTCAGAGAAGCTGCAGAGAACTTTGAGACATAAATAGACTGTTGTGCTAAGAAAACATCTAATGGAATAAACATCTATAAAAGCCATGTATTCTCTTGTCTTGGACCACCCTTGAAGTTTTTATGAGTAGAATCCTCTCCTACACTGTATTCCAGCATGAATACATTTGAATATGCATTTATTCATTCAATAAATAGTCACAGTAGGCTAAGAATTGAGGAATTTGGGAAGAACGTTAAGAAAAAAGGGCAGCAGCGTACAAAATCATGTTGTTGCTCAGTCTTGTCCAACTCTTTGTGACCCCATGGACCGTAGCCCGCCAGGCTCCTCCCCATGGGATTTTCTAGGCAAGAATACTGGAGTGGGTTGCCATTTCCTTCTCCACAAAGCATAATGGATAGGTAATTCTTTGAACTCAAAGTGCTGAAGAGCCAGAGCAGGGAGACGCTGAGGGCTTCCATCAAATCTTCTGTCTCTGAGATGAGACAAGTAGAGGTGGTGAAGGACTGTTTCCTTCAAAAAACCATCGAGTGTTTTGTTTGTTTTTAAAATATTTCCATATCTCCATTCAGAAAAGTAAGTAAAACATAAAAGAAGAATTTAGTAAGCAGTTATAACCAAATGGCCATGTAATCTTACAACATAGAATCTTGACCCCATCACTGGGTCCTGTCCTGTTTACAAACACAGAGGCAACCACTATCCCAAATTTCTGTTGGTAATTTTCTTCTTGCCTTTCTACATAGATTGACTCTCTGTTTACGCACTTCTAAGCCGCAACTTAATTTTCCCTATTTTAGTAATATATATGTTATATAGATGTTATGTTTGTATGTCTATATGAGATGTGTGTATAATATGTATGTATAAATAACATGAGTGTGCGTGTGCGTGTGTTAAATCTTACTCCTTGTTTTCTTTGGTGTCTTGCTCTTCTTGCTCAACATTATGTGTATAAAACTCCTCCAACTTGCTGCACATAGTTTGTTCACATTCAAAGCTGTACTAATACAGTGTAATTTACCTGTTTCCTACTGTTAATAGCCATTTGGGTTGTTTTCAATTGGGGCTATTTTGAACAAGCCTCTCATGAATATTCCTGCACATGTAAGATTCTTCTAAGTCCACTATCTTTAGGTTACATTTCTGGGAGGGGAAATGCTGGGGCTGGGCTGCTCATCTGCACACATACTAGATAGCACCAAACTATTTACCACAGTGGTTGTACCAATTAACATTCTGACCAGCAACGCATGAGACTTCACTTTGCTCAACGTCCTTATCCACACTTGGCATTAACTAACCTTGTGACATTTTCCAATCAATTGAGTACATAATGGTCTTCCCTTGTGGTTTAAATTGGCATTCTCCTGATTACTAATAAGCTTGTCCACATTTTAATACATTTATTAGCTATCTGGATTTCCATTATTTGGTTTGCTTTTCAGATTTTAAAACAACTGGACAGTAGATTCTGGTCAGGACATGAAGAAAGGGTCCAAAACTAATATATAAATCTAGTGCAACAGAAATAATTCATGGAATTTATGAAAATGATTCTAAATTTCCAAAACTAATATATAAATCTAGTGCAACAGAAATAATTCATGGAATTTATGAAAATGATTCTAAATTTCCTCTGTAAAATATGTGAATAATAAAGGTTTTCTGAAAAAAGGGTAAAGGGACTTGCATCTGTTAAACTGTATTATAAAGCTATAGTAATTAAGATTTATTGATAAAAGTCACAGAATATAGATGCTAGTACATAAAAAGACTTAGTCTATGATGAACATGAATATTTTAATTGGTTAAGCTCTGGGTGATCGTGATTATATTCACACAGACCAAGGGAGGGGAGAAGGAAGGATTGGCGCGCTTGGAAAGAGCATTCAGGTAGAAGATGATGAATTCAAAAAAGGAAAACTTCCTTGTTGGGTGAAGGCACTTAAGCACGGGCAGATGGCCCATATTCTCATTGCCAGAGCTGAGGACCTGATGCATAATATGTTTATGCATGTTACGCATAACATGCATCTTACGTTAGAACACACTGAATATTCCTATATACTTAATGCATATTTCATCCTGGTTTTCTTTCTTTTTAGAATCTGTTTCTTTCTGGTTCATTGCTAATGATCAGAAAAGTGAAAGTGAAGTCGCTCAGTCGTGTCCAACTCTTTGCGACCCCATGGACTGAAGCCTACCAGGCTCCTCCCTCCATGGGATTCTCCAGGCAAGAGTACTGGAGTGGGGTGCCATTTCCTTCTCCAGGGGATCTTCCCGACCCAGGGATCGAACTCGGGTCTCCCGCATTCCAGGCAGACGCTTTAACCCTCTGAGCCACCAGGGAAGAGTGCTGGTGAATATCTGTTAGGTAGATTTAACCAAATTATTGGGAACATAACTGTCAAAAAAAGAAAGCAGACATCCACCTCTGCTATCTCTTAGAAAGATTCCCATCCGAAAATCAAAGGAGAGAACAACTTCTGGATGAAGATATAAGTGCTGACAGTCAGATACTCATTTTTTAAAATAAAACTAGAAATATTTCTGAGAGCTTGAGCTTGGCCTACCTCATTTGGCTTACAACCATTTAAGAATCATACATACCTGGTGGCTCAGAGGTTAAAGCATCTGCCTCCAATGTAGGAGACCCGGGTTCGATCCCTGGGTCAGGAAGATTCCCTGGAGAAGGAAATGGCAACCCACTCCAGTATTCTCGCCTGGAGAATCTCATGTACGGAGGAGCCTGGTAGGCTACACTCCACGGGGTCACTAAGAGTTGGACACAACTGAGCAACTTCGCTTTCACTTACGTATATTTTAAAGTCTTTCTCTCTTTTAGAGAGAAGCTTGATTTTCTAAAGTCAAAAAGAGCTTGCTTTAAATGTAGGCTTTTTCAATTATTAACCATATGATCTTGAGCAAATTATTTCTTGTTCTCCTCATTGTGAAATGGTGATAATTACAGTTTGCCTCACAGGGTTGTTGAGAAAAATAAATGAGTCAATGAATGCAAAGCATTTAACACATTGTCTGATCCCTAGAAGGCTTTCAATAAATATTGGTAATTGTTAATTATAAGGATGAGGGTAGAGAGGGCAGAGAAACTTGACTGGATTCCAATTTCTTAGCTCTATGTGGTGAAAAAGACTGGAAATGCCAATTTTGAAGAGAATCAAATTATATGGGCATTGTGTTTAAAATCACTGGGGAGAGAAAAGAAAGATCATCTTCCTTTACTCCTCTCACCATGGAAACCAGGCCTAGAAAACCCAGATGCACATTTTCTGATTTGGCTTCAAGAAAAGAGCCCTTAATATGGAAACCCAGGAAACCTGGGGAATAAACTCAGACCAGCAGGCTTGGAGATTCCTTTTTATCATTTGAGTACTGTGGATTTGGGGCAGAAAATAGACTGTATTGTATGTGTCCATTATTTTAAAAGTGACAAAAGGGACTTATTACCCCTGAAGATAATTGGAAGCCAGGAAATTTGCAGGTGTTCAAATATCACATAAAATCAGGCTCATCTTCCCCTACAGATGACTTGTTTTTCCTCTCTTTAGTTCTGCAAGTAAGACAATGAAATATTGAAAGAAGGTGGCAATGCTCTTGCCTTTAATTTCAAGTTCAAATATTTTGCCTGCAAACTGCTCATGGGATTATAGCGATGATAAGCCTAAAACCAAAATTATAACGGGAAGGTACTTTGTGAACTTACATCCTTATGCAGGAGTATGTAAATCATGGTTATAGTAATACTTATATCATTTATTACCATCCCACTTATTGCTGTACCTTCTCTGTTTTGTTCTTTAAAAAAAAAAAAAAAAAACTCTTCTCACTAAAAGATAAGCCCCAAGGGTTGGAGACCTTGTCTGTTTTGCTCCCTATAAAATCACCAGCATCTAAAAACAGAGGCAATGAGTAGGTATTTATTGAATGAACTATTAATATTCTTCATCAGGAAGTATGTAGAAACTGTCCTTAATAACTCATAAACTAACGTTCTTTACAGGTAGTCCATGGCGCCCGCCTGAATCAAGATCAGACTGGATGCTTGCTAAAAGGAGATTCCTGAGGTTCACCTCAGACCTGTGAAATCAGAAGCTCTCCAGGTAAAGTCAGAGAGGGACTTGTCATTTCTAGTCACAAGGCCCTACAGATGACTGGACCTCCAGTACATGGTGTCCACAGGAATGAAAAACAACGCTTTGCTCTTAGTGGCTCTGGCAGCTCAGGGGACCCATACCCATGTAAGGCTTGGTGCCAGCCACAGTGGTAATCCGCATCTCCCCGGGCAGCATCGCGGCAATGTTGAAGTCTGTGATGTGCACGTGCCCTGCGAGAGAAGAGGGCCATGGAGAATGTTAGGAGCTTACTTTGTACATTCTTTTTTTCTCTCTCTTAAAAAAATTTTTTTTTATATTGGAGTATAATTGCTTTACACAGTTACACTAGTTTCTGCTGTACAACAAAGTGATACTAACCTTTTCATATTATGATCTATCTCCTAGAAGGGGGGATGGTTTAAGACCATACTTACTGGCCTTGAGGACAGAAAAATTGTGCTTTTACTGCCTGTAGCCAATCACAAATGGCATATAAGAATTTATAAACTAATGAACATTATATGCCATTTGCAAGTGGGTACAGACAGTAAAAGCTCACTTATTCTATCCTCAAGGCCAATAAGGCCTTAAACCATCAACTCTTCAGGAGCCAGGTCTTGCTATGAAAAGGTTAGTGTTGGTTGTAAATTTGTAGTTCAACCTCAGAAAGTTTTAACCTTGGTCTTTAAGAGCTCACAACTCTGGTAAGTTCTACTTGGGCAATTTTTGTCTATTGACATCATTTTAGGTTGGTGCAGAATATGAGTATCAAGAGATGGACAGATAAGAACTATTCAAAATATCAAATTTCCAAGCATTTCTTATGGAATCTTTTAAAGAGACTAACATTAATACAAAGAGAACATGATTGTGGACACACATATTAATCAATATTTCTTTGCCAAGAAAGAGTTCTTTTCTCTCCTTGTCTTTCTGAAATATCATTAGTAGTTTTCTGTCTGATAGTTCAAATTGTCCCCCAGTGATCACCAATAAAATAATACATCAAGGGAAAGTATGGGAGAAAAGTCAAGTTCTACTTTTAAAGTGAAAGTAAAGTCATGTCCAACTCTTTGGGATCCCTTGGACCACCTGGCTCCTCTGTCCATGGGATTTTCCAGGCAAGAATACTGGAGTGGGTTGCCATTTCCTTCTCCAGGAGATCTTCCTGACCCAGGGATTGAACCCAGGTCTCCCACATTGTGGACAGATGCTTTACCATCTGAGCCACTAGGGAGTCTACTTTTAAGAGGCTGTTTAAAGAGCCCTAAACTGGGAGCTAGGTGAGCTGGGTCCTGCCTTGAATTCTGCCCCTAAGACCTTGTAGACTTGAGGTTGCTTTCCTGTGCTGATCTGCCCCTAAGACTTTGTAGACTTGAAGTTGCTTTCCTGTGCTGAATGTTAACTTTCCCTTTTAAAAAAAGGAACGGCAGATTTGATCCTGTCTAGGGTCTCTCCTCAGCTCTAATACTGATGGCAATACTGTGTGGGTCTAACACTCAAGTTCAGCAGAGAGCAATCCCTACAGAGTGTATTAGTGTCTTTGTGCTCACAGCCAAAAGTAGGAAAGGGCATTACCAGCCTCTCAGGCAGACAAGCTCATTGTGTTGGTTGGCATGAGTGTCGTATTGAGAGGATCTTGGAAGTGTTGGCATTTCCATTTGCATGCTTCTGTGGTTGTGATGAGATGTGGTGGTAATTGGAGGGGGTGCCATGGGATTGTTCTTCCACATCCCACAGACCCCACTCCCCCTGCCAACTTCACTGTCTGCTCCCCAATAGTATCCAGCCCACTCCTAATGATAAATCTCGGTCTTTATCACCAGGGTTTTGTTTGATGCAAAAAAAGTGTTCTGTTTTTATCTGATGACATCTTAATAAAGTAACAGTAGCTGAAAGTGAAGGCATTCTTACATAAATGGTTCCAAGAGACGATTTCAAGAGCTTGCACTATCGTAATATAGGTTGTTTCAGTATTTTCTTTCTCTGTTTTTCCCTCATGTTCAAAGCACTGGCTCCTTGGTTCACAAGGTTTGATACAAAATAGGGGAGTCTGGAGTCTTAGTGGTTAAGAGCTTGTTCTCTGGAGTCTGATTGCCTGACTTTAAGTCCCAGCTCTACCACTGATTAGCTGTACTACCTCAAAAAGGTGACTGATCCTGACTGTAAAGTTGGGATGATAATAGTGGTCTTCTCATGAGGTTGTTGGGAAGATCAAACGAAATAATGCTGTGGAAGACTTAACTCAGCATTTCACAGGAAGTATGTATCATCCAATTGTTGCTATTTGTCATGATCAGATGCTCTGGCGTCATTTTGCAAAACACACATGCCTGGACTTCTCTCTCCTAAGACCCCAGTGCAGTGGGATGGGTGGGACAGGCAGGTGTCCAGGTTAAAAATAGTACCAAGAAACTCCACAGGTGATTCAGATGGGCAGCCAGGCATGGGATCCTCGACTTTAGCCTGAGTAGGTGTTCTAAGCTGACTCAATCCTGAGACTGACTATGCTCACGTAGAAGTATTGGGTTGGCCAAAGAATTTGTTCAATCTTTTCCATATGCGGGTACAGAAAAGCCCAAATGAACATTTTGGCCAACCCAGCAGAAGATATAGGATGCTTTAGAACCATTTGGTTCTCAAAGTGTGTGGTCCCCAGACCAGCAGCATCAGGAATGTGATAGGAATGCAGACTCCTGGGCCCTGTCCCCACCTACTGAATCAGAAACTCTGAGGGTGGAACCCCTGTGTTTAAATAAGCTCCCCAGGTGATTCTGTTACCCAGTTCATTTTGAGACCATGCTTTTAAAAGAAGACCTGGCTTAGTAGAAAATATTAACCAGTTAGTACTCATTATATTTCTTTTGAATGTGGTTAAAAGTGTTAATTTTATCATATAAGTAGTATTTGAATTTGTATGATTAATTGCAATTTTCTAAAGGTTTTTATACACTTTAGGCTAGTGAAGTCATCCCTATTTCAGAGAAGAGCTGTTTGTGGCTAAGTTCTCAGTGTTCAGAAGTAGCAGAGCTGGAATTAGGATCTAGCATTTGGTCCAGGACTCCTCTGTTGAGTTATGAATTGTCCAAAGACTTTTTGCACCGTATCGTAAGACCAAGATCTGAAGAAACTCAAAGCACTATCTTCTGATTGGCTCAGGGTTCTCTCACCAGGATGTATAGTTAATGGTTGGGAGGAATTATCTGATGGTCAACATCTACTAGAAACTCTGCCCTGGTGCCCTCAAGCTGAACAAGGAAAGCAGAGCCTCACGGAGCCTATGGCCACCAGCCCAACATCTCGCTGCAGATACTTCCTCAGCTGTACTTCCCTTGGCTCACCTTGGGGCCCTTTCTGCAAGTTCCCCTCTGTGCTGTGGAAACGAATCTGAGTGCTGGCTCACAGAGGAAGCTCTGGTTGCCCCATTAACAGAGGGACATAGAAATTGCTCTGGAGTGAGGGACCCCTCTGGCTTTCCCCATAAGTCCTGGCCCTGAGGGAGTCTTAGATCAGAGCTTCTCAACTTGGAACTGACTGAGAACTTGGACCTGATCATCTGTGTGGTGAAGGGCTGTCCTGTGCACGGTGGAATGCTTACTTGCAGCCTTGGCCTCTATCCACCAGATGCCAAAAGCACTTCCCACTCCTGATATACTGACCATCAAAAATGTCTGCAGACATTGTCTCACCTCTGCAGGGAGAGACAGTGGAACAAAGGCATCCAGTTAGAACCACTGCTTTACTGTGAAGTTTTCAAGTACAAGGCCCAGAACTTCCTGATTGCGTACCCTAGGGAGCCATCTGCCTGTTCTTTGCAGCTCTGTACCTGGAGGCACAGAATCACATTAAAAATTGGAGCTCACAGTATTGAGTCACTGAATTTAGTCATCACTGCAGTCATTATTTATACTCTTTCTTACTGCGCATGTGTCCAGCCTGAGGATGTTTCTCAACACAGCCCTCAAGGACACCATAACCAATTGGTTGGCATGGCTCCTAGCTTTCAAAAATTTCCCTAACTCAAAAATGGTGCCACAGTTTTCTAGGATTCTTATTAAAAATTTATATCCTTAGACACTAGCTGAGATTTATAAATCTGATTATCTGGGGCTAAGGTACAGTGTCCTACCGTGTGTGTGTGTGTGTGCTTGGTATATGTGTGTGTGTCTGTTTATATATAAAAACGCTATACACTTGATTTTTAGGTACATTTTGGGACTCTGCAAAGAAGAAGCTATTAAAGTAGCAGGCTTGGTTCTTCCTCACACCCCTAAACTGGGTTTTTACCTTTCTCTGTTCCCTGTGACAAAGGAGGGTATCAAGAAACCTAAATTATAGATAATGTGGTAATTGTCATTCTCTCAGATATACCAGGGAGACATTATTCTTCCTTTGTAGGCAGCACTTATTTCCTGAATAATGTAGAAAAAAAACACAAGAACCTTAGACACTACGGAACTGATAAAATTGGATGGAGTATCTAAGTTGGTAGGATATGGAAACCATATATCAGAAGAGTTGGTTATGAGCCATCCAAGAGTTAATGCCATCTCAGGCTCTGAACTAATGAGTGAGCCATTGAAGAAGGACAGTAAATGTATGCACTAAATTAAAAAAAAATTAAGTCAAATTCTGATGTATAAGGAATGTTCATTCACACTGGTAGAAGGACTCTCCATTTACAAAAGGATTTGGTTCCTTTAAATGTCAGTCTTTTCTGATGAACATGAACCAGTATGACTCAGTAAGAGTAATACAAAGTTTCTCCCTGTCACTGATGGTACTGAATTTAAATATAAGCCACATGGTGTAATACACAGCTCACCTGGAGAAATGGGAATAGCAGATGTGTCAGAGAGGAGCAGTTATCCTTGTAATTGCTAAATCCCCACGCAAGAGGCATATATGAGCCACCAGGAATTTCATGTCAGAATACTGGGTTGGCCAAAAACTTTATTTGGGTGTTTCCATTACATCTCAGGGAAAAAGCCAAAAGAACTTTTTGGCCAACCCAATAGTCATTTGGGTTGGCCAACAATGCCTGAAAGCTAGGTTTTTCGAAATCTGAAAAAAACAGAGAGTAAATAACTTCAAAAAATTATTTCTTCCAGAAGAGATCCCTAGGGCAATGCTTAGAGAATGACTCTCAGTCTTGTTTGTTTGCATCTCTCTCTCATTCACATACCCAGTCCTTCCCAAGACAGTGTTTCTCTAATTGACGGCAATGATTCTCCAGTTGAGTTTAGGATGGGAATAACACACAGAAAAGCTCCTCTTAGGTCACTGTTCAAACCCCAAAGTTAAAGAGTGAAAAGTATCTTTGTAAATAGTACACCAGGTAACAGGTGTAGACAGGAAACCAGGCAGTGTGGGTTGCTGGCTTGCAGTCCCTAAGCAGCAGAGCCACAGTCCAACCAATAATAAAATGCCCTGAAAAAGTGGGCGTTAGCCTCCTATGTGCATGAGGGAAAGGCAGAACAAGCCATTGAAAGTACAGTTACCTGAGAATTAAGGGTCAGACAAAATTGTTTAAACACAAAACCTGAGAAGTAGATGTGTACAATATTTGGTATATCCCTTTTGGAATCAAAATATCAATAATTCTTTAGTAAAGTCAAGGAAGGATCCAGCTTTCAGTGATTGCACCACCTGGGAAACCTTATGTACAATATCACTCAATTTTTCCTGAGGGTAGTCTCTAAGGGTGTTTACACTTGAAGATTAACTTATTCCTGGATCTTTCTCCTAATCTACAATCACCAAGCTGATAAGAAAATGAGAAACAGAAAGACTTTGAATAAGAGCTGGATGACCTCATGGTAGAAATAAGATGAGGTCACACTGGAGATCCAAGACTGAAATGTTGTTCTCCAAATGGAAGGTCACACCTGAATGGTCTAGTGGTTTTCCCTACTTTCGTCAATTTGAGTCTCAATTTGGTAATAAGGAGTTCATGATCTGAGCCACAGTCAGCTCCTGGTCTTGTTTTTGTTGACTGTATAGAGTTTCTCCATCTTTGGCTGCAAAGAATATAATCAATCTGATTTTGGTGTTGACCATCTGGTGATGTCCATGTGTAGAGTCTTCTCTTGCATTGTTGGAAGAGAGTGTTTGCTATGACAATTGCATTTTCTTGGCAAAACTCTATTAGTCTTTGCCCTGCTTCATTCTGCATTCCAAGGCCAAATTTGCCTGTTACTCCAGGTGTTTCTTGACTTCCTACTTTTGCATTCCAGTCCCCTATAATGAAAAGGACATCTTTTTTAGGTGTTAGTTCTAAAAGGTCTTGTAGGTCTTCATAAAACCGTTCAACTTCAGTTTCTTCAGCATTACTTGTTGGGGTATAGACTTGGATAACTGTGATATTGAATGGTTTGCCTTGGAGACGAACAGAGATCATTCTGTCATTTTTGAGATTGCATCGAAGTACTGCATTTTGGACTCTTGTTGACCATGATGGCTACTCCATTTCTTCTGAGGGATTCCTGCCCACAGTAGTAGATATAATGGTCATCTGAGTTAAATTCACCCATTCCAGTCCATTTTAAAAGCAGAGACATTACTTTGCTGACTAAGGTCCATCTAGTCAAGGCTATGGTTTTTCCTGTGGTCATATATGGATGTGAGAATTGGACTGTGAAGAAGGCTGAGTGCCAAAGAATTGATGCTTTTGAACTGTGGTGTTGGAGAAGTCCCTTGGACTGCAAGGAGATCCAACCAGTCCATTCTGAACGAGATCAACCCTGGAATTTCTTTGGAAGGAATGATGCTAAAGCTGAAACTCCAGTACTTTGGCCACCTCACGCGAAGAGTTGACTCATTGGAAAAGACTCTGATGCTGGGAAGGATTGAGGACAGGAGAAGAAGGGGACGACCGAGGATGAGATGGCTGGATGGCATCACGGACTCGACGGACGTGAGTCTGAGTGAACTCTGGGAGTTGGTGATGGACAGGGAGGCCTGGCGTGCTGCGATTCATGGGTTCGCAAAGAGTCGGACATGACTGAGCGACTGAACTGAACTGAAATGGAAGGTGACTTTTGGAAAGGTTTTGGTTGATAGGATCAATATGTCTCCTTTCAGGATCCTGACAAATATTCGAGCAATACACTGGGCACAGAGGCAAGCAGCTGAGAAAGAAGTGGGGACAGAACCCCAAACCAGGCTCTGTGTGACCAAGACTGTTGGGCACACAGGGCACCTTTCTCTATCATGTGCAGAGGTGGCCTCTAGTGGCTAGGGTTGTGAAGCTGACAGTTGTGAAGCTCCACAAAGTTTATTTGTACCAGCGTGAGGGGGATCCTGCTTCCTACTGAAGGCAGAGATAGTTGGTGTTTTCATGAAAGTCACCTTCATGCTGTCTCACCAGTGCCCACATTTCTGAGTTTCAGAGAATCTGTTCCCAAATGTCAGAAGCAGTAAAGGGAAGGAAGAAATAAGGCATTGGAAGAAAGTGGAAAAAATCTTTTTAGACAGTCCATAAATAAATAATGATGCTGAGCTTTGAAATTGGAGGTCATACAGAAAAGCATTCCTTGGCACTCAGAGCACACGTGGCAAACCGGGTTTTAAATGCAATTAGGTAAATAAATAATGAACCACGGATAGTCTGTGGATTTCAGTCCCACTTGTAAATCCCTTTTGTAAAAGTCAGATGAATACAGAGCTTTGCAGGTTTAGGACTCCCTCACCCAGCAGCTCTCTGAAAATTTAACAAGGATCTTATTGCCTCTGTAACATTTATAACATGCCGGCTGTGTGTCCTACAACTCTGTACTGATGTACCAATAAATCCAAATGTCCATTAAAATAATATTAGGAGGAGATTATATGCATTTAATCACTGTTGGCCAAAGCTTTTTCTACAGGACGTCTTCAATCGGTGTTTCTTGGACTTCAGGTGTTCATTTTTCACCTTCACGGTCCCTGCCTTATTCCTCTGGGTACCACATAGACTCTTACCTACTCTATACATTTCTTTAACTGGACTGATTTTTTTGTTAACTGAAAATGGTTGAACATAAAATTTAGTATCTCTTATATAAATGTAAAAATTTGCCTTGACAAGAAGAAAAGCCTAAAAGCAGACAAAATGAGAACAAAATAATGTCATGAATCTCTAAGTAGATACTATTGCCTACCGAATGCTCTATACTTGAGGTCTCTTCTGTCTTTATGGGGGGGGGAAAGGAAGATAATTGCTATAGAGGTATTAAGGCAAACTAGCACCCCAAAACTGGGGTGGTTTTCTTGAAGAAATCAGTAGAAATGGAAGAAAACTGAAAAGAGAACAACTTTTTCCTTATGTAAATTCAGGCTATTTATGGGTGTACTGGTGCAGTAGTCCCCAACCTTTTTGGCACCAGGGACCAGTTTCGTGGAAGACAGTTTTTCCATGGATCAGAGCGGGAGGTGATGAGGAGTAGTGGGGCAGTAATGGTTTAGGTGGTAATGCAAGTGATGGAAATTGATGGGAGCAGCAGATGAACCTTAACTAGCTGGCTAACCTCTCACCTCCTGCTTTGCAGCCTGGTTCCTAAAAGGCTGCGGACGGCTATTGGGCACCCCTGTACTAGTGTACTATGCCACTGCAATAAATGATAAAGTTCCCCCACGTGGTCCGTCCCACCTTTAAAAAGAGTTTGTACAAACAATGCAACTGAACCAAGCAAGACACTTTTTCCATGTATAGTACTCCTCTGCTGGGGATAACCAATTTGTTGCACATGTGTATCAAGTGGTTGATTGCAAACAAATCATTTACTTACCATGTTCATCAAGTAAAATATTGTCAGGTTTCATATCCCTAGGGGAGGAAAAAGAAAAGAGAAAGTAGCTCATAATAAAGCAGAACTATTGAGTTGGACCAGACTGAGCAGCTGAACAACAACAACAAAGGATAAACGCAGAAATTCTCAAGAATGGTAGCTAGGGCTGAAACAATGTACTAGCCCTTCATCACAATCTCACTGAATCCTCACAGTGAATTGATATGATGACCAGTAATACCGCCGATTTCTAGATCAGAAAACCGAGGCTTAAAGAAGTTAAGTCACTTAATCCAAGGTCACAGAGCTAGTAAACAGAAGAACTGGGGCCTGAACCTGGGTCTTTTCCATTCCAAAGCTCTCAGACCCTCAAGTTCTATAGTAGGTTATAGCCGAGCAAGTAAATATTGCTCCATAGGTCATACGGCATTTACATTGTCAGAGAAGGCAATGGCACCCCACTCCAGTACTCCTGCCTGGAAAATCCCATGGATGGAGGAGCCTGGTAGGCTGCAGTCCATGGGGTCACTGAGGGTTGGACACGACTGAGCGACTTCACTTTCACTTTTCACTTTCACGCATTGGAGAAGGAAATGGCAACCCACTCCAGTGTTCTTGCCTGGAGAATCCCACGGACGGGGGAGCCTGGTGGGCTGCTGTCTATGGGGTCACACAGTCGGACATGACTGAAGCGACTTAGCAAGGCAGTAGTACTAATCCTCACTGTTGTCTGTGTAACTCTAGAGCTACACAGATGAGGCGAATTTAAAGACTATGAGAAACAATGGTCTATGCCGTGATGATATATATATTTTTATTTTTAGAGAAATAATGGTTTGTTCATACTCTCTACACCTTAGGTCTTAAGAAAATGTAAATTAATGGGTAGTAAGTCTTGACTGAGATGAAGCAGAGAGACATACTATGAAACTTCAGATTCCTGAATATAGATTGATGAAGACGCTAATGATATTATGCCTCTGATCTCTTCTAGTTTTTCACAGACCAGGAAAGAGGGCTCCTATGTAACTCAAAAAATACCCCAGGCAGAACCTTTTACATTACATTTTCAATACTGCGATTATACTTTCAACTTGCAGAGATTAGAATCTTTCTTAGGATGATTTTTTTTTTTTTTTTGCTTTTGGACTGCCTGTTTATTTCAAGTTTAAGATTTTCTTTTATACTTTTACAAAAGCATTAGGTCAGAAGCTTGACATTTTCAGTTCTCCCTCTCCCAGATTTATTATCTCCATAAATCATTGTTGCTCTTCAAACAGACTTCCTGCTTCAGTGATTCTCTTGTTAATGCCTCTAATGACTCAAAAAGTCTTATTCCCAGGGTTGTTAATTAAAGGATTTGGACCAGTCTTCTGTGCACTGGTAAGTTCCTTAAATCCACAGAAAGGAATACAACCCACCCTCATCCGAAGAAGGGAGTAGTTTGATGGTAGATACTCAGAGGTTTGATGGTAAATACTTAGAGGATTGGTCTGTAGAATTTTAAAAGTTCCCAAGAAACAAATATTACTGTAAGCAGTGTCCTCAATGAGAGCACTGCTCTGCAGTTCATAACAGCTCTCAAATTCCACACTCCTGCTTTCACTGCCCTTCCCTAACAAACCATGAAAGCCCTTCAACCCAAATTCACAGAAGTCATTAGGGAAGAAATTCTGCAACAGGTTTGGGATTACATTTTTCAGCCTAGTCAAGAGGCTTTTATGTTTTTAGAATAAGGTGACCTGCACTGGTCATAGCAAACACTCTCTTCCAACAACACAAGAGAAGACTCTACACATGGACATCACCAGATGGTCAACACCAAAATCAGATTGATTATATTCTTTGCAGCCAAAGATGGACAAGCTCTATACAGCCAGCAAAAACAAGACCAGGAGCTGACTGTAGCTCAGATCATGAGCTCCTTATTGCCAAATTCAGACTCAAATTGCAGAAGGTAGCAAAAACCACTAGACTATTCAGGTATGACCTAAATCAAATCCCTTATGATTATACAGTGGAAGTGAGAAATAGATTTAAGGGACTAGATCTGATAGATAGAGTGCCTGATGAACTATGGAATGAGGTTCATGATATTGTACAGGAGACAGGGATCAAGACCATCCCCAAGGAAAAGAAATGCAAAAAAGCAAAATGGCTGTCTGGGGAGGCCTTACAAATAGCTGTGAAAAGAAGAGAGGTGAAAAGCAAAGGAGAAAAGGAAAGATATAAGCATCTGAATGCAGAGTTCCAAAGAATAGCAAGAAGAGATAAGAAAGCCTTCTTCAGTGATCAATGCAAAGAAATAGAGGAAAACAGAATGGGAAAGACTAGAGATCTCTTCAAGAAGATTAGAGATACCAGGGGAACATTTCATGCAAAGATGGGCTCGATCAAGGGCAGAAATGGTCTGGACCTAACAGAAGCAGAAGATATTAAGAAGAGGTGGCAAGAATACATGGAAGAACTGTACAAAAAAGATCTTCATGACCCAGAAAATCATGATGATGTAATCACTAATCTAGAGCCAGACATCTTGGAATGTGAAGTCAAGTGGGCCTTAGAAAGCATCACTACGAACAAAGCTAGTGGAGGTGATGGAATTCCAGTTGAGCTGTTTCAAATCCTGAAAGATGATGTTGTGAAAGGGCTGCACTCAATGTGCCAGCAAATTTGGAAATCTCAGCAGTGGCCACAGGACTGGAAAAGGTCAGTTTTCATTCCAATCCCAAAGAAAGGCAATGCCAAAGAATGCTCAAACTACTGCACAATTGCACTCATCTCACACGCTAGTAAAGTAATGCTCAAAATTCTCCAAGCCAGGCTTCAGCAATACGTGAACCGTGAACTCCCTGATGTTCAAACTGGTTTTAGAAAAGGCAGAGGAACCAGAGATCAAATTGCCAACATCCGCTGGATCATGGAGAAAGCAAGAGAGTTCCAGAAAAACATCTATTTCTGCTTGATTGACTATGCCAAAGCCTTTGACTGTGTGGATCACAATAAACTGTGGAAAATTCTGAAAGAGATGGGAATACCAGATCACCTGACCTGCCTCTGGAGAAATCTGTATGCAGATCAGGAAGCAACAGTTAGAACTGGACATGAAACTACAGACTGGGTCCAAATAGGAGAAGGAGTATGTCAAGGCTGTATATTGTCACCTTGCTCATTTAACTTATATGCAGAGTACATCATGAGAAATGCTGGACTGGAAGAAACACAAGCTGGAATCAAGTTTGCTGGGAGAAATATCAATAACCTCAGATATGCAGATGACACCACCCTTATGGCAGAAAGTGAAGAGGAGCTAAAAAGCCTCTTGATGAAAGTAAAAGAGGAGAGTGAAAAAGTTGGCTTAAAGCTCAATATTCAGAAAACAAAGATCATGGCATCTGGTCCCATCACTTCATGGGAAATAGGTGGGGAAACAGTAGAAACAGTGTCAGACTTTATTTTTGGGGGTTCCAAAATCACTGCAGATGGTGACTGCAGCCCTGAAATTAAAAGACGCTTACTCCTTGGAAGAAAAGTTATGACCAACCTAGATAGCATATTCAAAAGCAGAGACATTACTTTGCCGACTAAGGTCCATCTAGTCAAGGCTATGGTTTTTCCTGTGGTCATATATGGATGTGAGAGTTGGACTGTGAAGAAGGCTGAGTGCCGAAGAATTGATGCTTTTGAACTGTGGTGTTGGAGAAGACTCTTGAGAGTCCCTTGGACTGCAAGGAGATCCAACCAGTCCATTCTGAAGGAGATCAGCCCTGGGATTTCTTTGGAAGGAATGATACTAAACTGAAGCTCCAGTACTTTGGCCACCTCATGCGAAGAGTTGACTCATTGGGAAAAATCTCTGATGCTGAGAGGGATTAGGGGCAGGAGGAGAAGGGGACGACCGAGGATGAGATGGCTGGATGGCATCATGGACTCGATGGATGTGAGTCTGAGTGAACTCCGGGAGTTGGTGATGGACAGGGAGGCCTGGCGTGCTGCGATTCATGGGGTCACAAAGAGTCAGACACGACTGAGCGACTGAACTGAACTGAACTGAGCCTTTCACAGACCAAGATTGTCAGAGTCCTCTTTTCTTGACACTATTAATAACAAGCCTCTTACCTATGGAGAGAACCAAGTATGTGCCCCACCCAACAGGAAGGCACATGAGTACTTTCATAATGTTTAAATATCTCCTTATTTAGTTCATTAGTTTCTTAAAATTAGTTCTGGATTCATAAGTGATCATTTGTGGCTGTGGCAAATTTTTCTCTTGTTCAGGGTACAATTTATTAGAAACACAGAGCAGGAGGGGGTTTCAAATTGGATGTTTCTCTGGCTAAAGTCTCAATATTTCAGACCCCATCCCGTCCCCTCTGATGGATTTCATTTCAAAAATTATCAAGTCTAAACTTATTCATATAAAATACAGGCCCTCTTAGTCTGACTCCTGGGCGGCAGCCACATGGAGTACATGGAGTCTCCTAAATGCTGCCTCCATCCCTTCACCTTCTGTTGTTCCTTTGTGTGAATCAGAGCCTTGACCTGCTACACCCAGAAAATTCAGATTCATCTCTCACCACATAGCTCAGATGCCACTTCCCGCAGGGAGCCTTTCCTGATTTTCCATTTCTGAGTCAGTGGCCCCTCCTACATGCTCTGCATGGTATACATCTTCCGTCATAACATTTATCACACTTCTATTAATTTTTTTCTCCAATTGGATCATGAACTCCTTGATGGCAGGGGCAGCTTCTTGATTAATATATAAACCAGGATATACAAGAGCACTATGGCGCACCATCAAACACTCTGCAGCTTAAAGCTCAAGGTAAACCAGGCATGAGGCTATTGCCATCTCTTTCAGACTGGCATCAGTGAGCATCAGGTACTGTTTACCAGATAAGGAGGAGGCTCTGAGGAACCCTGCCAGGAAGGGAGAGGCAGGATGAACATAATGATTTCATGGTCTGAATTTATGAGGGTTTGCTGGTTGGAATGAACTGCTGTGGATTTGTCACTTTATGGGCCTTCTATTAAATTTCTAGGCATCATTTTAAAAAAATTGTTGTAGCCACAATTTGTTATATCCACTACTTTCCCCAGAAACTAGCTTAAAGAACAGCACAAAGATCAGAGAGGTCATATTTTAAAGGTGGTAGGTCCCACTTCAATCTGATGTGCATTTATTCATCAAATATTTGTCTACTTTGATAAGTTACTGTGTTAGAAATAGATACATGAGATCTAGTTGCCCCAGGGATGGAGAGGGTAAGAAAGGTTCATGAGGAACCTTGTCAAAGGGGTTCAAAGTGGTAAAGAGGTATGTTTATTACTAAATTCAGAGAAAGGATATTGAGAAAATATCCTTTCTCTGTAGAAACGGGAAAGTAGACTCTTAACAGAAAAATAAAGTATATAAGCAGAGATTCTGAGTATGCAGTTTTTTTCAAAAGTGATGAAGTAACCTCTAAATCACTAAGGGTGAAGAGCAGTGTGATAAGACTGTTTATTCATGTAGCAGGAGAAAGAAAATGAAAATAAACCCAGGTGCTGTATTAAAATTTCTTCTAGAACAAGGTGAGATTTTCTAGTTCAGAAATGCAGCACCACCTCTTATCTTTTTCATCTTTTCCAATAATCCTGAATGGTTTCCTTCATTTAAGGCAATCTATAAGATGGTTTAACTGGGTAATTACCAAACCTGGCTCTTCCTAAAGTTACCCAGGCAAGCTGAAAATATGCACCCTGATTATTTCCTCACTCCCATCTCCTTAATTATTCTTCTGCCATCATTAGAGCCTACCCCCTGTGCAGCATGACCTGGCTCATATACCTTTTAGTGCCAACCCTGACATTCTAGACTAATAATAAATGAAATTTTCTGCTTGATGTTTCTGTCCGTATGTTTAGCAGTCTTGATAAATATAAATATATGTCCTAAAGAGACCCTTTGATATCCAGCACAAACAGCAAAACCCTCTTATCCTCAAGGCCCTTAGCCCAGTATACCATACCAATATTCTCCCATTATAAAAACAAAAACCTTGGGAGATCATTATTATTTCTTCTCTTTTTCTTAACTCATAATACCAGCCCCTCAGCAGCCTTGATAACTTGGCCTTTAAAATACAATTATCTGAGACACTGTGATGGTTCTTCAAAAAAATAAACATGAAATTAATAATCGATCCAGTAATTCTGCTTCTGGGTATATCCCCCAAAGAAGTGAAAGCAGGTATTTGAACAGATATTTGTAAAAAATAAGATAAAATGTTGATATGTTCTCGAACATGGATGAACCTTGAAGACATTATGCTAAGTGAAATATGCGAGGCACAAAAGAGCAATTATTGTATGATTCCTCTTAGAGGAGATCCTTAGACTGAACAGTCAAATTCACAGAGACAGAGAACTGAATAGTGGTTCCCCAAGGACTGAGGGACAGAAGGATGGATGATTTATTGTTTAATGTTTATAGAGTTTCAGTTCGAGATGAAGAAAAAGTTCTGGAGATGGACAGTGGTGATGGTGGCAGGACAGTGTAAATGTACCTAATGTACTCTTTCACTTAAATACAGTTATAGTGATAAATTTTATGTGATGTATATTTACTACAGTGAAATACACACACACACACACACACAAGAATTGCCATCTCCAGAACCACCACCATCTTTTAGTGGAAATTTGTAATAGTATCTTGTTCCTGCTTCTCTTCTTGTTCCCTGACAATCCATTATCCACACAGCACCCAGGGTGGGGGTTTTCATTACACACAGCTTCCCTGCCTAAAGCCCTCCACTGGCTCCTAACCCACATGGGATAAAATCTGAACTGTTTACCCCTGGCCTTATATGACCTGCAGATGCTCTAGCCCTGCAGAACCCTGAGCTACATCTCATAGCCTCCTCTCCCTGCCACACACCATGCTCCAGCCACACTGGTCTTCTTGATCTCCTTCGAACATTGCCCCCTCTACCTACAGTCCTTTCCCGCTGCATGGCTTGTTTCTTCTTGTCATCCAGATCTCAGCTGAAATATCACATCCTCCAAGAAGTTTCCTGACCACTCATCTCCATCTCTTCCCCTCCATCTTCTTTTCAGTACAGCACTATCATTATGTACTTTTTATTATTTGCTCGTTATTTGTCCCCCCACCCCTCTGAATGTAATTCCTCAGAGAAAGGACATCTTTTCTGTACTGCACTGTTCAGTGCTGTAGCTTCCAAACTCATCAAAGTGCCCAGAATAAAGTTAGTGCTTGAATAAATATTTGTCAGAAAAACGAGTGCATCTGATCCCTTGGCATCTCCAACTTCTGGAATAATAAGCCACGTCTTTCTTTTTCTTCTAAGAAGAGAAAAACAAAAGCAAACAAAAGAACAACAACAACAACAAAAAAAAAACAAAAGAACAAAAACAAAAGAACTAAAACACAAAAACAAAAAAGAACAAGAACTACAACAGCAACAAAACACCCTCCATCTATGCCTGTCTGTCTTAGTTGCCCAGTCATGTGTGACTCTGCGACCCCTTGGACTGTAGCCCGCCAGGCTCCTCTGTCTATGAAATTCTCCAGGCGAGAATATTGGTTTCCTCTTCCATCTATGCCAGATGCACTGTATTTGTTGTTGGCAACTAAAAAACCAGTCATTTGGGGAGTGCTGAAGTGCACTGAAGTGCTGAAGGAACACACACATTCTGTAGAAAGTTCTCATTGCATCTTGACTTGATGAAACAGAAAAGGCCAGGTCTGGCTGAATCAGCCTACCGTGGGGACTATAAACAGAAGAGTGGAAATGCAGTGCCCCCGATGGCAGGGTTCCAGGCGGAACTGATATGTCTGCTGTTCTCACGTGAATGACTTTAACAAGACATTAGCAGCACTTAATAGGCTAATTACACCCCTTCACTGAGCCTACCCTGGAATCAAGTTGCTCACCCTGCAACATGACATGGGGTGTTGTGAGAAGACAGAACAGGAAAATCTGTGTATCCAAACCAAACTCAACCCCTTCAGTGACCCACAGCTTTCTGACAGGTCCATGGTTTGGTTTTAAATCTTCGTTACATAATGCTCTCTTAAATTGGGTACTCTCCAAGTTCTTGAGAGAGGAAAATATTATATGTATAATATTTTATTTATATATATTTATATAATCATACAATATTGTATTTGTTGTGCCTATACTATATGAATTATGGTGTTTCATGAAGGCTATTGGTCACATAAATAGACCTGTATTAAGAAAAGAGAGGGGTGGGGGTATGAGAGTGTGATGGGAAATTGTGAGCAAAATTGCATAATTTAGAGCAGGAGGCAGAAGTGAAAAGCTGCCAGGATTGGATTATTAAGAACCAAGTATCATCCTCCAACTTTCTGACCAACTGGTTGCTTCAACTGAGAAATAATTGACATATACTTGTTTCAGATGACTAATTCTTTTTTTGTTCAATTCCAGCCTTTCCCACAGTTTGTTCAAGGGATTATTAGTTACAGAAGCCATTACAAGGAAATGAAGTAAAGGTACTAAAGGCTTTCAGACTGTGCTGGTAAAGGGCCTCCACATCCATGGGGAAAGATTGATTAGTAATGCCTGCTTGGCTGCAGGAAGAGGTGTTTTAGGCTAGTCCATAATAATGTTTCAAACTGATGTACTTCCCATGAGTCACGAGAGTGGTTAGAGTTAATATTTATTGTCCATGCTGCGGTAGGCACATGGCAGGCACTTGAGAGACAACATTGATCTTACAACAATAATATCCATAACTTAGATATTACACCCATTTTTGCAAATGAAGAAGGGGGAGCTCAGAGATGGCTCAAGACAGAACTGGAATTATAATCAAAGATTGAGAGGTGCAATCTTAGTTTATATTGCAAATATTCATATCTTACTCCCTCTCAGCAGAGAATGTCCTAACATACCCAGGGGTCTGAGGTGTGGTTAAAATTGGTCTGCATCAAGTTTAAATTTTTCATAGTTTCTATTATATATATGAAAATCATATAGACTTTGCACCCTACTTTATAATATTAATATATCCATATCTCTTTTAATATAAAAAGAAAATTTTATCTTTCTTGTTCAGGATAAATCTATCATTTAAGGAAGATGAATCCCCAATAGTACAATAGTACAGACACTCTAGTTTGAGAAGTATGGTCATGCACCATCCCAGAAACTTGAGATTTTTAACCATTTTGTAGTCTTTGAAGGCAGAATATTTAGATGACAAGGCTTCCTGCCTTACAGTTTTGCATTAGTCAGCAGTGCTCTTCATTACCAATGTTTTCTTTAATTTGGATTCACATAGCTAGAATCTTAAGTAACATTTATGCATTCTGCACCCAAGGAGGCAAGAGCACAGAGTAACTATCACTCAGCCACAGAGACTAGCCTGAACTCAGGTCTCCTGGGTCTTCCACTCAAACCTAGGAAATCTTAAGTAAGGAAATGTACCAGTTAGAGGAAGGAAAAGAGTCTACAAAATAAGAGGAACCAGAAAGGAACAAGATCAGTTGTGGTCCATTGATGATAACAAATAAAGACTGTCATCTGAATGCTGGTGGAGGCACATAAGCAGAACCTAAGAGACCCCTGTAGAGTCAGGAGTTAGCACTTTAGCTGCTGGATCAAGGGAGTCCGTGGGTGAGAGAATAGAAGACGGGACAAAGTGGGGCACAAAAGGAATTGGGTAACAGGAAAGCTCAGGCAGCAGCTGCCTATCAGCAACTACCCGGAAATACAAGAATTTTAGTAGTTTTACAATGGGTATGGCTGTACCAGTATACAGACTAAATATGAGTTATGTATATGGTATAAGGTATTGTACTATGTAATTGTGTATATGTGTGTGTGTGTGTGTACAGAATAAAGTTGGTAACAGTCCCAATTACAAATTGTTCTATCCATCTATCCATCTCCAGGCATTACTAGGTTTATTTGGGAAGCAGTAGAACCTAGATGTTGAGAATGTGGGCTCTGGAGTCAGATGACCAGTTTCAAATATCAGCTGAAAATTTGCTTGTTCTGGGACCTTGGGCAAGTTATAACTTTTTATAATGTACATTATGATTGCCTTCGTAACATGCATTCTTCATTCTCTTAATCATTTCAGTTCATTTGTGTATTTAACCTCTCTGCCACACACACGCATATACTGTAGTCCCTTTGTTTTGGGGAAACTGATCCCATGCTTGACTTCAGGAGACAGTTCTATGACTCAGGGCTAAGCTACTGAGAGTTATGCCACTTCATAGTCCCCATTATTGGTTCAGGAGTGGGCTGTAACCCTATTTAAGCCACTGAGCAGGGAGAAGAGTTATGCTATGGGCCTCTGAGGAAGAAACTTCTTTGCTGTCCTGGAGAAAGCTTCCAGAAGGTGTGTGACTCATAGAATTTAAAGGAGTTAGCATGGAGTCCAACACTGAGGTGTTGGATCAAGATAGCCTACAAGTCTGGCATTCATCTGGACTTTCAAGTATCATAAGATAATAAATCCCCTTCATTGTTTAGTCTCCTGTGAATTAGCTTTCTATTGAGACTAGAAACATGTTTGCAGTAAGCTTCTGAGACTCAGCCCTCCTGAATCTGTAAATTGAGGACAGTAATAGTGTCTGCTTTATAGAGCCATTGTGAAGCTTTAGTGAGAAGGCACATGCAAAACCTTTAGTTTAGTATCTGACACATAGAATTGTTCAACTAACTTTCAGAAAACACTGAACAAATAATTGGGAAGTATTAGTGTAGCAAGGGCCAGATAGTAAGAAGCTAATGTTTAACTGATGCAAAAAGCCAACTCATTGGAAAAGACCCTGATGCTTTCAATGCTGAAAGATTGAAAGCAAAAGGAGAGGGGGCAGCAGAGGATGAGATGGTTGGATGGCATCACTGATGCAATGGACATGAATTGAGCAAACTCTGGGACATAGTCAAGGACAGGGAGCCTGGAGTGCTGCAGTCCATGAGGTCATGAAGAGTCAGACACAACTTCATGACTGAACAACAACCAATATCTTCTTACTTTTATCATCAATGAAAATGCTATTTTTAAAAAAGTGCTAGCCGAGGAGATCAAACTAGTCAGTCCTAAAGGAAATCAATCCTGACTTCACTGGAAGGACTGATGCTGAAGCTGAAGCTCTAATACTTTGGCCACCTGCAAAGAGCTGACTCATTAGAAAAAACCCTGATGCTGGGAAAGATCGAAGGCAGGAGGAGAAGGGGATGACAGAGGATAAGATGGTTGGATGGTATCACCGACTCAATGGACATGACTTTGAGCAAGCTCTGGGAGATGGTGAAGGACAGGAAAGCCTGGCATGCTGCAGTCCATGGGGTAACAAAGAATCATACACGACTGAGCCACTGAACAACAACAACCAGCCTAATAGCTAGAACACATATTTCTTGTCTTAGCCTTGTCTCTGATTTGCTTTGTGACCTTCATATCACTTGCTTCTCTGGGCCGCAGTTTTAACATCTGTTCCGGGGTTAACAAACTATGGCCTGTGGCCGAAATGTAGCCCACCATGAGTTTTTTGTATGGTTATAAGCTATAAAGGGACTTTACATTTCTAAATGATTGAAAAATCAAAGGTGAATGCCATTTTATGACACAAAGAATCATGTGAAATTCAGATTTCAGTATCTGTAAGGTTTTATTGCAACACAATCATGTTCTATGCTTCCATATTATCTGTGGCTGCCTCTACTCTGCAGTGGCAGAGTTGATGGGTTGGGACAGACTGCACAGCCTATAAAGTGTAAAACATTCTCTATCTAGCCTTTTATAGAAAAAGTATGCTGATCCCTTCCCTACAGAGGGAGCAAGTTGAACTAATAATCTCCAGGCTCTTTCCTGCCCTGAAATCTAGAATAGCTAATGAGGCCCATTCTCTATCATTTGCATTTTTATTGTCTTAGTACCCACTGTCAATGCCATATCCTTATCTCCAAATTCATAACAAATTCAAGTAAGTCGCCTTTCAAAACTGGCTCTGTATTTTCACTAAAGCACAAATAAGAAATAACCTTGAACTAGAGCATTTACTTGAACATGGTAAGAGGACCTGCCCTCGGCTCAGCATTCTTGTGGTTTTTTCCAACCTCTCTCTCCCCTTTCTCACGTGTTCTGACCACAGAGGACTCTGTTCTACTCCAGGATGTAACAAACTTCCACCTTAGAGCTCAAATGCCACCTACTGGCAAGGCTTCTTCCAGCATGATGCTAAAGTCGCCCAATCTCCCCAAACCTGTATGCTTTTCCTTAGATCTTTATTTCCCATAATGCATTCAACAAACACTGACCCTAACATGGTAATTTATGTCTCTGTTCTTTGTTAATGTTTCTGTATTACATTTTTCGTCCATTTCCTCAACCAAACTATAAGCTCTGAGGAGACAGAAACCATGATACTATGCTTCAAAAACTCTTCATACTGAGTAAAGTCAGACAGAAAAGACAAAAATCACATGATATCACTTATAGGTGAAGTCTAAAACAAATACAGGTGAACTCATTGACAGAACAGAGACAGATTCACAGATAAAGAGTCTGTCTATACTTAAACTCTAAAGTGGAAGTTTGATACATCCTGCAGCAGAACAGAGGCCTTTGTGATCAGAACACGTGAGAAACGGGGGAGAGTGGTTGAAGAAGCAGCAAGAGAGCTGAGCAGAGGCCTGGTCAGTCTTACCAGACTTTCGGTTACAATAGGGAAAAGAGGAAGGGATAAACTGGGAGCTTGGGATTAACATATACGCACAACTATATATAGACAGATAACCAACAAGGACCTACTGTATAGCACAGGGGACTATATTCAATATCTTCTAATAATCAATAATGGGAAAGAATCTGAGAAAGAATATATATGTAAATATATCTGAATCACTTTGCTGTACACCCAAAACTAATGCAACATCATTGTAAATCAACTATACTTCAATAAAATGTCAACAACAATATACACGTGAATAAACAAATAACATAGTTAATGAATTAAAAAGACTCCATCCAAGAGCTGTTTGCCTGGCACATGAATAAGTCATCAATACTATGTGTCAAATGACTAACTCTGAAAGAATGATGCTTTAGCTTTGGGCTAAAATGTATGCTAGGCAAAATAAAATTTAATTTGGACCAAGGCATGGGTTGCATATTAACAAAACTTTTAACCTTAGAGAAGCTTAAAAGCTCGGCACAGGCAAGTTAAATGTTGACCTGTAAACGAGCAGTTCTTGGACTTTTTCACGTGGGTTTTCACAAATGGGTGCCCTCGTATGAGAAAAAGAGTTTCCAATCTCCTTTCAGAACTGCCTGACACACAGCACAAAACAGGCAGAGTCTCCTGTTTTCACAACGTGTAACTGATGCTCATTCATTATTTGGTAGCTTGGGAGCATGTGCCGAATAGAACACAAGAACCTAATACCCTCATTACCACACTGCCGTTTTGTTTTTGAGGCTCAAGTTGCCCTTCTGCTGTGGGAGTTAGGAAGCAAAGACTTGCAGAAGGCTTGTAAACTCCTGAAAAGAAGATTTACCAAAACAAAAAGGAAGGGCATTTTCTTAACCAGGCCACAGGAAATGGCAGCCGGAAGCCAAACTATCATCTCACTGCCATGAACAAAATATTATCAACGTACCGAGAGGAAGAAAGGCAACATCACACAGAGCAGGAGTAATACAGGAATCAGACAATCTGTAATTATTTTTAGACTTTTAATTTTCTCATATACTGGACATGCTGCTTTGGTAAATCAGAAAAGGTTGAACTTCATCTAGAGATATTTAAGTGCAAAACAAAACCCCGTGGGCTAGAGATACATTATTAAAAAGCCAGAGATATCCGAAATATCTCTCAACAAATTAGAAATACAGAAGTAAGCAGAGATAGTCTCTGGGCAACGTAAAATAGGTTACCATATATGAAAGCTAATGGATTTGACTTATCAGATTTCCCTCTTAGGTTACTGCACTTTTATAAACAGTTCTAACAAGTTTTGTTATCTGGTCTCCCATCCCATAATATATTTGGAGCAGCATATCAGGAGGGAAGCAGAAGCTGCTCTGAGTAGCATGTGCCAGAGAAGCAAAGGTTGACATTTTAGCCTCTAAGAAAACTGTGAAAACACACTGTATTAGTTTGCTAAGGCTGCTCTAACAAAGAACTGCAAAATAGGTGGCTTAAGAAAAAACAAATATATTGTCTCATGGTTCTGGAGGCTAGAAGTCTGAAATCAAAGTGTCATCAGGTCCTCCTTCTGACACCTGTACGTGAGGGACCTTCCTCGCTTCTTCTTGGCTTGTGTTGGTTTGTTGGCAATCTTTCGCCTTCCTGGGCTTATAGACACATCATTCCAGGCCTTCATCTTCACATGGAGTTCTCCCTGTGGCTCTTCACACCATCTTCCTTTTCTGTGTGTGTCTATCTCTGTGTCCACATTTCCCCTTTTGATAACACAAGTTACATTAGGGTCCACCCTCATGAACTCGTTTTTACTCGATTACCTCTGTGCTTATGGACTCAGTCACTCAGTCATGTCTGACTCTTGGTGATTCCCTGGACTGTAGCCCACCAGGCTCCTCTGTCCATGGGATTTCCCAGGCAAGAATACTGGAGTAGGTTGCCATTTCCTCTTGCAGGGGATCTTCCTGACCAAGGGGTTCTAACCCATGTCTCTTGCATCTTCTGCATTGGCAGGCAGATTCTTTACCACTGAGCCACCTGGGAAGATAAAGACCCTATTTCCTAATAAGGTCACATGCGGAGATACTGGGGATTAGGACTTCAACATACCTTTTGTGTGTGTGTTGGTGGGCAGGGGGAGGGACACACAACTCAACCCATAACACGTACCAACTAAAAATATGTGTCTAAACTAATGTTAGTTGCTATTGGATGGGAAATGAAAGTCACTCAGTCCTGTCTGACTCTGCGACCCCATGGACTGTACAGTCCTTGGAATTCTCCAGGCCAGAATACTGGAGTGGGTAGCTTTTCCCTTCTCAGGGGATCTTTCTAACTCAGGGATTGAACCTACGTCTCCCACACTGCAGGCAGATTTTTTACCAGCTGAGCCACAAGAGAAGCCTAGGAATTCTTGAGTGGGTAGACTATCCCTTCTCCAGTGGATCATCCCAACCCAGGAATCGAACTGGGGTCTCCTGCATTGCAGGCAGATTCTTTACCCACTGAGCTAACAGGGAAGCCCTGCTATTGGCTAAATAGCACTAAATAGCTCATCTGATTTTGAAGAGGTCTATCATGTTTATAAGAATGAAACTAAATGAGCCTATATTAATATTTGGATCAGAAATCCTATGTTTGAATCTGCCCTTAGTATACCAACTGCATGGTACTGGGCAAGGCACTTAACCCTGTCATGGTATTGCTGACTATCAGTGTGTGCAAAATGCTTGTTAGCCCAGTGCCTAGATCTTGATATAGACATAGTGAATGATAGCTCTTCTTAAGCCATTAAAAAAATGAGACATGTTGTTGCAGTATAACTTAAATCGTGAGCAGAGAGTAGTAAACACCCTTAGGAATTAGAAAAGCCTCTCTCCAGATGACTCATTCCCACAGGCTTTGGAAAGCTGGGGTGTCACTCTGCTGGCAAGTTCATTCATCAGAAGCTCATCTGTAACTCATTGATCATTGACTAAAATGATTAGTTGCAGAAAGATCTTATTTTTTCCTATGACTGATCATCCCTAGGAATAAAATGTGACTTCCAAGATGCTGCAGTGAGTATAAGACAGACAAAAAGGTGAAACCTCAGCCTTGAAGGTCTCTGCCAATGAAAACAAAGAATTCTGGTTCACAACTGAATTGCAAAAAGGTCTTGATTATTATTTTTTTAATTAATTAATTTTTTAAATTGAAAGATAATTGCTTTACAGAATTGTGTGGATTTCTGCCAAACATCAACATGAATCAGCCATAGATATACATACTTCCCCTCCCTCTTGAATATCCCTCCCACCTCCCTCCCCATGCCACCCCTCTAGGTTGTTACAGAGCCTCAGTTTGAGTTCCCTGAGTCATACAGCAAATTCCCATTGGCTATCTATTTTACACGTGGTAATGTAAGTTTCCATATTACTCTCTCCATACATCACACTCTCTCCTTCCTCCCCCTCTCCCTGTGTCCATAAACCTGTTCTCTGTGTCTGTGTCTCCATTGTTGCCCTGCAAATAATTTCATCAGTAGGTCTTGATTATTAAATGTGCTAAAAGGTGATTATCTCACTTCACTGTCATATGCTCTTTGGACAGCTCATTTTGGTCATGGGGCCTTCTTGGGGAGAAGTGGGTGTGCAGTAGAGAGCTGAAAGTCAAAGAAGTTATGCTTTGAAGAGCATCATCCTATCAGGGCTGAGAGGAAATCATCCTAGACTCTTAGATATTAAAGAACCATTCCTGTTCATTTGGTCAGACCTCCTTACCACCTCCTTGACAGATGTTCAAGGCTGTGTTTAAGGTTATAGCCTGGAGGAGGGTATGGCAACCCACTCCTGTACTCTTGCCTGGAGAATCCATGGACAGAGGAGCCTGGTGGGCTACATACAGTCCATGGGGTTGCAAAGAGTCAGACACAACTGAAAGACTTTCCATTTCACTTTAAGTTCATAGCGGGTATTGATGTTAGAGCCTGGTGTAAGATAACTTCATTAGAGGAAGTGTGGTGGACAGACTTTATGGTGTCTCCCATGGTCCCCATCTCCTGGTGTTCATGTCTTATATCATCCTCACCCCTGCTACTGCTGCTGCTGCTAAGTCACTTCAGTCGTGTCCAACTCTGTGCGACCCCATAGATGGCAGCTCACCAGGCTCCCCCGTCCCTGGGATTCTCCAGGCAAGAACACTGGAGTGGGTTGCCATTTCCTTCTCCAATCCTCATCCCTGAGGGTGGGCTAATTGTATGGCTTGCTTCTAACAGACATTGTACGGCAAAAAGTGATGGGATCTTGCTCTTCTGATTGTGTTATGTTACATAGTTTAATTCAATAAAACGGACTGTGTCTTGCTAGCAGACTCACCCTAGAGTCTTGGTCTCCTCAGTGAATTTGAAGAAACAGCCTGAGTCCTACAGCCATAAGGCAATGAATTCTGCCAACATCCTGACTGAATGTGGAAGTGGACCCTTGCCCAGTCTAGCCTCCAGAAGAGAACCCAGTTCCAATCAGCCCTTGACTACAGCCTTTTCAAGAACCCAACTCAGATGTTCCCTGACTCCTGACTCAAAGAAACTGTGAGATAATCAATGTGCATTATGCTAAGTTCCTGTGTCTGTGGTGTTTTGTTGCACAGAATAAAAACTAACACAGCGTGGAAGAAAGGCAGCACAGAGCCACACACTGTGGGCACACAATAGGAATGTGTGGAATAAATTAAAATGATGTTGCAGGAATTCTATGGTGGTCAGTGGTTAGGACTCCAAGTTTTCACTGTCGAGGGTGCAGGTTCGATCCCTGATCAGGAAACTAAGACCCTGCAAGCCTCATGATATGTCCAAAAACAAACAAACAAACAAACAAACAATGATACTGAAGACAACTCCATCTACAGAAACCTTTACTTTCCATGTCCACCCAAGGATCACATGTATATTCTGTCCTCATTGATTTGTTCAGTCACTGACTTATTCAGCAACTGCTCTGGGTTAGACTACATGCTGGAGATTAGAACAGGAGTGAGGAGTAGAGCTTCAGGGTAGGAGGGAGAGACCACTTTTTATGAAGAATATTGTGAGCCAGGGGCTACCAGTAGAAGTGTGATCAAGACCACGGTGAAGATGTGCTGAGTGTGAGTGACGTGTGTGTGACTCAGGATACACATATAACTGCTTGTTTTCTCTGCGGTGAAAGCCAAAGAATTTGGTATGCATACCAGAATGCCACCTTTCTGGTATGACTGTTGAAATGTTTACTTGACTCCTTTTCATTCTATATCATCAGCTCTGATGACAGCGAAGCCTCTGTCGTTTCTACATTGAAGGTCAGTCCAGAGAATGTTGTCTGGCAAACAGATACTCAATAAACAATTCTTGAATGAATATTTATGATAGAAGCTTTATCCCTAAGTTTCCCCTCTCCTCCCAGTCAAGATGCTGATTTCTAGAAGAATAATATAAACTTCTTGCAAGTAGCTACTTCAGTCCAGAGCAGGGTGTGCAAAAACTATTTCCTTTGTGTATCTATGGAAGTTCCAAGGTTTCTATGATTACAGCAAAGAAGATAAAGGTGATGAATAAAAATAACATCCTCTTCTTTTTTTTATAATCATGAATTTTCTTTTATTCCTACTTCAACAGATCTGTAATCAGTTGGAGACGAACTTTTGCAACACGTTCTATTGTACTGCAGTCGTTGACATCAAGGGTCTAATTAGATTTTTATTGCATTCCGATAGGAATTTAGAAATCAGTGAGTTATAACTTTATTAGAGTGAGATAATTCTTAGAAAGAGGAAAAAACAAACATCCACTCAAATGGTATTTTGACCCAACACGACTCTTACTATTTAACTGTCCCAAATGATTCATCTTATTAGCTTAAATTCGTGATTGCATTTTTAACAGCTGACAAGGGAGGAAATACAAATTTGTCTTTGCACTGTAAAAATTACTTTCTATTACTTTATTCACTGGAGAGACTGTGGCAATCAACAAACTAAAGAGTACTATCCCATAGGAAGGATTGTAATGAGTTTAATGTTGCTTATTTTAAAAAATAAAAGCAAATAATGACTGTGTCCATGTTGTTAAAATCTTCATTCACTGATTTAATGTAAGTAAAGGGGAATATTGAAGGAAGAAATGGCCGTAATTTGGAAACTAAAGCTGATTTTCAAACAACTCTAGTTTGAAAATGGAAAAATATTTGACTTCTTGACTAAAAAATAAGTCTAACTGCACAATTCAAAATGAATAGTGACTATGCAGTCCTGTGTCCTTCACAACTAGAGAGAAAAAAAGACTCTAAAAATGAGAAAAATGAGCTAAGTATTCCACATATTTAGGAAACAACAAAAAGTCAAGTCTGTGAATTAAAAAAAATTTATAAGCAAGATAAAACAAAACCCCATTTATGTTTCACTTAGAATTTAGGCAGAAATAAGATTTATGGTGTTTAAAAAAATAAGCTAGACATTGCTGGCAGGAAAAATTAGAGACAGAACCCATTCTGTGTTAGCGCAGAGAGACAAATGAATACTTTCATTCAGAATACAGTTGCCTTTCCATGGATTAAACTCTCCTTCCTGGTTTTCAACCCCCTGAGCTCTCAAGAAGCCTTTATCGTTACCCCAAATCATCTTCTCTACTGAAACACTTGTCATTCTCATACAACTTAGCTTCTAGTTTGGGGCTATTCTGTCATCTGCTGGTTCCATATGTGTCATCCTCACTTGTGCGGCCAGAAAGCATGGATATCTGCAGGCAGGTGGCCATGCCTCACCCTGTACCATGCCCTCCTCAGGGCAACAGCAGTGCTGAACATCAGGAGCATGGAGACAGGCTAAGAGCTGTGCCTGTCCTTCAGGTGATGCCTCACCTACAAATTAGCCAAGTTGTTTTCTGAACTGGAGTTCCATCAGCTGTAAAATGGGGACAATCACACCATCAACTTCTTGGATTTGTGGCAGATAGAAGGAAATAATTCACAAGTACTTAGCAGAGCACTTGGTACCCATAAGCCCACAGTCACGACAGCCTATCACCACGGCTGCTCCATCCACAGTTGCTGGCCACCACAGATAATTTAGAATCTTTGACCCAGTCCAGAGTCAAAATATTGTTGTGAAATTAGTAAGTCACATATATTTTTAAATTCTTTATTTTATATTGGAGTATAGCCAGGTAACAATGTTATGATCATTTCAGGTGGACAGCAAAGGGACTCAGCTATATGTGTATATGTATCCATTTTCCCTCAAACTCCCCTCCATTCAGGCTGCCACATAACACTGAGCAGAGTTCCCTGTGCTGTACAGTAGAACCTTGTTGGTTATCCGTTTTAAATATAGCAGTGTGTACATGTTGATCCCAAACTTCCTAACTATCCCTCCCCCCATTTCTATTCTCCTGGCAACCATAAGTTCACTCTCTGAGTCTGTTTCTGTTTTGTAGATAAGTTCATTTAAATCATTTCTTTTTAGATTCCACATATAAGGGATGGCATACAATATTTTTCCTCTGTCTGACTTATTTCACTCAGAATGACGATCTCTAGGTCTATCCATGTTGCTGAGTATGGCATTATTTCATTTTTTAATGGCTGAGTAATATTCTATTGTGTATATGTACCATATCTTATCAGAGAAGGCAATGGCAACTCACTCCAGTAGTCTTGCCTGGAAAATCCCATGGACAGAGGGGCATAGTGGGCTGCAATCCATGGGGTCGCTAGGAGTCGGACACGACTGAGCAACTTGACTTTCACTTTTCACTTTCATGCATTGGAGAAGGAAATGGCAACCCACTCCAGTGTTCTTGCCTGGAGAATCCCAGGGACGGGGGAGCCTGGTGGGCTGCCATCTCTGGGGTCACACAGAGTCAGACACGACTGAAGCGACTTAGCAGCAGCAGCAACCATATCTTATTTATCCATTCCTTTGTCAATGGACATTTAGGTTGCTTCCATGTCTTGGCCATTGAAAACAGTGCCACAATGAACATTAGGGTGCATGATCCTTTTGGACCATGTTTTTCTCTGGCTATATGCCCAGGAGTGGGATTGCAGGGTCATATAGCTTTATTTTTACTTTTCTAAGGAACCTCCAGACTGTTCGCCATAGTGACTATACCGATTTACACTTCTACCAACAGTGTAGGAGGGTTCCCTTCTCTCCACACCCTCTTCAGCATTTATTGTTTGTGGATTTTTTGATGATAGCCATTTAGACTGGTGTGAGGTGATATCTCATTGTAGTTTTGATTTGCATTTCTCTAATAGAGTATCTTTTCATGGGCCTTTCGGCCATCTGTATGTGGAAGTCACGTATTTTATATCTACCCCTTTAGGCAGATGATCTTTTCTTGCCTGGAGAATCTACTGTATTTCCTTAATTTTTATTGATACCTTGGAACTCAAGATGTGTCTTCCAATCTAATCCTCTAAGTAGCTGAAAGATGTTTTGTTATCTTTGATTCTATCAAATACAGCATGCATTTTGCAGATTCTTTGAAGGCAGAGATTTAGAAAGAGAATTAGAGTACTCAGAAGCCTCCATTTCTTTTTCTATGTTGCTCATCATGCTTTTTACTCTGCCCCGGGAGTCCCAGCTTGAGTGCACTATTATCCTCTAAATGCCGCAGACAAAGGGACACTGCTTATTTCACCATGTACATGATTTTTTTAACCCATTTGAAACCACTTCAAATGGAAATCAATTCACATTGATATCTAGTACTCGGAAGGCAGAAAGCTCTGGTAATTAGAGCTCTCTCACAGTTAAAACCTATTTGGTCACTACTGTCTTGAAAAGCCCTAAAGAGGTTGGTATATGTCCTGGTTTTTCCAGAACATGTATGAGTTTTGCCTGTTGTCCCAGCATAATTATTAACACCAACTCCTTTCATTCTCAGGAGTACACTGGTTGGGATGATAAATTACATGATTACCTAACATGAAGGCCAACAAATGTCTGGAATTTATGGCTTTAATTTCTTCTATTTTAATTTTGTCTTTGTTATCTGTAAACCTGGGCTTTTAGGCAATCAACCATCCCTGTGGTTCAGGCAGTGGTCATTCCTTCAGATTTTTGCTGAACATTGGTTATACGGTGAGAAGCATACCACACATGGCCTTAAGTCATTGAGTTTATAATTTTGTAGAACAAACAAACATCGGGTAATTATATAGTGAAAACATCACAGTGCCTCAGCAGAGGTACAAGATGCTATGATTGCCTATAAAACATAACGCTTGGGGAGGCAAGGTACGACACATCGGCAGTTGAAACACATCTGGATTGTTTTTGATCCCAAGAGGATGCCATCTTATTTTAACCCTGCATTCATGATGTCTTTGTGTCCACCTTCCATTAATCTGCCATGGTGAGGAGACAGTTCAGTACAAAGAGGCCCTCTGAAGACAGGTTCTAAGTAATAAGAGTGAGCCCGTAAAAGGCAAGAAGCAGAAACTTAATCCTTGATTTCTTATTTAAGTGATAAAACCATGACAGCAAACACGAATAAGGGAGAGAAGGACAGAACAAAACTGCTTGGTATGGTTAAGTTTCTTGAGGGTGAAAATTGTGTCACATATTCGGTTTGTTTTTCTCCTGAATTCTTCTCAGAACATGGTTCTAGGCACATGGCAAAAAGGCTCAGAGGATCTTGTGATGACTGAGAAAATGAAACTCAAAGAAGGCCAAGAACTCAGATTCAAACAGGAGGGAGAAAGTGAAAAGGTGCCCCTCTGGGGGCTTCTTGTGGTCCCTGACTCCTGCCAGAGATCTGCCATGTCAGCACCCCAAACAGACTGTGGGTTGGCAATCTAGGGGAGGATGAGTGAGCATGAAGACTCTGAGAGGGATTCCATGGCCTACACATATGAAAAGTTTCTCCTAGGAAGGAACTGGGTGATGGCTGCCAAAAAGCCAGTGGGGGAGAAAGATCTTTTGTCAGCAGGATTCCCAGTTATTGAGAAAAACACCAGGTGTGTAAATTTTACTTCAGAGATCGAACACGAGTAACCGGTCTGATTTCCATTTATCCACTGCGTGAAGAGCACATTTTCAATACAAATGGGCCCTTCCAAAGATAGAAAATTAACTAATAATTATGTTAATTGCCAAGACCAAAAAGAGAAAAAGGATTGGTCTACAGTACTTGCACAGAGAGTCTATAAATTATGATGCTACATCTTTAACCGAGGATCTGTACTAGTTCTAATAAATTCTAGATGTTAACTAGTGGTGGGAAAATAGTCTATCTAGCCAAATGTTTAATAAATGAGACACAAAAACTCAGCAGATTCTTCAAGGATTTGAGATGACAGTGGCAGAGTCACATGTGTTGATTGTTCACTTAATGATGTGTAATGTATTATGGTGTATATTTCATATGCGTAGTAAATACAGATTAGTATAGTAGACAGAGCTCTGATGTTAGGATCAGAGAGATCTAGGTTTGAATCTGGCAACACTGTTTGTCAGGGTTTCTCCTTGGTGAAATCTTTGAGCTACATTTTTTCTCATCTGAAGAATGGGAATACTGTAATGAAAAGTGGAGTCCTCTAAGTTTTGAGAATTGAAAGGATAATATATAAAAGTACCTTGCAGTGCCTGACATATGGAAACCCAGGTAAATAGTAGCTGCTTTGATGGTGATTAGGTTCAAAATTCTTAAAAAGAACCTAGATGATAATTTAATGTCTCCAAATCACAAAATCTCAGATTTAATACTGGTCTAACTACAACTTCTCTGTTCATTTATCATTTATTATAGAAATCAAGTGAGATACTGTATAGGAAATTGCCATCAAAACTACCAACTCCTTTATAAATATCAAGTATTATCCTTTTCTCTCTATTGTCTGTTTGGGTTTATAGCTACTTATTTGTTATTTGTCTTTGACACAAATGCCCCAAGTGAAAGAGATACATTGCTTTTGCTGACTTGTCTGCAGCACACCCACACCAGGGACTCACTATGGGGTGGATGATAGAAGTTACGACTCAAATTTTCTCTCCAAAGAATTTTCTTCCTACCCATTCTATATCTTTCCCTTCATGCACTTTCTTCATTTAATATTTATTAAGCCCCAATATGTCATTTTTCCTTCTCTTTGTCTAGGCTTAGTTATAAACAGCACCAACACTCATTAATTCTGGTCTTGTTGTTTGCTAATGGTGACCTTGGGGAAATTAAGTTCAATGTGCTCAGTATTACTTTTATTTGAAAATGGGGACATCTACCCCCAGTATTGCTATAAGAATTAAGTAAGAGTTAGATGTCACGACCCATAAGGACCTGTTGAACGCAGCAGGTTGTGCATCCCCTCCTGTGCATTCAGCCCAAGGCTGCCGCTTGGACTTGACTGACCTGTGAATGATGCGCTGGCTCTGCAGGTAGTCCAAGGCCATGGCCAGCTCACAGATGAAGAGCTTCACAGTGTCTTCCTGGAAGCGGACATTCTGCTGCAGGTGGTAACGCAGGTCCCCGCCCAGCAGGAGGTCCACCACCATGAACATGTCTTCCTCATCTTGGAAGGAATACCTGGAAAGGAATTAGAAATGCAAGTGGGTTAAGTACATTTACACACTAAAGAGGCCTAGAGGCAAAGGACATCTTACAGATCTGAGCCAAGCTTTCCTGAGCTAAGAATCCAGGCTTAGGAGTACTAGTCTATTACTTGTTCTAGGTCCTGTTTCCGCATGTGTAAAATGGAATGAGAAGATCTTCTATATTTGATTATAGTAAAGACTAACTATGATGAGTGTAGCTTTTCTTTTTTTTGGTGGTGGTATAGCTTCCCTGGTGGCTCAGACAGTAAAGAATCTGCCTGCAATTCTGGAGACCTGGGTTTGATCCCTGGGTTGGGAAGATCCTCTGGAGAAGGGAATGGCTACCCACTCCAGTATTCTTGCCTGGAGAATTCTGTGGACAGAGGAGCCTGGTGGGCTACAATCTATGGGGTTACAAAGAGTCATACACAAATGAACAACTAATACTTTACTTTTAACTAAAGACTAAATATGATGAGTGTAACATTAAAAAAATTTATTTTTAATTGCAAGATAATTGCTTTACAATGCTGTGTTAATTTCTGCAGTACAACAACACAAATCAGCCATAAATATAAATATATCCCCTCCCTCTTAAACCTTCTTCCCACTCTGCCCTTCTAGGTTGTCACAGAGCATTGAGCTGAGCTCTGTGCTGAGCTCAGCACCTTCCTATTAGCTATTTTATTAATACATATGGTAATATATATGTTTCAATGCTACAATGAGTATAATATTTACTGTTATTCCTGGCATACAATAAGCACCCATTAACCATAAGTCAACAGAGCTATAAAGCCCAGAAAATGAAGAAAACTCCATTTATTCACCTGTTATTAACAATCATATCCTGAACACATTGCTACATAAAACACGAGTCATGAGACCTCCTTGAACCATCTCATGCTTATTTTTCCACATTAACAACTTCATTACTTAACATTATAACAATCATAAACCACACTCATGATAAGAAAAATGATATAAAGAGAGCCGTAAAGAAGTAAGTGTACAGGAAAGGGAAGTAATCCACTCAGTCCTGGGGATGTGCAGTGACAGGAAATCTTCTCAACACAGGAGACACCGGAGTTAAATTTTGAAGGATGGTGACAATAATAAGTACAAAATAAAGCCAACGTGGCTGACGTCTCCATTAAATGGCTTCTCTGGGGCAGGCTCTAAAAGCATTCTATACATGTTGTGTCATTGACTCCACAATGCTGCTCTTATGCTCTCATTTTACAGAGGAGGAAATCAAGGCCCAGAGAAGTTTAAGTAATTTACATGAGATAAAACACCCAATAGGTGGTAGCAGTGAAGGGGTCTCCAGGTCCAAAAGTAAGATTTGAAAGAGGAGAACAGCCTGGATTAAGCATAGACATGGGAAAGAACACTGCGAGGAGGGAAAGGAGAAGAGTGTGGGTTTGTTGGAATGATGTGTGATGGGGAAGCTGGAGAGGAAGGCAGAGAGCAGTTCCCGACAGGAGCTTGTTCACGAGTCTGTGCATGCTGGAGAGACATTGAAGAGGGTTAGGCAAGACACATGATCAGACTAAAGGAGCAAGAGCTGGAGGGATGGGAAGAGGAAATGAGACACAGGTGAGCAAGATTGGCCTCTGCATGTTTGCAAAGAACCTCCTATAAAAATGCATTCCAACTGCTCTGATTTGTTTTGTTTTCCTCAAAGCACAGACATGATGTTAGTCACAAAAAACCCTCTGTATCAACACTATTGTGATATGTTTCTTTTGATATCATGTCACAGAGATCACATTTTAAAGTTTTATTTGAATCACAGAATTGAGAGACTGCAAAGCAGTGCCCAGGGATGCAAACCAATGCCGAAGGACAAATTCTTTGCTTAGGAAACAAATGTAGACTATCAGTGATGGAAGAAGTGTATTGAGTATATTTTCTTCTTTAGAATGATCATTGTGCTACAGGAAGAGGAGACTTGCAAACAAAAGAAAAATGAGCAATTCAATGAAGCATTAATCTAAGGGAGTAACATTCTAATGAAAACTAGGTTCTCAGAGTTCACTTGTTAAACAAATAAAATTCTGTTTACCACTGAAGACTGATTCACACAGATGTCAGAAATTAAGGCTTGGGGTGGCGAGGGATTAAGAAAGAAACACAGGAAGTGCTTGGTAACAATGTAAGAAGAGTAGGAAGTGTTATCCTTCACCTTCATGCAAGGACTGGCTGGGTATCTCTGCCACAAGTTTAATGGGCACCAGGATAGGTGCCTGGACCTGGGCAATCTGGTTTGCAATCCTCCCAGCTGCACCACTACACGTTATATCTAATGTGTTTTACAGGTTTTCAGGGAGTAAGGATGTGCTAATTATATGTAAACCTGCCTGAGACCTATTGCACCTTAAGCTATCCTCGGCTAATAGAAACAATGATGGCTCATGGCATGTGAGCAGGGTCTTACTGGGATAGCTGGCAAATGAGGTAGGTGAGGACTGGGTACCAAAAGAAGAGAGGAGAGTGCTAACCATGAGCATCACTGGATGCCCCCTGGAAACAACCTAGGCAGAAGGGTTTCACATACAAAGCAGTGACTGGCTGTGTTCAACTCCCCCCGGGAGGCAGGGTGGAGGTCCCCAAACTGGTCACAGACCAGAAAACTCCTCTCTCATTACTTCATTTAACTTTAAGTGGGGGACAAAGGTCTTATTAAATTCACCCTGAGTGAACAAACATTTTTTTTATTGTGACTTGGGCAAAGCTATTTTTATCCAAAAAAAAAAAAGGACTGATAAAGGTGCCAACTGTGGCAAGTTAACAACAGTGTTGGACCATGCAGGGGATGATTAATCAAAGAAAGAAGCAGCCCAGGCAAGAAGCACCATAATTCCCTTGCCCAGCATGACTTTAAATTTATTTAATCATGGAGCCAGGTATGGCTGTTAAAAATCCTCTTTCCCCTTTCACACATCAGATCTGTGGCCTTCTATCATAGATCCGAAACTCTCAGAGGGAGAGAAGATAAGTATTTTATTTCCAGAACTATATTCAGTAAATATGTGAGCATAATGCAGTTTGGTAATAACTAGGATATGAAGGTTCATATCATAATCTGATTTTTTTTTTCTGGCATAAAAGAGTAAGAGCTCCCTATACCTTGGCCATTTATTCCATAGTCTCAGAGATACATTTTTCATTACTTTGAAAATAATGCTATATCATGGCTTATTTATTTCTCAGTTGACAGCTCCAAAATTAGCAAGTCTGGTCCTTGTGCATGTGAAATGCATTCTAAAGTATGCTCACTAAGAGAGGAGATAAGTGACAAAGGACTACCACCCTACCCCACCCAACCCCACCATATTGCAGGAGACTATTCACAGCTCTCTGGATCATGTTGAAATTCTCCAGTTCATTCTACACACCATGGTTATCTTTTTACAAGGTGAGTTTTATGTTCTCCAGCCTCAGGAATCCCCTTCATCTCTTTCCATGGTCTGCAGGACCCTATGTGGTCTGGCCCTGTTTACTTCCCCAGACTTATCTTGAAGATCTTTTCCTTCCATTCCTCAGCTAGAAGTTCATGCCCCTCCAGCCTTAGGAGACTGTGCTGTGGTGTGGCCTTGCCTGGCCTTGTGGTGTGGTCTCAGCCTAAGAGACACTTCTCACAGAGACATTTCTAATACTCCATATGAAATCATGTCTCCCTATTATACACAATGCCATATTCTTGTACACACAACTTTTCATAATTTGAAAGTATTTCCCTTCATTCTTTCGGATTAACTGCTTTCATTTCCACTATGCCATCAACCAAATCAGGTACTCACTTGCTTAGAACTGGAGCTTTGGAAAGAACTATGGGGTTGGTCAAAAGTTGTTCAAGTTTTCCCATGCGTTGTCATGACAAACCTGAATGCCCTTTTTGGCCAACTCAATAGAATATTTTCCAATGGAGTGTTTTTTCAATTGTGAGTCATAATCCATTAATGGTTGTGAAGTCAGTCTGGTTGGTTTTCACAAGCACTTAAAAAAAAATAAAATAGACTGAATAACATAAAATAAATGCTATTAACATGTAAGACTATAAACATTGTTTGTGCATATAATGTGTGTCTCTCTGAGTATATCTCCTGGGTTGTGATGAAAAATATTTCTTCCTGTGGGTGACAGAGAAAAAAGCCTGCAAACCATGACATTAGGGGAACCTGCTGTTTGTTCCAGAGCTATTGTGTCAAATCTGTGCTGAGAGTTTAGGTGAGCAAGGGACAGTTCTGATGGCTCCATCTAGCAAAGCATGGGAAATACAGGACAAATATCAGTTATTACTTTTAAAAGTTCTCAGCTTTGTAGAAAAAGACACTGATTCATCAAAGATGGAATCCATTTAGAAACACACAGACAGAAAATACAAATGGAAAATGCACAGGCTTTAGGCAGGCCTAGGTTTAAATATCAAATGTGAATTTAGAGCAAGTTCCTTAAAGGAAACTGAAACTAAGAGAGGATATTTGTACATGAAAAGCAAATTACATATAACATTTGTAAAGTAATTAGCACAAAGTGTGGCACATAGCATGGTGGTAAGGAACTTGGCTCTGGGGTTAGACTCAGTTCAGTTGCTCAGTCATGTCCGACTCTTTGCAACCCCATGAATTGCAGCACGCCAGGCCTCCCTGTCCATCACCAACTCCCGGAGTTCACTCAGACTCATGTCCATCGATCAGCGATGCCATCCAGACATCTCATCCTCTGTCGTCCCCTTCTCCTCCTGCCCCCAATCCCTCCCAGCATCAGAGTCTTTTCCAATGAGTCAACTCTTCGCATCAGGTGGCCAATGTACTGGAGTTTCAGCTTTAGCATCATTCCTTCCAAAGAAATCCCAGGGCTGATCTCTTTCAGAATGGACTGGTTGGATCTCCTTGCAGTCCAAGGGACTCTCAAGAGTCTTCTCCAACACCACAGTTCAAAAGCTTCAATTCTTCGGCCCTCAGCCTTCTTTACAGTCCAACTCTCTGCTTGTGCTCAAATCCCCTTTTAAGTGGAGTTCTGCCTTTTAAGGTTTTTAAAACTGGATGCAGCAAGTTATATAAGTCACCAGCATGTCCATCTATACTGGACAACTTCACAGGGCTGTTGGTAAGATTAAGTGCAGTTAATACACATAAATTGCTTAAAACAGTACCTGGAAGTACCTTGAAGATAGATATTATAATTACCTTCGTTTTTCCACATATGAATGTAATATAGCTCTGGTATTAAGCAGATTAACTTATTTTATGCAGTGTTTCCTATTATTTTACATAAAATGATTATATGAAGATATTTATTGATTGGTTTATAGCTGATTTACAATATTGTGTTAGTTTCACGTTTACAGCAAAGATTTTCAGTTATATACACATGTAGTGAAAGTCTCTCAGTTGCGTCTGATTCTTTGAAACTCCATGGACTATAGCTGGTCAGGCTCCTCTGTTCATGGAATTTTCCAGGCCAGAATACTGGAGTGGGTAGGCGTTCCCTTCTCCAGGGATCTTCCCAACCCAGAGGTTGAACCCAGGTCTCCCACATTGCAGGCAGATTTTTTACTGCCTCAGTCACCAGGGAAGCCCATATATATAGGTATATATCTATATTCTTTTTTGATCCTTTCCCATTATGGTTTATTGTAAGATATTGAATATAGGTCCCTCTACTACAAATCCTTGTTGTTTATCTATTTCATATATAGTAGTATCCATCTGTTAATTCTATACTCACAATTTATCCCTCCCCTGCCTCCCCTTTGGTAACCATAAGTTTATTTTCTGTGTTTGTTTCTGTTTTGGAAATAAGTTCATTTGTACTACTTTGTAGATTCCACATATAAGTGATATAATATTTGTCTTTCTCTGTCTGATTTCATTTAGTATGATAAACTCTAGGTCCATCCGTGTTGCTGCAAATGGCATTATTGCATTCTTTTTTATGGCTGAGTAATATGCATCACATGTGTCTATATACCACAACTTCTTTATCCTTTCATCTGTTGATGGACATTTAGATTGCTTCTATGTCTTGGTTATTATAAATAATGCCACTATGAACATTGGGTGTGTGTGTATCTGTTTGAATTAGAACTTTTGTCTTCTCTGGATATATGCCCAGAATTGGGATTGCTGGATTATATGGCAACTCTACTTTTAGTTTTTGAAGGAACCTCCATACTATTTCCCATGGTGGCTGCACCAATTTACATTCCCACCAACAGTGTAGGAGGGTGCCCTTTTATGAATATATATATATCATCAATAGTATAATCAACATGATTCCCATTAATTGAGCTCTTACTATGTTCTGATACCATGCTAGTTACTTTATGTATTATTGTATTTAATTGTTACTATAAACTCCAATACTTTGGCCACCTCATGTGAAGAGTTGACTCATTGGAAAAGACTCTGATGCTGGGAGGGATTGGGGGCAGGAGGAGAAGGGGATGACAGAGGATGAGATGGCTGGATGGCATCACTGACTTGATGAACATGAGTTTGAGTAAACTCCGGGAGTTAGTGATGGACAGGGAGGCCTAGCGTGCTGCGATTCATGGGGTCGCAAAGAGTCAGACGTGACTGAGCGACTGAACTTAACTGAACTGCACTGATAAACATATGAGGTAAATAATATCTTTATCCTCATTTTTACTGATAGTAGCAATTCAGGGTTTTTTTTTCCCATGTAGAGTCAAGGCTATGGTTTTTCCAGTAGTCATGTATGGATGTGAGAGTTGGACTATAAAGAAAGCTGAGCACTGAAGAATTGTTGCTTTTGAACTGTGGTGTTGGAGAAGACTCTTGAGAGTCCCTTGGACTGCAAGGAGATCCAACCAGTACATCCTAAAGGAGATTAGTCCTGGGTGTTCATTGAAGGGTTTGATGTTGAAGCTGAAACTCCAATACTTTGGCAACCTTATGTGGAGAGCTGACTCATTTGAAAAGACCCTGATGCTGGTAAAGATTGAGAGCAGGGGGAAAAGGGGACGACAGAGGATGAGATGGTTGGATGGCATCACCGACACAATGGACATGGATTTCAGTGGACTCCGGGAGTTGGTGATGGACAGGGAGGCCTGGCGTGGTGTGGTTCGTGGAGTCGCAGAGTCGGACATGACTGAGCAACTGAACTGAAAAGTCACTTTGGGTATGAGAACCATTGTTTGTTCCAACTGATACTCATTTTAAATTTAAAATGTGCTTTGGGTCTACGATACCTGTTTCCCACTCCCACAAGGAGACGATGAAAGACTGCAGCCAATGGAGAACAGTGTGGAGATTCCTTTAAAAATTGCAAATAGAACTACCTTATGACCCAGCAATCCCACTGCTGGGCATACACACCGAAGAAACCAGAATTGAAAGAGACACGTGTACCCCAATGTTCATCGCAGCACTGTTTATAATAGCCAGGACATGGAAACAACCTAGATGTCCATCAGCAGGTGAATGGATAAGAAAGCTGTGGTACATATACACAATGGAGTATAACTCAGCCATTAAAAAGAATACATTTGAATCAGTTCTAATGAGGTGGATGAAACTGGAGCTGATTATACAGAGTGAAGTAAGCCAGAAAGAAAAACACCAATACAGTATACTAACACATATATATGGAATTTAGAAAGATGGTAATGATAACCCTCTATGCGAGACAGCAAAAGAGACACAGATGTATAGAATGGACTTTTGGACTCTGAGGGAGAGGGAGAGGGTGGGATGATTTGGGAGAATGGCATTGAAACATGTATACTGTCATGTAAGAAATGAATCGCCAGTCTGTGTTCGATACAGGATATAGGATGCTTGGGGCTGGTGCACAGGGTTGATCCAGAGAGATGATATGGGGTGGGAGGTGGGAGGGGGGTTCAGGATTGGGAACTCATGTACATCCGTGGCAGATTCATGTCAAAGTATGGCAAAACCAATACAGTATTGTAAAGTAAAATAAAGTAAAAAAAAAAAAAAAAGACTGCAGCCAAAAGCAGCAGAAGGGAACACACAGTCAAAACATGAGCGACAGGACCCAGGGCACAGCCACCAGCAGGGTCTTCTTCCTGAGTCTAATGGTCCACTGAGAGGCTGCCCAAGGTGGGGCAAGCTCGTGGAAGGTGAAGATTAAATGTGCAACCTCAGCACGATGCACACATACCAAAAAAATAAAACAAAAAAACCAACCACCAACAACCCCAAACCTCAAAACAAAACCCCCACAACCACCCTTATTAGTCCAGGGCAATGGTCTCACAGTGGCCAACAGCACAATGAGAATGGGACTCTGCCAGAGGAGAGGAAACCTCTTGCCAGTCACTTTTCTCTTCCTGTCCTAGCCTCTCAAAAAATAGTCTGGAACACAAGTTCTGTCCCCAAGAAAAAGAATCAGATTCAGAAAATATTTCCAAAAGGCTCCAAAGCAAAAAAAACCCCAAAACACAAAAAACAAACATTTGTGGCTACAGGGCCTGGTAGCAAGAGGGGCAGGACTCTACATACAGAAATGTACTTAAGATCCAAGTCGAGAAAGTTGTTTTAAGTTTCAGTGCTCCAGTGAGCTCCCTGTCTTATACTCTCACTGCACGGAAGTGGGGCCCCCTGGGATGCGCAGGGAGCAGCAGCTCTGATCCTGACGTGGCTGGCTCTAAATGCTCCCACAGCAGGCCTTTCCTCCCCAGTTTTTTCCTTTCTGTTTTGAAAAAGCCCTACTTTGTCTTCACGTCCAAAAGCTAGTTGGTTTTGGTTTGTTTCTTTGGAATCATCAATAAAAGAAGCAACTTTTTCCTGTTATTTTGACTCATGCCTATCTGAGCAGTTATTCCTTTTGACAGTTTAGTAGCACACAGGCTGACATGGTCAAATGGACTTGTGAATGCATGCATATGGACCACATGTTGCTGCCAAAATGGAATGTGGGAATATACTAGGCACCTCAGGTTGAGAAATGACCAAGAAATCAAGATCTAAGGGTGATACATAATATATATATATATATATCTCAATGCTATTATTGATAAAACCTTGTTTACTAATAAGAAATTGCTTTGTTTAAATATGAATATTATAGTCTGCTTCACATGGTTAGGAAATAGCCTTTCTGAAAAGCAGGGGCTTTTTCTACTACAGCCTCATGTCCTGGGCCTCATCTTCCGAAAAGTCAGACATAGAACTCTCCAAAAAGCTGGCTCTGGTGCCCTCTTCCTGCTCTTTCAGTGCCCCCTCCATTGCATATTTCTGGATGCACTGTTTAATTTTCTGCTTGTATTCTTCTGGTAGATGGAGGTACGTAGCTGCAGCATCACCATTGAGAGGATCTATGAGGTTGCAGTAGGCCAACAACTGGGGTAGGAAGGACTCAAATATATTGGTAAGATCATAAAGAGCTGTCCAAGTTGATTAATTATATCTGGATGCACAGTTCCTGATGCTTCATCAATGTTGGGTGGAAATTTTTTCATGAATCCTATAGAAGGTGATTAAAAAGGATATTTATCAGGAAGATCCACTCTAACTTTCCATACTCCACCTTCATATGGTGTTCCTTGTGGTCCATAAAACGTCCCTACAAATTAATTGAGTCCTCCTAGGATGGTAACCTCATGCTTACTCTCAATGCTCTTGCTTTTAAATCCTGAGACTATTGTCCTCCTATCTCAGACATGTACGATTTTAAAGCGCCTCTGCTTTCTTTTGTCAGAAAGGAAGAAGGTGGGGAAAGAACAGAAGGCCAGTGCATCTTTGCCTTTCTTCATCTTCTACTTGCAATTCAGGTTTAATCCTCAAAAAAACAGCAAACCAAATCCATCAACATATTCAAAAAGTTATACACCATGACCAAATGGGATTAATATCTGAAAAATCAATGAATATAAGCCTCATATGAATAGAATAATGGACAAAATATTATGATCATCTCAATAGACACAAGAAAAGCATGTGACAAAATACAACATTCATTTATGATTAAAAACTGTCAACAAACTTGAAACAGAAGGGAGCTTCCTCAATCTGACAAAGAGTATCTGCAATAAAACCTATAGTGAATATTATACTTAATAGGGAAAGACTGAATACTTCCCTCTAAGATCAGAAACAAGGCAGGAACACCTCCTTTCACTTCTATTTAATATAGTACTGAAGATTCTAGCCAGTGAAAGGAAGGAAAGATGGGAGGGAGGGAAGGAAGGATAAAGGAAGCAAAGAAAGGAGGAAAGAATATTAGAAAGGAAGAAGTGAAACTTCCTTTAATTACAGACAGCATGATTCTGCATACAGAAAATCATAAGGGGATTACACACAAAATAAGCAAGATAGCAAGGTTTTAGGATACAAGACCAATATACAAAAATCAACTGTATTTTTCTATTAAGCAGTGAGCAAAATGGAAGTAAAATTAAGAATACAACTGCATTCAGAAAAGTTCAAAAATAATAAAACACTTAGGAGTAAATTTAGCAAAGAAGAGCAAGACGTGCATGGGAAATCACAAAACTTCACTTAGGGAAATTAAAGGTTTAAATAACTAGAGAAACACTCCATGTTCATAGATTAAAAGACTCAAATATTGTTAACATGTCAGTTATACTCAAATTTATATCTAAAGTCAGTGCCATTCCTATCGAATTCCCAGCAGGCTTTTTGCTTTTGTATGAATGGACATGTTCTCTTAAATTTATAAAGAAATTTAAAATACCTAGAATAGCCAAAATAATTTTGAAGAAAAAATAAAAATCAGAGGACTTTTAGTTCCCAATTTCTAGATGTACTATAAAGGTATAGTTATCAACACAGTTTGATATTGGCATTAGGAGAGAGGTATAGGTCAATGCAACAGAACTAAGAGCTCAGAAATATATCTTTATAGCCAATTGATTTTTGACTGAGATGCCAGTTTGAGTCAACTCTTCGCATGAGGTGGCCAAAGTATTGGAGTTTCAGCTTTAGCATCAGTCCTTCCAATGAAAACCCAGGACTGATCTCCTTTAGAATGGACTGGTTGGATCTCCTTGAAGTCCAAGGGACTCTCAAGAGTCCTCCAAAACCACGGTTCAAAAGCATCAATTCTTTGGTGCTCAGCCTTCTTCATAGTCCAACTCTCACATCCATACATGACCACTGGAAAAACCATAGCCTTGACTAGACAGACCTTTGTTGACAAAGTAATGTTTCTGCTTTTGAATATGCTGTCTAGGTTGGTCGAGAAATGGAAACCAAAACCACAAATGTCATGTTCATCTGAATGACTGCAATAAATAAGACAGACAATAACAAATGTTGGCTCTAGGATGCAGAGAAAAGGGAACACTCGAACATTGCTGGTGGAAAGGTAAATGTTGCAGTCACTTTGAAGAACAGTTTGTGAATCTCTCAGAAAGTTAAACATTAAATTACCATATCATCTAGCAGTTCCACTTTTCTTTATTTATCCAAGAGAAATAAAGTCACATTTCCATGCAAAGACCTGTACACAAATATTCATTGCAACTTTATTCATAATTGCCAAAAACTAGAGAAAAACTAAATGTCCATCAGCTGGTGAATGGACAGATAAAATGTGGTACATCCATATAGTGACATGCTATTCAGCACTAAAAAAGGGACAAATTAATAGCACAGAGTACATCATGGATGAACCCCATAAACATTATGTTACATGAAAGAAGCCAGACACAAGAGATTACATATTTGTAACTCTATTTATATGAAAGTCAGAAAAGGCAAATTTATAGATACAGAAAGTAGATTATTAGTTACCTGGGGCTTAAGGTGGGAATGGTGATTAACTCAGTGGTGACAAGGGATCTTATTGGCAGGCTAAAATGTTCTAAAATTGATTTATGGAAATGGTTGCACCACTCAGTAAAATTACTGAGGATCACTGAACTGCACATGTGAAATGGGTGAATTTTATGATGTGTATATTATATGTCAAGAAAGTTGTTGTGAAAAAGACATCGATTAGGGTAAAAAAAGACAGTGGTGTAGAGAAGTTAAATATTTGCTCAAGAACCATTTTAGGACATCATGGACGCAGGATTGCATCTAAACCCAAGTAGTTAAAACACATGTTGTGTGCATAGCGACCAATAAACTTCATGAGATGAAAAGCATCTAAAGTTTATTAAAAAATCCTGTTGGGGAGTAGAAGACTTATTTAAACACCCTTTAATTTAACTCTCAACATTCAATCTGCATGCCCCTTGGGTAGTTTCATTCCAATGGTAGGATATTTCTGATCTTCACCCAGAGATCTCTAGAAGTGTTTTTAAGAATCACTGTTGTCCTGTGTGCTAAAATGGTAGAACAATTAATTAATCTGTGTTTTTTACACTCTGGTCAAGGAGTGCCCATAAAGAGCTTTTCAGAGTTTAGTAAAAGCATTAGCCCTTGTAAGAAGAGATCCCTGAGGAATGAGCTGAGAGGAGGTTAGGGTGCATTGTCCCATCTATGAAGTACAAATTGGAAGTTTAAAACCTTTCTTTGGAGTACTGGCCATCATATTTCTCCTCTTGTAGCTCTGTAGTCATTTTCCAAAGTGTGTCTAGTATGAAACTCACAAAAAATAAAACCAAACTAATATTAAGTACAAGGAGCAGCAGCTGCACGGGCACAGGAGAGCCAAGAGGAGCTACTCCACGTTCAAGATCAGGAGGGGCGGCCATGAGGAGATACACCTCGTCTAAGGTAAGGAGCAGCTGCTGCACTTTGCTGGAGCAGCCGTGAAGAGATACCCCACATTCAAGGTAAGAGAAAACCAAGTAAGATGGTAGATGTTGCGAGAGGGCATCAGAGGGCAGACACACTGAAATCATAATCACAGACAACTAGCCAATCTGATCACATGGAATACAGCCTTGTCTAACTCAATGAAACTAAGCTATGCCATGTGGGGCCACCCAAGATGGACAGGTGATGGTGCAGAGGTCTGACAGAATGTGCTCCACTGGAGAAGGGAATGGCAAACCACTTCAGTATTCTTGCCTTGAGAACCCCATGAACAGTATGAAAAGGCAAAAAGATAGGATACTGAAAGAGGAACTCCCCAGGTCGGTAGGTACCCAATATGCTACTGGAGGTCAGTGGAGAAATAACTCCAGAAAGAATGAAGGGATGGAGCCAAAGCAAAAACAATACCCAGTTGTGGATGTGACTGGTGATAGAAGCAAGGTCCAATGCTATAAAGAGCAATATTGCATAGGAACCTGGAATGTTAGGTCCATGAATCAAGGCAAATTGGAAGCGGTCAAACAGGAGATGGCAAGAGTGAACGTCAACATTCTAGGAATCAGCAAACTAAAATGGACTGGAATGGGTGAATTTAACTCAGATGACCATTATATCTACTACTGTGGGCAGGAATCCCTCAGAAGAAATGGAGTAGCCATCATGGTCAACAAAAGAGTCCGAAATGCAGTACTTGGATTCAATCTCAAAAATGAAAGAAAGATTTCTGTTCATTTCCAAGGCAAACCATTCAATATCACGGTAATCCAAGCCTATGTCCCAACCAGTAACACTGAAGAAGCTGAAGTTGAATGGTTCTATGAAGACCTACAAGACCTTTTAGGACTAACACCCAAAAAAGATGTCCTTTTCATTAGAGGGGACTGGAATACAAAAGTAGGAGGTCAAGAAACACCTAGAGCAACAGGCAAATTTGGCCTTGGAGTACAGAATGAAGCAGGGCAAAGGCTAATAGAGTTTTGCCAAGAGAACACAATGGTCATTGCAAACACCCTCTTCCAACAACACAAGAGAAGACTCTATACATGGACATCACCAGATGGTCAACACCAAAATCAGACTGATTATATTCTCTGCAGCCAAAGATGGACAAGCTCTATACAGCCAGCAAAAACAAGACCAGGAGCTGACTGTAGCTCAGATCATGAACTCCTTATTGCCAAATTCAGACTCAAATTGCAGAAAGTAGGGAAAACCGCTAGACCATTCAGGCATGACCTAAATCAAATCCCTTATGATTATACGGTGGAAGTGAGAAATAGATTTAAGGGCCTAGATCTGATAGATAGAGTGCCTGATGAACTATGGAATGAGGTTCATGACATTGTACAGGAGACAGGGATCAAGACCATCCCCAAGGAAAAGAAATGCAAAAAAGCAAAATGGCTGTCTGGGGAGGCCTTACAAATAGCTGTGAAAAAGAGAAGTGAAAAGCAAAGGAGAAAAGGAAAGATATTCCCATCTGAATGCAGAGCTCCAAAGAACAGCAAGGAGAGAGAGAGAAAAAAAAAAAAGCCCTCCTCAGTGATCAATGCAAAGAAACAGAGGAAAACAACAGAATGGGAAATTCTAGAGATCTCTTCAAGAAAATTAGAGATACCAAGGGAATATTTCATGAAAAGATGGGCACAAAAAAGGACAGAAATTGTGTGGACCTAACAGAAGCAGAAATTAAGAATAGGTGGCAAGTATACACAGAAGAACTGTACAAAAAAAGATCCTCATGACCCAGATAATCACAATGGTGTGATCACTCACCTAGAGCCAGACATCCTGGAATATGAAGTCAAGTGGGCCTTAGAAAGCATCACTACGAACAAAGCTAGTGGAGGTGATGGAATTCCAGTTGAGCTATTTCAAATTCTGAAAGATGATGCTGTGAAAGTGCTGCACTCAATATGCCAACAAATTTGGAAAACTTAGCAGTGTCCACAGGACTGGAAAAGGTCAGTTTTCATTCCAATCCCAAAGAAAGGCAATGCCAAACAATGCTCAAACTACTGCACAATTGCACTCATCTCACACGCTAGTAAAGTAATGCTCAAAATTCTCCAAGCAAGTCTTCAGCAATATGTGAACCATGAACTTCCTGATGTTCAAGCTGGTTTTAGAAAAGGCAGAGGAACCAGAGATCAAACTGCCAACATCCGCTAGATCATCAAAAAAGCAAGAGAGTTCCAGAAAAACATCTATTTCTGCTTTATTGACTATGCCAAAGCCTTTGACTGTGTGGATCACAATGAACTGTGGAAAATTCTGAAGGAGATGGGAATACCAGACCACCTGACCTGCCTCTTGAGAAACCTGTATGCAGGTCAGGACGCAACAGTTAGAACTGGACATGGAACAACAGACTGGTTCCAAACAGGAAAAGGAGTACGTCAAGGCTGTATATTGTCACCCTGCTTATTTCATTTATATGCAGAGTACATAATGAGAAACACTTGGCTGGAAGAAGCACAGGCTGGAATCAAGACTGCTGGGAGAAATATCAATAACCTCAGATATGCAGATGACACCACCCTTATGGCAGAAAGTGAAGAGGAACTAAAAAGCCTCTTGATGAAAGTAAAAGAGGAGAGAGAAAAAGTTGGCTAAAAGCTAGGGTTTAGAAAGCGAAGATCATGGCATCTGATCCCATCACTTCATGGGAAATAGATGGGGAAACAGTGGAAACAATATCAGAGTTTATTTTTTGGGGCTCCAAAATCACTGCAGATGGTGATTTCACCCATGAAATTAAAAGACCCGTAATCCTTGGAAGGAAAGTTATGACCAATCTGGATAGCATATTGAATAGCAGAGACATTACTTTGCCAGCAAAGGTCCATCTAGTCAAGGCTATGGTTTATCCAGTGGTCATGTATGGATGTGAAAGTTGGACAGTGAAGAAAGCTGAGCACTGAAGAATTGATGCTTGAACTGTGGTGTTGGAGAAGACTCTTGAGAGTCCCTTGGACTGCAAGGTAATCCAACCAGTCCATTCTAAAGGAGATCAGTCCTGCGTGTTCATTAGAAGGACTGATGCTAAAGCTCAAACTTCAATCCTTTGACCATCTCATGCGAAGAATTGATTCATTGGAAAAGACCCTGATGCTGGGAGGGATTGGGGGCAGGAGGGGAAGGGAACAACAGAGGATGAGATGGCTGGATGGCATCACCGACTCGATGGACATGGGTTTGGATAGACTCCGGGAGTTGGTGATGGACAGGGAGGCCTGGCGTGCTGCGATTCATGGGGTCGCAAAGAGTCGGACACAAGTGAGCGACTGATCTGAACTGAACTGAGTATTGGGTTGGCCAAAATTTTGTTCAGGTTTTTCCATAAGATATTATAGACAAACTCATATGAACTTTTTGGTCATCTCAATATTATTCATGAATTTGCCATGACAACACTGAAAACCTAATATTCATAAAAATCAGATTTCAACAGTTTATAAATAATTATGCCCAGTTTTTTAGGGGTGTGTGTGTATGTATGTGTGTTTGTATTTGAATTGAAATGCCACAGCATGCACAACAAGCTGAAAGAAAGGTTACTCGCTAGGGTACCATGGGAACTAAATTGAGAAAAGAATCCAAATTCGCCTTGGTATTGTTTAAGAGGGAGAGAATTTACACACCTAGTGTGTCAGAGTGAGAAGACTTTGATCAAGACTTTGATGCGAGCCACTGTCAGTGAGAATGTGGAGAACTGGGCACTCTCTTATGCTCAGTAGGGAAGGTAGTTTGGTAAGAGTGCCTTTGAGGACAATTTGGAAACACCTCTTAAAAAAACACATGGTATTTGACCCTATAATTTCACTGCTGGTAAATTTCACCATAGACACACTTGAAAAATTACACCAAGATGCAAGGATACACAGGACATTATATAAAATAAAAAACAATTTGCATGCCCATTAATAGGGAAGCATATGAATAAATTATAGTATATTCATGTTACTGATTATACAGCAACTTTTTAAAAATGAGGCAAATCTATATTCTGATAGGAAAAGATTTTCAAAAGATACCATGATGGGAAGATGCATTACAGTACGTGGATGCTCAGTGTATATAAAAGTATATAGTAAAAAAAAAGGCTATACAAACACAACCACAAAAGGAAAAGGAACACTTTACACACATATGCTGGTATACGCATAAAATCTTTTTGAAAATAAGGTAACCAGGTATCTAATTATCTAAGTAGTAAGATTATGTCATTTTATTTTTATATTTAGAAGACCTAATAAACTCAACAAAAATATTTGTACCTTGATATGCCTAATATATTCTGTCTTCTTTCAACCAGAAATAAATAAGCCCCAGAAATCTAGTGCACAGTACAGTGAGTATAGAAAATAGTATTGTATTATAATCAACAAACTTGCTAAGAGATTAGAACTTAGTGATTTCAATCACTGATAAAGGAGATCATTATGTGACATGACAGAATTGCTGATTATCACAACAGCAACCATATTACAATACATAAATGTGTCAAGTTAACATGTTGTACACTTAATATTGCACAATGTTAGATGTCAAATATATTTCAATTAAAAAAAGAAAAAATCATTTATGTTATCTTGGCTCATCAGGAAAGGAACTAACACAGACCTGTCAGCTTCTAATCTATATTAATGATCTAGAAGTTTTCATCAAATACTCAGTGTTCACAAATCACTGATCATTCTATAACTGTCTGCTTTTAGAAAGAATCATTTATAGAATATTTGGGTCCTTAAAATGGATTCAGACAAGGTCCATACTTTGCCCTTGGTTTATGTGCCTTTGAAACCTGTTTTTTTCTAAAGCTGTCTTATCCAAACTCTTCTTTTCTTTTATTCCTAGTAATTTTTTATTGAAATTAAATCATTTTTGCTGAAACAGTTGCAAAGTCTGAATTTTGCTGTTTGCATTTCTGGCATGTCTGTCTCTGTTTCACAGCTCTGTATTTTGCAAAAATTGGTGATTAGATCTTAAGGTTTGCCAGATTCAGGTCTGACTGGGCAGGGTTGCTGGGTGGGGTGGGACAAGACCACTTCACAGGTGGAGGTATGTACTTTGATCAGGAGGTATATAATTAATAAGTCTATCTTCTCACGGTGTTATCAGTCACTAATCACCTGAATGCCTAGATCCAAAGATTCCTTAGAGTTTGTAATATTTGAGTTCTATCATTTCTCCTTTTTATTTTAGTTAGAGTACTTTTATAAAGAGAAACAGGCTTTCATCAATTATTTGGTTGCTTAAGGTATGGTTCATATAGGAAAGGTAAAACAAACGCTGAGGTCTTTTATTTATCACTTTTCAAAATGATTTTTTGGTTTCCTAGCATCCTCCCAAAGCAATCAGTAAGTTTTTTTTAATCATAATGAAATCACGGGTGTGATGTTATCACTCTTACTGATGTCTGTTTTTTGGCCTTTGGAACGTAGCCAAGTTGCATCATGTGTTATTTTGAAATAACCCTCATAGGTTTTGATAGCTATAAATCTATCAGAAGATTTTCTGATATGAAAAGATATTCATGGTGATCTTGTACATTTCCTCCTCCAGACTGAATGACAGAACTGTTTGCTGCAATTGAGTTGTCATTACTACTAGGTCTTTTCAATGGGCAGAGCTAGGAATAGATATAAATACTTGATATAAGTATAGATATTATATATAATTGTGTGTGTATATATTGGAGAAGGAAATGGCAACCCCCTCCAGTGTTCTTGCCTAGAGAATCCCAGGGACGGGGGAGCCTGGTGGGCTGCCATCTACAGGGTCGCACAGAGTCAGACACGACTGAAGCGACTTAGCTATAGCTATATATATATGATTCTCAGGTAGCACAAGTGATTTAAAAAAAAAAAAACCTACCTGCCAATGCAGGAGACCTAAGAGACTTGGGTTTGATCCCTGGGTTGAGAAGGTCCCCCTAGAGGAGGGCATGGCAACTCACTCCAGTATTCTTCCCTGGAGAATCCCATGGACAGAGGAGCCTGGTGGGCTACATCCATAGGCTCGCAAAGAGTTGGACATGACTGAAGAGACTTATCATGCATGCACGCATAATATATATATGTTACCATAAAAATAATTGAAGGTAAATGTGCCATAAATTTATAGTGACATTTTCCATTTATATTCAAGACTATAGCAACTCTTAATCTCATCAGTATTATAGCAGTAACTCCTTCCTTACTGAAAATCCTGATTCTCAAAGATTTTGAGATCTCTCAAGGTTTTAACATATTACCCACCATGCTGTTCGCTTTATCCCATAATATATGTAAAACACTTTCAGAACAGCAATATCAACATTACCTTTAACAATACCATTACTGAAAACACTTTAAGCAATTGCTATTCTTTTTTGTCATTATAGCATAATTACACTAAAAGTCACTGCAAATCCCTTGAAATAGTGCATTTCTGTGTGGTTATACGGCAAAACCAGATGGAGGCTTGGGTTCATTTGTTTTACTATACATTCCATTTGAGGGGATTGTTTTTAAAATTTCATTTTGTTTTATAGTTATATAAAATATTTATGTATTTTATGAAGTCAAAGTCAAGTCTGCAAAACCAGGTATATTGAGAAAAAGTCAATATACCTCTCCATTTTAATACCTTCATTCATTTATTAATAACTTCTAAAAATATTTTTTGATTGTGGTAAAATACATGTAACATAAGATTTACCATGAGTGTATAATTTAGTGACATTAAATACATTCACAATGTTGTGTAATCATCACCATGACCTATTTCCAGAATTTTCTCTTCACCCTGAACAAGAATTCTACCCATTAAAATAATACGTTGCAATTCTCCTTCTCCTAATCCCTGGTAACCTCTGTTTCTACGTGTATGTATTTGTCTATTTTAGGTACCTCCTGTAAGTGAAATTTTGTATCAGACTTATTTCATAATACTGAAACAGGTAGCCATTCGCTTCTCCAGGGCATCTTCCTGACCCAGGGATTGAACCCCAGTCTCCTGCATTACAGGCAGATTCTTTACCATCTGAGATAGCAGGGAAGGCCTTTTGAAGGACCTGCCAAACCACTTTTCACAGTGACTGCAACATTACATTCCCACAGCAATGCACACTGGTTCTAATGACTTCTTATCTTGCCAACACTTTCTACATTCCAGTTTTCAAGTAGTAGCCATTCTAATTGGTGTGAAGTGGTATATCACTGTGGTTTTGATTTGCATCTCACTAATGCCTAGTGATGTTGGACATCTTTTCATGTGCATATCTTCTTTGTCAAAATGTCTATTCTATTCTAACCTCTTGTCCATTTTCCAATTGTTTTATCTCTCTTTTTACTATTGAGTTGTAAGAATCCTTTACATATTTTAGATGTAAGTCCCTTATCAGCTATATGATTTGCAAATATTTTTCCCACTTTTAACTTTCTTGATGATGTCTTTGAACAACAAAAGTTTTAAATTTTGATGTCCAAATTATCTGTATTTTTCTTTTATTAGTTGTGCTTTTGGTGTCATATCTAAAAAACTATTGCCTAATCCAAGATAACAAAGATCTACTCCAATTTTTTAGAATAATAATTTTTATGGTTTTCGTTCTTTAGGTCCGTTACCTATTTTGAGTTCATTTTTGTTAGTGTGAAGTAGGAGTTCTTTGCATTTGAATATCGCATTGTCCCAGCACCATTTGTTGAAAAGACTGTTTACCCATTGAATTTTCTTGGCTCCCTGATAAATGAAGGGTTTGTTTTTAGACTCTCAACTCAGTTTTATGTTTACATTATGCGCCTTCTACACTGTCTTGACTATTGCAGCTTTGGATTAAGTTTTGAAATCATGTGTGAGCCCTCCAACTTTGTTCTTTTGAGACTGTTTTAGCTATTCCTTTGAATTCCTTTAGTTTCAGACCCCTTGAAGTTGTATATGAGTTTTAAGATCAGCTTGCCGATTTTTTTTTTCCAAGGAATCTAGCTGAGATTTTGATAAGGATATAGATAGAATCTGTAGATCAATTTGAGGTCACACTGCTTTTTCCACTTAAAGGTATATACTAGCCAACAGACCTTAATAGTATATGGAGATACTTCTCATTCCCTTTCTCAGCTGTGTACTGCTGCATCTTAAGGATATTACTTGTTTACTCAACCTGTTTCCTACTGAAGGACATTTGGGTTCTTTCCAGCCTTTTGCTATTACTGATACAATAGTGAAAAGCTCTTTGCATCTTGCTTTTTGTATTTTGGCCAGAACTACTTTGGGGTAGATTCCTAGAAGTGGATTTGCTAAGATAAAGTTTATTAAAACAAAGGGTAAAGGCATATGTAATTTTAGACTCTGAATTGCCAAATTTATCTCTATAGAGGGTGTATCATTTTTCATTCCCACAAAGCATTTATGAGAGTACCTATTCCCTACATTCCCTTTCTAGAATATGTTGTCCAGTTTTCCTCTTTAGGAAAACCCAGCAGTAGAGTTAAGAAGATTTGAAATTTATAAAATGCTTTTTCTCTGTCTCATAAGTAGCCTTACAATATTCTCCAAGGAAAAAACACCTTAAATGCCTTCATCAAAACACACATTAAAAAAAAAAAACACATAGATGACCTCATCCACTCTTGTATATCTTATATGAACAGTATATCCAGGTTCAAAATGCATATATCTAGGGACTTCCTTGGAGAAGGAAATGGCAACCCACTCCAGTATTCTTGCCTGGAGAATCCCAGGGACAGAGGAGCCTGGTGGGCTGCCGTCTATAGGGTCGCACAGAGTCGGACACAACTGAAGTGATTTAGTATCAGCAGCAGCAGGGACCTCCTAGTGGTCCAGTGGTTAAGACTCTGCCTCCTAATGCAGGGTGCATGTATTCAATCCCTATTGGGGAACCATGGTCCCACATGCTGTAGGGTATGGCCAAAAATTAGAAAAAAAATAACATATATCTAAAATTCATAAGCATGGAAAATTTAGAATTTACATAGATCTTTTTGGAAGTCCATAGAATGAATGTGAGGACTATCATGTGATAGTTATGATAAATGTTCATTAAAACTTCCTTTTTCACCAGAGGAAACTTTTATGTACATCTCAGGAGACATAGCTTCACTCCCTGGTGGCTCAGCTGGTAAAGAATCCACCTGCAATGCGGGAGACCTGGGTTTGATCCCTGGGTTGAGAAGATCCTCTGGGGGAGGGCATGGCAACCAGCTCCAACATTATTGCCTAGAGAATCCCCATGGACAGAGGAGCCTGGCGGGCTACAGTCCCTAGGGTTGCAGAGTCGGACATGACTGAGTGCCTAAGCACAGCATAACACAGGAGACATAAACACTCAGATTTCATTTATCCTCTACTTTAGTCTTTCCTAACTTCTTTTCACCAAATATAAATAAGATGTTAATCCTCTTTGTACTTTCAGAGCACCCAGTCATTTCTCTGTTACAGAACACTCCAGAAACCTAGCTAAAGATGCTTGCTTTGTATTGTATTGTAACCATTTTTATTTTTTTGACCTGAATTCCTCATTTGAACACTGAGGAATTTATGCTTTCCTCATTCCATCCATCCACAACCTCAGCATCCAAATAGCTCGGTACATGATGAACATTTGTTTATTCAATGACCATTTTATACCTAATTATTATATGTTTATTATACAGGGTGCTGAGGCTAAAAGAGTAAATCAAGGATCATGGTTTCCTTCTTCTTAAATCTAATCATCTACAAAACAAATATTTGCACAAATATCTAGTTATAAAACATGATAAGGGCTGTGAAGGAAAAGTGTAGGATACTGTACTAGAAACTAACAGAAGGACCTAATTTTGATTGCAAGGACTCATAAAAGCCTCGGAGATAGTAATATACACATTTACTTGCCTGATTCAAACCATAAACTATAGCCTCTGAGAAAATGAACCAAAATCATAATTTACATAATGACAAAGATTGTGGATGAATTTTAAACACCATACCTAAGACACTGCCGATTATTTTCCTGACATCGTGATGTAGTAGCTGATTTTCCTCCAGCTCTGACCTCTCTCTGGACAGAGCTTTAAATGTTATTCTGTGATCTATCAGCTCATCTGGACTGGCTCTGGAGATGTTATTTATTAAGTTCCTCTGGGGAAAATATGACTATTATTATCTTCTACAGAATCTCCTGAGATAGTATCTCAGAGATTACTCTAGCCAGTAAACAAGCAAAGGGGAATAACAACATCTCGCCCCCTCCCCCATGTAAAAGGAAAAGCCAAGACCCATGCTCAGATGATAATAAAGAAGCATTAAATTATATTCTTACCCATAGAATTTTTCAGGGGTCCGGAGAAAAAAATATCAGAAGTTAACACTTTTTGTGCTTCGGGATAATTATAGACTGCCTGCAGAGAGACACTCTAAGTGGGATGAATTCGGGTCACTGATGGGTTACCAATTACCACCTGTGATTCAAAAAGTGGCTGGACAGGCCCTTACAGGGCTGAGAGGGTTCCAGGATATGCTGAGTCATGTATTTTGATTGATTTCTCCAGTGGATGAAGTGGAGAGAGAAAAAGTTCATCCGGCACCTGCTGTTGTCTATTCCTTTGCCTCTTTAGCCAGAAAAGCAATTTATGTCCTTACTGACCCAGCTGTCTCAAAATTCCAGGGCTAGGAGAGGACGTCCCAGCCCTGCTACCAAATACAGAGATCCTTACTTTGTCCTCCATGCCCTTATTTTTAATGCATCCCATTTCCCTTCACCTGACTAGTGTTTACAGTCAAACTAGACCAACATTCAGAAATGTTTTGATCTCATGAGGCTTTCCATCCATCTCCAGTTCTGATATCCAGCACTTGGAACTCTATCAGGGAAGCAGGAGCACGCATATTTTTTTTCTTCTTTTTTTAATGTCAAATTGGAATATATCAAGTTACAAATGGTGATTTGGTTTCACTAACACATTATAACTCATCATGTTAAAAGACTCTTGAAAAATTTTTAATTGATTGTGTAGTTTTGTGCAATTTTTTAAACTTCAATTCCAGAGTTTTGAAAGTAATGATATATGTATAAGTAACATTAAAATAAAATATAAGTTAACACTGAGTGTCTTCAAGAATTTGGGAGTGAGATTTAAAATCTAGACTTGGCATGACTTTCTGGTTTTGTTGTTTGGCAAGGAATCAAACCTCTCATCTTCAGTTTACTTATCTTTATAAGGGGACAAATACTATTTTTAATATATAGGAACTAGTATTTGAAAATACATGAGATCATATATGTAATATTTCAGCATAACACCTCAAAAATAAACTCTCAAAAATATGAACTGTCTTCAGTTCAGTTGCTCAGTTGTATCTGCCTCTTTGCGACCCCATGGACTGCAGCACGCCAGGCCTCCCTGTCTATCACCAACTCCTGGAGCTTCTCAAACTCATGTCCATGGAGTCAGTGATGCTATCCAATTATCTCATTCTCTATTGTCCCCTTCTCCTCCTGCCTTCAATCTTTCCTAGCATCAGGGTCTTTTCCAATAAGTCAGTTCTTCGCATCAGGTGGCCAAAGTATTGGAGTTTCTGCTTCAGCATCAGTCCTTCCAATCAATATTCAGGGTTGATCTCCTTTAGGATTGACTGGTTTAATCTCCTTGCAGTCCAAGGGACCCTCAAGAGTCTTCTCCAACACCACAGTTCAAAAGCATCAATTCTTTGGCGCCCAGCTTTCTTTATAGTCCAACTCTCACATCCATACATGACTACTGGAAAAACCATAGCTTTGACTAGACGGACCTTTGTTGACAAAGTAATGTCTCTGCTTTTTAATGTGCTGTCTAGGTTGTATGAAAAGTATGAAAAGCAAAAAGATGTGAACTGTCTTAGGTTTCATGTATGTATGATTTCCTCAAGTTTCCTCCAAGAGTCTATTTCTTGAATCTACCTCCTCAAAATACATTTTTCAATTCATCAAATTCTGTCATAGTGAGGATACCTCTCCCAACTAAACTTAAACACATCTATATGCTTTAAAACAGCAGCAAAAAGCCAACAAATATCCATTAAGTGAACTCTAAGGAGAAAAACAAACAGTGCTGACTGGATTCACTTTACATTTATAACTACAAGTCTGAAATAGATATTTAGAAAGTGATGCTTTTGAACTGTGGTGTTGGAGAAGACTCTTGAGAGTCCCTTGGACTGCAAGGAGATCCAACCAGTCCATTCTAAAGGAGATCAGCCAACTCAGGGATCAAACCCAGGTCTCCTGCATTGCAGGGGGATTCTTTACCACTGAGCCACAAAGGAAGCCCATTGTGATAATGGATATCTACAAATCCATAGTTATCATATGAAATCTTGAAATCCTGAAAACCTTCCCTGTGAAATCAGGACAAACACATAAGGATGTGTACTATGCTCTGCATTTTTCTCAATACAATTGCAATGGGCATGAAAGTAAAAGGTAAGAAGTTTGGAAAGGAAGAACTAAAACTGTCATTGTTAGTTAATGACATGATTATAAATTTTGAAGATGCAAAAGTATCAACAGGCCTACTGGTAGAATGAATAAGAGAATTTAACAAGGTCACTGGACACAAAGTCAATATTGAAAGTCAACTGTATTTTGGTAAACAAGCAACAAACTACTAGAAAATTTAATTTTGATAATTACTGTTTGTAGTCATGTAAAAAAAAAATTAAATCCCTGGAGTAGGAAATAGCAACCTGCTCAAGTATTCTTGCCTGGAAAATTCCATGGATAGTGGAGCCTGGCTGGCTGCAATCCCTGGAGTCACACAGTTGGACATGACCGAGTGACTAAGCACGCACACAAAACACATCAAATACCTAGAAATAAATCTAAAGACAAATATGCTAGAACTCTACACTAAAAACTGAAACTAAAAATAGAAATTAAGGGATATCTTAATTATAGGTATATGTGTGTGTGTATTTGATAAACTGGAAGGTTTAATAGTTTAAATATATGTTAATTCTCCCTGAACTAATCCATAAATTCAATGTAACCCAATATAAATACCAGCAGCTTTAAATACAAATTGAAAAGCCAACACAGAATTGGAAAGGGCCAACCATAATCAAATTAATCAAGAATAAGAATTATGTTACTGAATTCTTTTACCAGTCTGAAGCTATAGTACTTAGGGTGGTGTGAATAATATGTCAAGGTATACAAACAGATCAATAAAACAAAGCCTAGAAACCCACACATATGTAATGACTTGACTAATAACAAATGTGTCACTATGATGTAGGAAGGAAAGTGAAAAAGCTTCAATAAATGATGTAGGGTTAAATAGATATCCATATAAGGGAAAAATGAATCTTGATCCTGGGTTACAGATGTAAGCATAAAAGCTAAAGCAACAAAGCTTCTAGGAAACAGGAGATATTTTCACGTTGGTATGGGCAAAGATTTCCTAAACATGATATAGAAAGCACTGCCTATAAAGGAAAAGACTGATAAATTATACCATATTTAAATTCAAGCTTTAATGAAAAGATAAGTCACAGACTGGGCAAATAATTTACATCCTCAATAGGACTTACTTACAGAATATATCCAACCCTGGTGGCTCAGCAATAAAAGAATTGCCTGCATCACAGGAGACATGGGTTGGATCCTAGAGGTGGGAAGATGCCCGGGAGCAGGAAATGGCAACCCACTCCAGTATTCTTGTCTGGGAAATTCCATGTACAGAGGGGTCTGGTGGGCTACAGTTCTGGGGTCTCAAAGAGCTGGACACGACTTAGCAACTAAACTGCCAACCACAGAATATATAAATAACTTCTATAGATCAATGAGAAAAAGAGGCAGAAAACCACAGAAAGATGGACAAAACACTCAAGCACTAAAAAAAAAAGTGGGGGGGGGGGTTCCCAATGGCCAATAAGCATATAAAAATGTGCCCAAACTCTAGGTCACTAGGAAAATTCAATCTAAAGCCAACCTGAATTCTTACATCTTGCTGATGTGAATATAAATTGGTACTTCTTTGGAAAACTGCCAGGTAAACATACATAAATCTTAGTATCCACTGATTTAATTCCTAGGTTTATGCCCTCCAATATGAGTACCTTTGTTTACCAAAAGATACAGACAAGAATACTTATAGCAGAACTATTTGTAAAAGTTTCAAACTGGAAACAACCCAAACATCCATCAACAATAAAATAGATAAACACTGCTATATACTATATATAAAACAGATAAACAACAAGGACCTACTGTATAACATAGGGAACTATACTCAATGATTGGTAATAACACATATACACAGGAATCACCGTGATGTACACCTGAAATTAACACACTGAATCGATTACACTTCAATTTTTAAACATTGTTTTGCATAATAAAAAAATTTAAGATGTACAGATAAATCATGGTATATTCATATAATGGACTATAATAGAGAAATGGCAATATACTTGCTACTTGTGACAACATGGGTTAATCTCAAAACACAACAAAACCAATTTGTACTCCACTCTCCAAAAAGAAAATTACACAGTCCCATGTTCTCATCAAGTTACTCCCTTCAGTCTTTTGTCTAAACTTTTGAAGTTGGCTCTTATCAAGGTCACAATATGCATATCTTCCCAAGTCAGTAGGCAGTTGTTTCCTCTTTCCTGACTTCTCTGCAGCACTCCCAATGGCTTATACGCCTTCTTTTCTGAAGCACTTAGTGTCCTTGACTCTGGGTTGCCACAGTCTCCTGATTTATTCCTCACTTGTTGGCTAGGTTCTTGGCAATTCCTTCTTTTCTAGTTCCCTGAGTCTTTCTCCTCTATCAGAACTATTAAATGTTCTAGATCTTGAATCCTCAGCCTTTTTCTTCTATCTAATTACTCTCCAGTGGTGCTTTCTTCAAATCCCTGGTGTAAGTAGCACCTATAAGCCAATGATTCCCATATTAGTATTTTGTGGGGCTTTTCCTTGGAGTCTGGATTTCTTTTCTGAGCTCCAGACTCATCATCTATTCAACAGCTCTATCTGGGTACCTAAGATGCAGCTCAAAACTAACACAGGGAAGAGAGAGTTTATTTTGACAATGAACCTGTCCCTCCTCAGACTTCCCTCTTCAGTGACTGACATTTATTATTTATCAAGTGCTTAGGCGGACAGTCTAGGAGTCATTATTTATTTCACTCTTTCTTCTTGCCAAGGGGTGGGCACGTTTTCTGACCAAGGCCAGTTGGATTCCCTCCCAGGATTCTGAACCTTGAGTAGGTGATGCAAGGTTAGAAAATTGGCTACAGCTGACTCATTCCAGCTGAGACAGCCTGTCCATTAGTTCCTGCCATCTACAGTCACAGAGCTGCCTCTGGCCCTCACTCTCCTGAGACCTACTTCTTCAAACTTTACTTCTGATAACTATGTAAGCTACCCCATATCCTTCCAATGAAGCTCTCTTGAGCTTAGATTTTCTAATATCTCCTTGTATTGTTTGTAATTAAGGACTCTTTTTAATACTGCTGCTGCTAAATCGCTTCAGTTGTGTCCGACTCTGTGCAACCCCATAGAGAGCCGCCCACCAGGCTCCCCCGTCCCTGGGATTCTCCAGGCAAGAACACTGGAGTGGGTTGCCATTTCCTTCTCCAATGCATGAAAGTGAAAAGTGAAAGTGAAGTTGCTCAGTCCTGTCTGACCCTCAGCGACTCCATGGACTGCAGCCCTCCAGGCTCCTCGGTCCATGGGATTTTCCAGGCAAGAGTACTGGAGTCGGTTGCCATTTCCTTCTCCACCTTTTAATACTGAAGAGTAAATGAATAAATGAATGTTTGCATTATAAAGACCTAGTTTCTTGGCCATTAGTCCATTAGTCAGTCAGTCAACCACTACATGGAACAATTATTATGTGCTAGCCACACAATAACACTGTTTTTTGCTAAGTTCATCTTCAGGAACTACTCCATTCTTGCACACCTACCTGAGCTCATCAGGGCCAAATCTAAGGACAATCTCTTCCTATGACAACACTGGATAATTCAGGATTATCTCCCCTTCACAGGGTCCTTAATTTAATCATCTCTCTTCCTAAGTTAACAAAGCTGACAGTGGTTAAAGTAATAGGGAGACATTTTAGTCAGTTATATCCTGTTGCAAGAGGAAGAGTCCAGTGTGAACTGAACTCAACTTTGATTTGCTTAAGAGGGAACAGGGAGGATCGTGAGCTGGGGCTCAAAAGAGTCAGGAAGGTAAAAACCTACAAAAACTGGGAAGGTGGGGTTGGTCCACGTGAAATGCATCTGGTTTGTTAAATGACGCTAGGCAGGGAAGTTGGGCTCCTCCCCTCCCGCAGAGGCTGAGAGAAGGAGCACTGTCTTGGGGGTTGGTGGGGGAACAAAGAGTAAGTTTTCGTGGCAGACTTTTCTCAGCAAAGCATTTTATGGCTGGGGTCATTCTAGGATGAGACTCTGAGCTATTAGAAACAATGCCGGTGTTTAGTTGAAATTTTTAGAGGGCAAGGTTGAGGCCTAGCTGAGAAAAAGGCTTAGAGGAGCCTGGCTAGAGAGCTGGGTCAGGAGAGAACCATCACCACCAGGTGGGTCCAGATCACAAGCGCCCTCAGAAGATGGAAGAGAAAGGCGGAAAGTCAGAGGGTTGAAGATGGAAACAGCGGCCAGGAACCAAGGCTCACAGGCAGCTTCGGGACGCTGGAAAAGTAAGGAAAACAAATTTTCTGATAGGCCTCCAGAAGGAGGCTGACAGCTTGGATTTTAGCTGTTAAGACTGAGTTTGCACTTCTAACCTCCAAAATTGTAAGATAATACATTCAGATGTGTTTTTTAATTTATATTTTTTTAATTTATATTTTTGTATTTATAAAATATAAAAATTTATATTCTTTTAATGAGGGAAAATTCATTTATAGTGAATGCACAACTATTAAGTGTAAAATATAATGAACTTTGACAAATATATACTCTCATATGAGCAACACCACAGTAAAGATAATAGAACCTCTCAATCACTGTTTTCCACATACTACCTTCTAGTTAATCTCTACATTCCATAGGTAATTGTTGTTCTGATTAGTTTTGTCTGTTTGTGAACTTTCAGTGCAAATAACTGCAGGACAAAAGAAAAATAATGTTTCATTATACTATGAAAACAGCTTTAACCTCAACTTCTTCTATTCATGTTGTTTAAAACCACTAAGTTTGTGGTAATTTGTTGTTGTTTTTGGGTGGTAATTTGTTAAAGCATAACTAAATATAACTATAGTTATAAAGATAACTATTACAATTACTTCTGAGAGATGACATATAGGTATTTATTATTTTCATTAGAACTTTATTTTATACCAAAACATTTATTTTATAGTCAAAGAAACTGAGTTAAGTTTTTAGAACAAAAGACTTTGTAATGCCCAAGCCAGCTCATATTCAGGCACATTTGTCCACCTGAGAAATTTTAGAATCATTGCTGGCCATGGGGGAAGGGAATCATTTCATTTCTGGGAGGGCCTCAGAGTTGTTTGTTTAAAGCAGTTATTAAACATTTACTGTGTCTGAGATGCTTTATATACATGTTCTTTTTCATAAGTAGTACCTTCTGCTATGGAGATTGCTGTCATTTCCAATTATAGATGAAGAAACCAAGCAAAATACAAAATGTAAATTTCTTCTTTTACATAGTTATCAAGTGGTGAGACAGATTCAAACTCCCGTCCCTCTGACCTCAGGGCCAACAAAGAACCTGGAACAGGCACGACGATATGGGGCTGTTAGTGAGTGCGGGAGAGGTGGCAGAGGCGTAATGGGAAAAGAGCAAAAAAACACAGGAGCCAGAAGCCTAGTCCTGCTTTGGTAGTTCATTCATTTGTTGATGCAACAGAGATTTATTCAGCCCTCCCTGGGAGGTGGTCACCATTACTGTAAGGAGCAGGAGAGTGAGCAGTGGACAAACCTGCCTTATGGAGTTTGTATTCTTGTGGGGTGTGGAGAATGAGCGACAAAATCAATCGAATTTCCTTACATATTTTGTAAGAGAGTCTCCCAAGATGTCCGTAGAGGAGGGGAGAGTTCAGTAGGAAGAGCAGGGGCTTTGAAGTCCAGATTCCTGGGTTTGAGTCCTGGCTGGGAGACTCTGGGGAATGGCTTAACCTCTCTCAGCCTCCATTTCTCCAGGTGTAAAATGGGAAAAACAATCTTTATCCACATAGGTTGCTGGGATGAATGCTGCTGCTGCTGCTGCTAAGTCGCTTCAGTGGTGTCCGACTCTGTGCGACCCCAGAGACGGCAGCCCACCAGGCTCCCCTGTCCCTGGGATTCTCCAGGCAAGAACACTGGAGTGGGTTGCCATTTCTTTCTCCAATGCATGAAAGTGAAAAGTGAAAGTGAAGTCGCTCAGTCCTGTCTGACTCCTAGTGACCCCATGGACTGCAGCCTACCATGCTCCTCCGTCCATGGGATTTTCCAGGCAAGAGTACTGGAGTGGGTTGCCATTGCCTTCTCCATAACATCATATCTGTAAAACCCAAAGTAATAGGAGCTATTATGTTGATGCCAGGACTCTGAAGGCCACTCTGCGTTCTCAGGGTCTCTGATTCTGTGACAGGTGCCAGGGCTCTGAGTCACACAGGATGGAGTCTGGTTCCAGGGAACCCATTCATGGGGCTGTGTTGAGCCATCTCCCAGGGCTCCCTTTTCGCACTCCCAGGACAAATGGTCCTTTTCACTTAATACAGACAATCTCCTCTCCTCATTTCCTGAAACCATACGCGGACCCTTGGGAGTTCACAGGAACAGGAGAGCCAGGCTGGGAGAGCAGAGGGAGCAGCTGTGTGCAGCTGCAGGCTTAATTCCAATTAACAAAAGCCACCTGGGGATCTGCTGTGCTGGGCAGGTCTGGGGAGATTGGTTCCCGGCTATGGGTTGCCAGGGCTTTGTTAGAGGCCCCTGGGGAGGGGCTCAAGGGAAGAATGTATTTGCTTTTCTTGGATACCAGCCCTGAATGGCAGCCTTCACTTTCTAACATAACCTTTATCTGATGACCGTGCTCTGGGTGGGGCCAAGTCTTCGGAGCCTGGGGAGGTTGGATTTTAATTCAGCAGGCTCTTCCACTCTTAACACTGCTGCTCCCGGATTAGTGACCTTCCTCCGCTGAAACCCAAACGTGCACGTAGACCCTCCATGCACTTCTCACAGTTGATATATTCATGTGCCTCCTGATTAATAGCAGCCTCTTATAGTTATTGGTAATGTGTGGGTGAGCAAGTCTGCTTGTGCTCACTACTTCATCTCCACAGTATGGATCTGTGTTACAGTTAGGGTCCCCAGGGTGAGCAAATACAAGATGCCCATTTAAACTTACTCATTATCTGAATTTCTATTTCAGTTAAAAATGTCCGGTATGATACTAGGACATATACCAAAAGGTACTGGTTATTTATCGGGAATTCAAATCTAATTGTGCATCCTGGATTGGGTCTGGCAACCCTAATCATAAATTGTGGTGCTCAGGAAATCTATACATGAAAGAAGCAATGAATGGTACTCATGCATCATCAAATACAGACGTTTTACTGGAAAGTACACACTGTTAGGAGTGGTGGTTTCAAGGTGATAGGATTATTGGAGAGTTTTCATTTGTCTATGTGTTCTTCTGGTTTTCAAGTTGGCATGAGAGGAAACATTTTCAAAGGTAATATGTGTGCACGTTTATATTAGTATATTTATTCATAAGCCAACTTCTTAATATTAGTGCAAAGCCTCCTTGTGTTTTCCTTCATCCTGAAAACCAGAATTTCCTGAACATCCCCAGAGGACAAGGACATTTTGAGCATCCATGAGAAGATTATTATAAGTAGTATTGACAGGCCTACAGAGCATATCAGCAAAACGGAATACATAAATGGGTACAGAGGAGTTTTTGTAAAGAAAATATTGCTGCAATTTTATCACATTATGCTTCTTAAGAAAACCAACTCCTAAAGTTTTGGGGATGTAAAGCTCAGTCGAGTTAAACTAGGACATAAAAATCTTGATTAAATTGTATATAACACACTGGAGATCTTTTTTCCTTTGATTCACAGAATAAAGGTGGAAAAAAATAAGCATAAGCTTTTATAGGGAATGAGTTGGCATGTGAGTGCCACCACACAGACAACCTGCCCTGATGCTGTGGGGCCAAGTACCCTTCAAAGTTGTATTTTGGGGTCCACACTGGCCATTGGTGATGGGCAATGTTCAGAATGCTATGACTTAATGGAGCAAGGAAAGTAAGAACTACCATTTGTAAGATGCTGACTATGTTCTGGACACTGGGCATAGCTCTTGACCATACTTCATTCACAGAAACAACCAAATCGCACACATTAACCCATTCTATCAATGGGACTTAAGAATTATGAAGTAAGTTACTCATAACCACACCTCCTGAAATATCACAAGGTACTTAAGAGCTGTGGAAAGAGACATTTATATTTACTATGCTGTACTGATTAAGGCATTTATTCGAAGGAATAAAGATGCTTTCTGAAAACTTATCTCAAGGTTTGAGGGACGGACGAAAGCGTGCTCTCTGTTTAGGAATGCCCCTTCCAGTTTCCAGTACTGAATGTGGTGCTAGAATCATGGGGTACGGAACCTCTCCTCTCTTCTAGCAGTGTTAATGGTGCCCCGGGTTCTAATGCAGGATTCAGCGTCAGGTGAGAAGAAGGGCACAGTAGAATATATGTCCTGTTATCACATGCACGGAGAAGAGAATGTTGTCTAGAATGACACCAAGTAAGCCAAGCAAAATCTATAAGCTTTGGCCAGCTTCAAGTCTTATAACACTCACGTTATTGAAAAAGAGAGAACTGAGTGAAATCAACTTGGCCTGCTCGGCGATGAGAGACAGCATGAGAGAGTAAAATGCTAAGTGTGTCCTTATGAAGCGTTCCTGGTCTTAAAAGAAGAAAATTAGTTGCTTGAACTTTTGAAAAAGGACAGTGTGACTCTGAACAAAGGGAGGCTCATCATTGTGAAGAGAGAGGAAAAAAGGCAATTTGATGATTGTTAAGGATGGGAAAGAAAGAGCTGCATGCATTGAACTCTTTACATGGCAGCATTGTGAATAGGCCAGTCTAAATTACTGATTAAATACACTGAAGCTGTATTTAAAATTAGCTTCCCTATGTCTGAGGAGTGCATAAACCCTAATAGACCTATTTGTAAGTCACATACAACCATCTTCTTTTCAACTGTAGCACAGAGGCTTTGAGCAAATTGTGTATGAAGTGAGCTGTATTAATCAAAGATGGAGACAGGTTTTATGCACTGATTCCTCCAGAGAATCTCCCTAAACACACAGTGACATTTTGATGATTTTTCCATTAGTATTCTCTAACTAAAAAGGGGAAAAAAGTTTTTTTTTTTTCCCTTCACTAGTAAGTAAGAACTGCTTGGTATGCATATTTAAATAACAGTCATACTGAAGAACTGGCTCTTAATATAATGGATGCATTAAAATATAGAGGAAAATGAGCCAGCCACATAAAGACCTCGAAGTAATAGATAATGCAAGCCTCTCTGCCATTTTCTAAGCCTTGGATTATGATAATGGCTTTGAGAGCAGATCAGTCATTTAATGTCTAGCTACTGACATAAATTAACTCCAGTTGTGTTAAAGCTGGTTTGAGGAGAAAGGCAGTACCCATCTTTTTCCAATTCATGAGTGTGTATATGGCTGCTTAAGAACTATGCTGCAAGGAAATCAGGTTGCTTTCCCATCACTTTAAGGAGAAGGCGCTTTGTACAAGTCCTAACAATCAACTTCATGTCCGCCAGCAATGACATACTTTGCGTTCAAGTCCCTGCCCCACAATTATGGGGAAAAAGATGTAATGAGTGAGAAAACATCTGAACGCATTCCTTGTCAGCCTATTAAATGGCAGTGCTTTCAACAGCAGTCCCCAATCTGCTTGGAACCAGGGACCAGTTTGGGGTTGCTTAGTCACTTCTGACTCTGTGCGACCCTATGGACTGTAGCCTGCCAGGCTCCTCTGTTCATGGGATTCTCCAGGCAAGAATACTGGAGTGGGTTGCCATGCCCTCCTCCAGGGAGTCTTCCTGACCCAGGGATCGAACCCGGGTTACCTGCACTGCAGGCAGATTCTTTACCACTGAGCTAGCAAGGAAGCCCAGGAACTGGTTTAGTAGAAGACAATTTTTCCACAGATGGGGGTGGGGGGAAATGGTTTGGGGAAGATTCAAGCATAGTTTGGTTCATGCTCCTATGTGAATCTAATGCCGCTGCTGACCTGTCAGGAGGAGGAGCTCCCAGTAATGTGCACAGTGGGGAGTGGCTATAAATACAGGTGAAGCTCACTCACCTCCTGCTGTGTGGCCCTGTTCATAACCAGGGGTTGGGGACCCCTGCTTTAAAAGAATACTGACCTCAAGGACAAGGGGATATATAGCAACTGAACTGAACAGTATTTGTAACAATTTTGTTTCTTTAGAAAGACAAACCAAGGTGAATGAAAGTCCCATGAAGGTCCTAATGAGGGTTTTGCAAATGCACGTGTAGAAATCAGGGTGTGTTTATGTAACAGGGCTGGGGGTGAAGGCAGGACTGTCCCATTAAACGTCCAGGAAAACCACTCACCACAAATTGACCAGGAAAGGGTGCTCCAGTCCCTGCATGATCTGGAGCTCCTTGAAGACGTTCCTCACTTCGTTGCGCTCCACGCACTTTTGTTTGTTCATGTACTTCATCGCATACATCTTTTTGGTATCATTCTTCTGTACGATGCAGACCTAATGGTGCCAGCCGGAGTGAGGACGTGATTAGGGAGGTGATGGATTGTGGGCATCAGATAGAACAAGACTGGTTAGCACTGCTTGGAGGCCCTGTCATGTGGCAAATTCCTTGATGTTAAAGTTGCCACTTAGCTCTGATGTCTTTTTCCTTCCCCTGTACCAAGTCAATTTCTAAATCTCTCCTTTCTCAGACAAGTTTGCTTGTTTTTGCTTTTGGGGGTTTTTAAGACAACATATTGGTGGAAAATAACTTCCTCCATGTCAGGAATCTTCAAATAACAAATGACATTTTTATTCAGATTTTAGTGAGTGAAATGGACATGGCTCAACGTTAAGATGAACAATATTGTGCAAAGAACTTTTACCAACCACAAGTGATATAACCAAAAAGGACTTGAAGCGCTGGGGAAAACACTATGATGTCCATATTTATAAAATTCTTTCAGAGGTTCATATAAAGCCAGATAAAGTCGACAGCAGGTGATTCTAAAATGCAAGTTCAATATGAAATATGAGATATTCTGTTAAGTTTGTCTCCACAAAGAAACTAATCAGGATTTGAATCTGGAAGATTCTTATAAAAAATTAGACTGAATGTGTATGTTCTATGGTAGGGTGTTTTTTTTTTTTCTTTTCTTTTACAGTAGGTCTTTAAAAAAAGAACAAAATATAGTACAATTGGGGAAAACAGAAATCAGCTTCTGTCCTTCATGGAAAGATTAAATTCTTACACTGACAAGATAACTGTTACTGAAGGTACTGGTACAATTTGAACATGATTATGAAACCTTACTCTTCCTGTTAGAGAAAGTGTGAAACTCCAGTGAGTAAACTGATTTGACTTTGAGATAATTCTGAAAGCATACATGTTTGTTATGTAGCTGCCTGTCACATACTTTGTTCAAAGTGTGGTAATACTTTAAAAAAAATTCATTATAAAAACATCTCATATTTATTGTGGTCCCAGTAACTCATCTGAACATTCTGGGGCTCTCTGAGCTACATACTCTGCTAGTGGTTAATCATTTTGGTTCTTACCTTCCCGAAACTGCCTTTTCCAATGGCTCGCAAAATTTCAAAGTGGTCAAAGTTGACTGCAAAACAAAAAGAACATCATGAGTAATTCAGTTGCTCTTTAGTAACTAATGAGTAATATATAAAGACTGGACTAAACTTAAGTACCTTATGTAAACAACATGCTAGACTACTTTAACATGACCGTTCATTCATCTGTAGACATTTCTTGAACACTTAATCACAGTGCTTAGTACTAGGGGCTATAGAAGTAATAGAGTAGAAACTGAGTCTCTGCTTTTCAGACTGTGGTCCAGTGAGGGCTCCATAGAGAGACTCTGATGGATTAAATAGTCACTAAATGAATGGACAATTAAAACTCTCACTGAATGTTAAGAAAGACAGAAGCCGTGGGGATCTAAGTGTATAACAGGGGTTTTACACAGGTGGCCAGAGAGCTGGTCCTCTGTGCATACTTTGCCACTAAGGGTTGCACTTTAAAAATCTTCTCCTTGTCTATTTTCTCATTACAACCACTCTTTCATGTATCAAAATGATTTCAATTTTCCCAAGTAGGAAACTATTACACATGTAAATTTATAGAATGAGTTGATCCTCAAGGCATAAATATCTAACAGAGGAGGATAAATATGAGCATTAAAGTCTATCTGATAAAATTCATTTGAAGTTGAGATGATCTTTTACATCCGCCACTTAAATATTCCACCCTGAGGGAATTCCTGGCAGTCCAGTGCTTAGGATTCATCGCTTTCACTGCAGGGCTCTCGGGTTTGATCCCTGATTACAGAACTAAGATCCCACATGCCACATGACGTGCCCCCCCCTCAACCCCCGCAAAAAAAATCCCATTTCCACCCTTTAACTTTAAATGGAGTATAATCTATAAAAACATTAAATCACTATGTTATATACTTGAAACTAATACATTTTAAATCAACTATATGTCAATTAAAAAAATATATTTTCTTCCAGGAGTCAGAAGCAATAAATATTTAGTTTATGATAGCATGGTCTCTTGGTTCAGTGCTCAAGAAATGTTTGGTGAAGAGAACAAAGCATAGATTCTTCCAGAAAGGTGACAAGCTTTGGTTATGTGCCTCGATTATCTTGAATTGAGAAAATGTCCACTGTCTTTCCTGCTTTTTGAAATAAGGATTTAGATAAGTTAAATTCCAAATGAGGGCTTTTAAGAATTTAATCAGAAAAAATTGCAAAATACTGAAAGGTTCTATTCTTCTCTTTAAAAGACATGATTTATTGATTTCAAAATTAATCGGATTAGCTCCTTTTGAAGGAAAGAAAGATGAGTAACAGAACCACTCATCTTCCAAGCTTTCTCAAGGTTGAAATATTTTTATAATGTGACTTCATAATCATTACTTAACACACAACTCACTTTATTTAAGCCAGAAAAAAAAGAGCCATTTAATCATGTGAGACAGCATGTCTATCACAAATAATTCTGGATTTAACCTGAAAAGAATGGTATAACTTTGATAAATGACAAACTATTTTTTAATATTTTATTGAATTATAGTTGATTTAAAGTGTCGTGTTAATTTCTCCTATACAGCAGTATGATTCAGTTGTTTATCACATAATACTGAATATAGCATCCTGTACTGCAGTAGGACCTTGTTGTTTATCCATTTTATATAAAATAGCTTGCATCTGCTAATCCCAAACTCCCAATCCATCCCTCCCACTCCTCCTCTTCCCGCTTGGCAACCACAAGACTGTTCTCTGTCTGAGTCTGTTTCTCTTTCTTAAATATGTTCATTTATATCACTTTTTAAAGATTCTACATAAAAGTAATGTCATTTGATCGTCTTTGTCTGACTTACTTCACTTAGTCTGATATACAGTCCATCCATGTTTCTGTAGATGGCATTATTTATTTCTTTTTTAAACCTGAGTAATATTCCATCATATAAGTATACCACATCTTCTTTATCCAGTCCTCTGTCAGTGGACGTTTAGCTTGCTTCCATGTCTTGACTATTGTAAATAGTGCTGCTATGAACATAAGGTTGCCTATATCTTTTAGAACTATAGTTTTGTCTGGATATAAGCCCAGGCATGGGATTGCTGGATCATATGGCAAATCTATATTTTGAGGGACATTTATACTGTTTTCCATAGTGGCTGCACCAATTTACATTGCCACCAGTAGTGTAAGAGAGTTCCTTTTTTCGCCATACCCCTGCTAGCATTTGTTGTTTGTAGTTGTTCAGTCACCAAGTTGTGTCCAGTTCTCTGCTACTCCGTGAACCACAGCATGCCAGGCTTCCCTGTTTTTCACTGTTTCCCTGAGTTTGCTCAAATTCATGTCCATTGAGTCGTGATGCCACCCAAACATCTTATAGTCCATCACCCTCTTCTCCTCTTGCCCTCAGTCTTTCCCAGTATTAGGGTCTTTTCCAGTGAATTAGCTCTTCACATAAATAAACTTTTTAATAATGGCCATTCTGGCTGGTTTTTAGTCTCTCCTTGTAGTTTTGCTTTGCATTTGTCTAATAACCAGTCCATTCTAAAGGAGATCAGTCCTGGGTGTTCATTGGAAGGACTGATGCTAAAGCTGAAACTCCAATACTTTGGCCACCTTATGCAAAGAGTTGACTCATTGGAAAAGACTCTGATGCTGGGAGGGATTGGGGGCAGGAGGAGAAGGGGACGACAGAGGATGAGATGGCTGGATGGCATCACCGACTTGATGCACATGAGTTTGGGTGAACTCCAGGAGTTGGTGATGGACAGGGAGGCCTGGTGTGCTGCGATTCATGGGGTCACAAAGACTTGGACACGACTGAGCGACTGAACTGAACTGAATAATTAGTGATGATGAGCACCTTGACATGTGCCTATAGGACATTTGTATGTCTTTGTTGGAGAAATGTCTATTAATGTCTTCTGTCCATTTTTTGATTGGGTTGTTTGGTTTTTTTGTTGAGTTGTACAAGTGTATTTGGAAGTGTATTTTGGAAATTAAGCCCTTGTCGGTCACATTGTTTACAAGTATTTTCTTCTAGTCTGTAGGCTGTCTTTTTGTTTTGTTTATGGTTTCCTTTGCTGTACAAAACTTTGTAAGTTTGATTAAGTCCTATTTGCTTATTTTTGCTTTTATTTCTGCTGCCTTGGGAGACTGTCTTAAAACATTGGTACAGTTTATGTCAGAGGATGTTTTCCCTATGTTCTCTTCTAGGAATTTTATGATGTCTTGTCTTATACTTAAGTCTTTAAGCCTGAATGACAGATTCTGAGTCTTTATTTTCTTATCTGTAAAAAAAAAAAAAAGACCTTTCTAGACAAGAAAATACCCTTTTATATGGAAAAATGCTAATAAAACTATTTACTTAATCATTCACTTGATTATGTTATCTTCTCAAACTCCTTGGTTCTGAGTTTATTTGCTACATCAGAAACTCTGTGAGGGCAGAGATTATATGTTGTTTAGTAACCTTTGTTTCATCTGTGTTTTCCTGGCAACTCAGAAAATCCCTGACTTGAAATAGTTGAAGGCATCTATTTGTACTTCCCATAGCGCCTGGTACAGTGGTTTACACATTTACTTATTTGGCAATAAATCAAAGTAAGCTGTAAAGATAGAGAAGAACCCCCAAACAATTGCTTCTTATAAACAAGAGCCATGTGAGAACATGGATCTTCTAAGGAAGTATTTTTCAAACTGAGTCAAGAGTCATTAATAAGTTAGTGGTAATAAATCAATTTAGTGGTAGTAAAAAGCACTGAAAAATCAAATGGGATAGAATAGATAAGAAAATAACAAAAATGTCTTAAATGTAGTTACAGTAGTATTGACTCTGAAACTTTTGTTTTGGTTTTACATAATGTGTGTAGATAGATATGTACTGTATCAAGAGGTAATTTTTTGTCTATTTTAATATGACTTGTCAACATAAATTGAAAAACTCTTTTATAAGTTTCCTCTTAAGTTTCAAATTGAAATAACCAATGCAATGATTTCGTCATATTCATTACATGAAGCTGAGTTAGACTTCATGAACTACGTGTTAAAAAAAAAAAAATCAAAATTTATTTGCAAGCCCAAGATTTCACCTCTAGCAAATCTAGTAACTCACAGTGGTTCCTTCATGTGTAGCCTAGCTTAAAATGCTGTGACTATGTTTTGCATCTCCAAGTATCACTATAAAGCAGATACCTAGAAGCATGAGCTTCCATTGTGATATTAATCCATTTCATGAACTGTGTCTCTTTATAAGGCATTTTAAGCTTTAATGAAAATAATAAAGGATTAGATGCCAGGTTGCTGATAAATTTCTACTAGCAGAACTGTCAATTAATGTCAGGTTAAGTCCCAGAAAAGTGACAATCCTAAAATTTTAGAGAAACTGCATCTTATTTATGCCTTTATTTCTAGTTAATCAAAGAAAGAACTGACTCCAGTCTGATGCCATAGTGCCTAAAGTCACTTCCCTGAATAATAATACACCCAATAACTGAGAGAAAGCCAATAACAGGTTGAAAGTGAATGGAAAATAAGCTCTTATACTATCCATATAGTCCCTTCTTAAATATCCAACAGCATTACTAATTTGAAGGAAGGCAGATGGAAAAGGCAACCAAGCCTCATAGATTCAGAAAAAAATGAGAGAGATGACGTCAGAACTGTGGATTATATTGTCAACAGAAATCCTATTATAGGCATGTAGGGTTTGCCTTAAAGAAGTATGAGATAGCATATCCACTGTGTGCTTAAAAGTTTGGTCAACCTGTATAGTATTACCTAACAGATTACAAATGGCCCACAAGCCACAATGGGCCTGCAACTTGTTTTTGTACCTCCTGTGAGCTACGATAGGTTCTACATTTTTAAAGGATTTTAAAAATAATATTTACTTTACAAAAAGTTTGCCAACCCTTGAGATTAAAAACAGTCTCTGGAGACAGAATATCCATGTTCAAATTCCAGCTCCTACAATTAACAGTTGTGCAATCCTGGCAATTTATTTCTATGCTCTGTTTCTTCATCGGTAAAATAGGGATGAAAAGAATATATACCTCATAGGGTTTGTAGTAAGATGAAATGAGTACATATGTAAAGTACTTAGAATATGAACTGGAACTAATTACTTTTACTAGTACTACTAAGTCACTTCAGTCATGTCTGACTCTGTGTGACCCCATAGATGGCAGTCCACCAGGCTTCCCCATCCCTGGGATTCTCCAGGCAGGAACACTGGAGTGGGTTGCCATTTCCTTCTCCAAAGCATGAAAGTGAAAAGTGAAAGGGAAGTCACTCTGTCGTGTTCGACTCTTTGCGACCCCATGGACTGCAGCCTACCAGGCTCCTCCATCCATGGGATTTTCCAGGCAAGAGTACTACTACATGGATATTATCAGACAACATGGAGGTAAATGGCAGCTGTCTGTGTTATTTCTACACATCTGGGCTTTGTAGTCTGTGGTATGGTGGTCTTGAAGCAGTGCTTTCTTCAAACTCTAAAGCAAAGCTAACCTTTGTTGTGTCTTCTTTTTGTTTCTTAGCCTTGTATCATGTTTTAAAACTTTCTTTCTGGTTCATGGAGGAGCTCTGGTGCCAAGAAAATAAAAAGGCCTTCTGGAAGCCCTGTTAGACCATGGGCCTTTGTAGGGTTTTGAAGGTAGTGGTTGAGTATAACGAGAGACAAAACCTGGTTCTCATTTACGCTGAGGCTAGGCCAGGGAATGTGGCCTAATGGGAAACCAACAGGCAACAGCAGCTCAACCTCCTATACCTTCTTCTCTGCTCCAGAGTCTTGCTTTCACATTGGTCTTCTACCCCAGTCTTAGTGACCATCATGTCACTAGAGTATCCTTAAGGCTGCCTGGGGGTATATCAGGTTAACAGACAAAGCTGAATGGATCCTAATGTTATGATACCACGTGTAGTATTTTAAAAGGACTTCCTTTAGAGTTTTTCTTTTGAATAGGTATACATTCTCCACTAATCAACCAGACACAAAGCCTGTATGCATCGGATCCTGTTACATACATTTCCTTTGTATGTCTCATTGTATCCTTGAAATAACCTTATGGTTTTTATAGATAGGCATGCTCAGCCCAGAGATTAAATAATAATTATAGCTAGTATGGGCTTCCCTGGCAGCTCAGATGGTAAAGAATCTCTCTGCAATGCAGGAGACCTGGGTTTGATCCCTGGGTTGGGAAGATCCCCTGGAGGAGGGCATGGAAACCCACTCCAGTATTCTTGCCTGGAGAATCCCCGTGGACAGAGGAGTCCATGGGCCTCAAAGAGTCGGACATGACTGTGTAACTAAGCACAGCATTACTAGTACAGTGAATCACTTATCTTGGGATTAGTTTCACAAGCCAGAAAGTAAGCAAAACCTTGTTTAGTCAAAACTACATATGTAAATTCTCTATGAAGGTACCCCATTTGAAAATCAAGAGAGTCTGTTGAAAAGTCCAACCCAATATTTTTTTCCCTTGTGTGAGCACCCAGGGAATCTCATGAATTGCATTTAAGGACCATTGAGTGAGAAACAAAAGTTGAAGGACTAAAATCATACTCAGCTCATTGGCAGGTCAAATTTATCAGTCACATGTCCACTAGGACTAACTGAGGGGACAGCGGTTGAGTGTTGCCACAAAGTTACACTCAATACTTGAGTGGAGGAGTGGACAGAAGCAACTCACCATCATGTAAATTCATATACACCTTTCTGATCCTGGACCCACACTCTTATCTACGTTTTCATAGTTGTCTTGCAGTTATTATTACTGTGTATCCACCCATCCCAGAGGTAGAATGGGGGGAAGCAAGGTGAGACTGCTTTGTGTCTCCTTCTAGAATCACAAGTCGGCCTTTCCCAAGTCTTTTCCTAAACAGAAGTCTACTGATGGTGGCTCCAGGGCTGATGCTCTTTATTTCCTTTCTTTTGAGGTAGAAATATTTGGGAAATTTTATTTTTTTCCTTTAAAAGATGCCAGCCTTCATAAGTACCAAATCATGAACATGTGTGAGATTTCCGAGAACCACCCTTCTAGATATTTCTGTGAACCTTTCTATTCATGAGAGAAAAAGGACACCAGCAGTGGGACCTTAGATAAGTTACTACATTTTTTTTTTTTTAAATCACAAGGTCCCCATCTGTAAAACAGAGCTCATTAAACTTGACTCACAGGTGGTTTTGAAAATGAGATATAATGTCAGAAGTATAATGTCTGGCTCACTGAAAACTAAAAATTACAAATGATAAAAAGTATAATTATTTAGAGAAAATGAAGTATTCTTCCCTTCCAAAATTTTAGTTCTGTTCCTAGAAGGCAATTACTGTTAAGCAATTCTTCTGTATCCGTCAAGAGATTTTTTTTCCCTGCATACTACAGGTATTTCCGTTTGACAGCAATAGCAAGGTAATAGCATTCCTATATGATTGTAGATTATAAGCACTTTCTATATAATTGTTTCTGTCCTTTCATACCATTACATATAGCTCTATATGTAATTATTTTAAATAGCTTCTTTGTATTTTCTTGCATAAATATACCATAAAAGATTTAGCCAATTGATGGACTTCCAAAGATGATTTGATTACCTGTTATAACCTGCAATAATCTCACAAACATCCTTGATCAGCTTATGTGCATATGTTGTAGGCTGTCTTTATAAAAGTAGATCTTCTGGGACAAATATAGAATGGATTTTCCAATTTAAAAGATACTGCAAATAGCTCCTCAAAGATGTTATACCAAATCTCATTCAGTAATGTGTCCATTATTTAGCTTGTGTTAGCTTGTCCGTTGCCCTGCCAACACTGTGATATCAACTGTCCTTGACCTAACAAAAAAAAATTTGAATTATTGATTTACCTTTATACAGTTGACTCTTGAAGAACATGGTGGGGAGCTGGGGTGCCAACCCTGCTCTAAGCGAAACTCTACATGTAATTTATCATTCTGCCCTCCATATCTAAGTTTCCTCCATATTTGAGTTCCATATCTATAGATTCAATCAAAGGTAGATTGTGTACTATTGTGATATGTATTTATTGAAAAAAATCCAAGTATTAGTGGATCACAAATTGTTGTTCGAAGGTCAGCTGTATTTTTCTAATGAGTGAAGTCTCATATCTTCATTTACATTTATTTTTTCAAAGGACTGCCTGTTCACATATTTTTTCTTTTAATGAGTTATTATTTTTATTTATTTGCAAGTGAATTTAAAATGCTAAGTATATTAACATTCTCTCTAGTACATCTCAGACATATTTTTCTAGGCTGTCCATTTGGCTTTTGACTTTAAAACATTTTTAACAATGTAGAAAACTTGTGTTAAATTTATATTTTATAGAGTCTAATTTTATATAGTCAAATGTATTAATCTTTCCCTTTTTGTTCTTCTGGACTTAGATCTTTTTTAAAAAGGCATTTTTTTGGTTAAAAGCATGTACTTGTATTTTAATAGCTTTTGACATCTTCTAAAATATAATCTTAGAATAGATTATGCTGTATATATTCAAGATACACAGAACAAAAACGTTTCCAAATTATAACAATTCTAAAAACTCCTGCTACTACTTAAATGAAAAGTTAAAACAATGGATCATTTCCTTGCATGCTGTCATGCCAATGTGATTACTAATAAGTGGATACTTTTAAGTGCTTTGGGAGAATATCGTCTTGAAGCCAGCCCTCCATATCTTGCTTATGCTGACAATTTATTTAGTAAACACTCCACTTATATTGCACAATGTTAAGTACCAATGTTGCTGCTGCTGCTGCTGCTGCTAAGTCGCTTCAGTCGTGTCCGACTCTGTGCGACCCCATAGACAGCAGCCCACCAGGCTCCCCCATCCCTGGGATTCTCCAGGCAGGAACACTGGAGTGGGTTGCCATTTCCTTCTCCAATGCATGAAAGTGAAAGGTGAAAGTGAAATCGCTCAGTCGTGTCGGACTCTTAGCGACCCCATGGTCTGCAGCCTACCAGGTTCCTCTAGGGATTTTCCAGGCAAGAGTACTGGAGTGGGTCGCCATTGCCCGGTCCCAATTGATTCAGCACACACATTGGCTGCTTAAACATGATACTGGGGCAGGCTATAATTCTCTGAAGGCAAAGTCAATTCAACATGGAAACAGTAATGGTTTAGCTGGTTACATATGTTCCTTCACTCCAGTTGAGAGAGGGCGGGAGGGCGGGGGGAAATGTCTGTGTGTGTGTGTGAGTGTGTATGTGTGTGTGTGTGTGTGTGTGTGTGTAATCCCTTCCCCTTCTGCCCAGTACAACAGAATAGACACTTGGGTGGAGTTCAGGTGCAGACGTTGCTCACTGTACTTGGTCTGTGTGCTGATGGCTTGCACAGCAGCAACCAGTCACTGTGCTCTGTGCTGGGGAGAAAGCAAGCCAAGTCTGCCTACTTTCCTGGGGCCAAGAGCCTCATGGGACAACAGAATAATTAATATCTGTTAATATCTAATATTATCTAACAACAAAATAATATCTGTTACTATTTAGCTAATATCTAATATTTTTGTAAGGAATTTCAGGCATTAGTCTAAGCCTGTTATATAGATATATTATTTCAATTCCCCATTAATCCAATGAAACAGTACTACTATTATTGCCCTTTTCTTAAAGCTGAGCAAACTGTACCCTGAAGTAATGAATTTTTCCAAGGCCACAGTGTAAGCATAGTGCAGAATGGTGGAGTCCAGAGCTGTCCTCCAATGCTGTTCTCCACTGCAGCCCATTACATGTAGGTAACAGTGCCTGAGAAAGAAGGATCTGCGGCCCAGAGTCAGGGAAAGCCTTATCTTACTACAGTGCCCATCTTTCTGGCTTCTCTTAAGCAGTATCTCTCTTTCATGGATCCTATCTTAACAACAGTGGTCCCACCAACCGTGTGCGTCACTGGCGTCTGTCACTCATCCTGTCCCCCGCTCCTTGCCAGAAGCCCTGGTCTGGGAGTGGGACTGTGACCTGAGCCATTCCATCTACATCCTTCACATGCAGGGTTTTCTGATCTGGAAATGCACACTTCCTCTGCTATCACAAAGCTTTCTGCATAGGAAAACAGAACTGGCCAAATGGGGAGGAAAAAAAAAACCAAAACAGGTCAGGAGGTCCCAGGAAATGAAACCAACACACGGAATAAAGTAGACTCATACAATAAAAAGGGAGCCCTGATAGCATTAAAGTATGCAGCTTCATACCCAGATGGGTCCTATCTCGATTATTCTGCAGCCATCATGATATTCTTCCAGTAATTTTTAAATTTTTGGTTTTTTAGCAAAACTCACTCAAGTTCCAAGTAACACAAGCAGCACTGCTGTAGGGAAGAAATCAGTTTCATCCTGAGAATGCACCGAAACATCATCGGAGAGAGGATTAAGACGTGAGGGAAACGTTATAAGGGACTTCCTGTTTCTTCTTATTTTTATCCTTATATGGAATTGGAGTATCAGAAAGATAATCTCCCAGGAAAATGTAAGAAACATACACATGAATGACTGCAGTGTAAAGGAATTCATAGGTACTGACAGCCTTGGTGGTACCACAGGGATTCCCAAATGTGTCCACCCATCAAAATAACAGAAAACACTGTTAAAATGTTTTAAACACTGTTAAAATATTTTAAACACTGTTTAAAAATGAGTTTCATGGGCCTCACCTGAATCAAACTCTGGAGGCTAGACTTAAGAATCTGTATTTTAATCTACTCCCTGAGGGATTCTGATACAACCTGCCAGGAACCAGTCTGCAGGGCTTGATTTATGAACCACTGTTTCATCCACTAAGAGCTATGGAGCTCTAAGGTGGGAGAAATTTTTTCCTACTGTAGAAGATAAAAGAGCTGCAAGGAAAGGCAGCATTTCATTTGGGCCTTGCAGAAAAGGTAAGAGCTGAACAGGTAACCAAGCAGTAGAGGGCAGGCAGGGATGTACGTACTGAGTGACCCAAACCTAGTGTGAAGGGTCTCTCAGTCAGTGTTATTTATCTGATTTCCATGGCCTTAAACCTTTTCACCTCTGCCCCCGTCCTCAATGAATCTGAAGCTAATTATTAATGGCATTTTATAAATAATCAGTAGGCCTCTGTTGCCTGCACTGTGACACATCTTAGGTCAAAGTTGATGATTATAATCATTATGTATTACGTACATCCATGTATAGAGCTTCCCTGGTGGCACAGTGGTAAAGAATCCGCCTGCCAATGCAGGAGATGCTGGTTCAGTCCCTGAGTGGGGAAGATCCCCTGGAGAAGGAAATGGCAACCCACTCCAGTATTGTTGCCTGGAAAATCCCATGGACAGAGGAGCCTGGTGGGCTGCAATCCATGGGGTCGGGGTCACAAAGAGTCAGACACAGCTGAGCACACACACATGTCTAGGTACTGACCCAGTACTTTATATATATTACCCTAATTAGTCCTTACACTGTAAGGCGATCATATTATTGCTCCTTTATGGATGAGTTACGGAGACCTCAAAATGTTAAATCTCCCAGGGGTAGGGTTTGGACTTGAAACTGACTTTGTGTGGCTCCAGTGGGTTCTGAGGCTTTAATAGTATAGATGAGTCCTGAAAGTTTTGTAATACACTAGAGTGGTTATGAACATGAAACTCTGGGTTTGGGTTTTGACTGCACTGTTTACTAGCTATTAACTTTAAGGTAGTTAACCTAATCTCTCTGAGTTTAAATCTTCTTCCCTGTAAAACTGATTGCGTTTAGTATCCCTTCTAAGGATATTAGGAGGACTAGATGAAATAAGGCATATCAAAGGTGCTTGTCAAGAGTTTTTTGTTTGAACTCAATAGAGGTATCATCATTACTGTTTTTGCTTTTACTGGATGAGTCACTGTGGTATCAACCCAATTTTTTTCCCCCAGAACATTAGGCAAAATGATACTGGCACATCACAGGACAGATAGTACCAAAAATATACCCGGACACTGGGCTCATCCTGTTGACAATGTATCTATATCGCCTAGAGCCATGTTGGGTAGCACATGCATAATCAATATAATCAATACTTATTAAGGGAAGGAAGTACCATCACCAAAGTTTAACAGAATATATGTGGCTTAGGAAGAAATTTTTTAAAGATATGTTTCTTCATATTGACTTCCTAGTGTGTCGTTATTTAAAAATAGGTACCTCCTCACATTATTGTAAAACAACTATGCTTCAATTAAAAAAATTAATTAAAAAATAAAATGGGTACCTCCTAGAAATGTCTTACCAACAACCTATTACTAAAAAGCTTCTTCATGAGTAGGCCGTAAAGTCTCCATTTGAATGTGACAACTTTAGATTTCTCTGTATATACTGGATTTAGATCTCAAACACCTCAAGAACTGATTTACTCATTTTCTGAATTCAGAAGTGTCAAGAACCGCCATTCTCCACCCCACCAACCTCATAACCAACCAATAACCGCCCTTAGCAAGGACTTGGATGAACACGCACCAGGAACTGAAGGATAATTAACAGCAGGAGCCAAAGGATGTTTGCTTTGTCAGTGTGGCATGATCATCAAACAAAGGTAAATGTACCTCACTATGGCAACAGGGAGGTACTCAGGTTAAGTTACAATCTTCCGGATACCTCCTCATGCCTTCCGGATACCTCCTCATGCCTTCCGGATACCTCCTCATGCCTTCCGGATACCTCCTCATGCCTTC